>NW_018127907.1:898490-907347 GCF_001952655.1 Monopterus albus | reverse complement strand
AATATTGATAACAGTAAGGTCTAGACCTTACTTTGTAAAGTGTCCTGAGATGACTTTTGTTGTGATTTGGCGCTATACAAATAAAATTTGATTTAAGAATCCCTTGAGGTCTGAGACCTCTTTTTCGAGGGTGCCCTGGTGAACAGAAGTTCCTCTGGGCAAGACACTGAACCCCAAGCTGCTCCCCAAGGCTGTTGCCATCAGTGTATGAGTATGTGTGAATGGTCAAATATTGTAAAGTGCTCTGAGTGCACTTCAGTGCATAGAAAGGCGCTATGTAAATGCAAATCCATTTACCATTTAAAATCCAAAGCCTGGTTATCTTTAGCCTCAGTTTGCCCTGGAGACACAGTGGGAAACTGAGTATGAAATGAAGATGTTAAGCAGCAAATAAAAAAATAAAAAAAAAAGGGGAAAAGTTTTCTTTTGTCACAAGATACTCATAACTATAGTTGAATAGCAAATTCAGTAGCAAACTTTAATCGAATTTTTTGTTAGGCAAGGCTATTGTTATAACATGTTTGTAGCAAAATAATCTTACTGTACAGTAGTTCTGCATATCATCTTATCTCTTATTACAGAACAAACAGGATAAACAATTTCTCTACATTTTACAATTTCTTCAGTATCATATGCAGAACAGTTTGCTTCCTGTTGCTGTGCAGCCATTTACAGTACAGCAGCCAGAATTCAAATATGATTAAATGCATACAAAAATAGTGACAAACTGCAAAATACCTGTGAAAAGACAGCCATTTGACCCCGTCACAGAGCACCACTCCTGATGTCATCAGCAGCTCTGCAAAGTACAGCGTCTCAATGCCTTCTTCCTCGTGCTTCTTGAACTGAATCCCTGAAGTGGTCAGCAGTTCAATGGAGTCCTGTGCGTACATGTCCTCTCTAATGAGAAACAATGCACAACATACTATAATTGTTACAAACAAAACAAGACACTCAGGTAGGCAAGGAGCTGTACTGTCAAAACAGCATCTAAGAAGTGTGTAAGTGCTCTCATTCAACACAGTGTGCTGTGAGGAAGCCCAGGTGTTTTTCTCTAAACTAGTACCAGAACCACAAACAGGAGACATGCAAATTCTGGTTTAATAAACAATTATATAGTGCCAAAACATTGCATTTGAAACTATGTATATGTTCTCAAGTGTGAAGGCAACATAAGAAATAACCAGGATGACATAGGAAAGTTATCTTACGTGAGGTTAAACTTAAAATTGAATTGCCATGTTGATGTCCCAGGAGGGTATTCCCCTTGTTCGTTCATAAACGTCAGACCTAGCTGGATTATCTTGAGCAGATCCACATTGCATCGCAGTAACTGGTACTGATAATCTGCGTTGCTTCTGAACTCTCCGATCGGTCTGGCTACTACACCTGGAAATTCTGTATCCTGCGAGAAGACAACTCATTATTTATAGTACAGAAATCTGATCTAATTAAAAAGTCAAGTATCAGATAGCTGTGTCCCTGTGTCTCTATGAGCACCACTCACCATAGCAATGTAGTTGTATTTCCTGATGACATGTCGGATCCTCTTCAGCTCCTCCTCCAGATTGTTGGCCCAAACTTCACATATTCTTTGGCTGTGATCCACAGTAGCTGCTGGCATAGTGCCACTATGATGGAAAAAGGAAGAAGTCAGAAGCTTTAAGAAGACAGCTGGTTCACAGACCTAGCCCAATGTGCTGACCTGTGACAGACCAAATAATACAAAGGTACGTTCCCAGATACCCAAGAGCCACTGATAAATCATTTGGCTGACGACATATAACGTTATAATATTAAATATAGGAACTACAATTTGCTCTGGGTATGAAATCACAGACATCAATGTCAACTCTCACCACTGGGCAAGCTAATTCAATCTCAGAGCGGTGAGTGCTTCTTCTGAGCTGGGACACTACAAGTTAGCTGCTAAATGAAGGAGTTAATGCAACATAAACGCAAACTGACAGTGGGGACAACAGCTGCGTGCTTTGCAGGACATGCCAGGCAGGCTGCTGTTAACATTAGCTCATCACAGGGAGTCTTCACAGCACTTTGGGCTAGCTAGGCTACATGCAGCTGTTTGCAGGCTATGCACAGCACTGGTTAACATGAGCACGACAGCTCAGGTAGGAGGCTGTGTACTTTCAGCGCACTTCTCATGTAGACGGTTGACTGGTCAGATAAATAACTGTTTGTGCAAAATATGAAAGTGACGACTGAATAGCGGTGCGCGTGCACACACACACTCACACGTATCGTTAAATATACCCGGAGCCACTTTGACACTGCAACGCTCGCTGTAGCTTCATTAACTTACCGTTCCCCAAACCGGGCGGGCGTGTGTTTTAAGCGTGTACTACCTGAAAATTGTTAATTTGTTCAACGTTACTGTGTAGGGGGGTTCAGCTAACTTTTAAATAGTTTCTATTCACTACTGTATCGATATCAACCTACAGCTCCCATCATAGCTGAACCTACAATACAACGTCATCACGTACAACGGAAACGTCATGTACGTATGTATTGTTTTGCCTGTATGACCCCCATGTGCTATATGTTAACAACGACCCCTCTGAAAACATGTAGCCTGTTTACTAAGAAAGGAAACTGTTACATTAAATCAATTAATTAAGCCTTTAAACTTTATAGACTTGTAAAAAAAATTGGCCCAGCAATTTCTTTAAGTTCCATATTAATTTAGCTTTCTCTCACTGTGCACACACTATTATATTTTTGTACACAACATATTCATTTTACTTATATTTTAACATTATTTCACACATTGACACCGATACAGTTTGGAAAGACAAACGAGGCAAATAATTTATCCTAAAGTAAAATTTGCTTGGAGATAATAAATGAAAGCTGACCCAAAGCAGCACTGCTGGTGCCAGCAGGTCGTCAAGACTTTGCTAATGACCAGTACAGATGGGCAGATGTTCATCAACAACAGGAATTAAATTACGGGAGATCTGATAGAGACCTACTCATACCAGTTACATATTAAGCTGGTTCTGTACATGCAGTTGTTCAGACTTATTACTCTTGCATCAGGACTTATATATGGTGAAAAATGGAAACAGAAGTGGGAGGTTTTAGCTTTAAAATAGCTGAGTAAATAAATATTTTTGTCAGTCAGAAAAATGACAGACTGTGCAGCTCATTGGTCAACCTAAGTTTTTGGCTGTTCATAAGAATTACTTAAGATACAAAGCCTAGATTTATACAAGTGCAGTATAATATTTTTTTAGAGGGTTGGTTCACTCAATTTACAAAAGGATATTGTTTCCCTTGTTCCTTGTGGTATCTAGCTATGCAGATAGTTTTGGTTAATCTGTCCAAGGTTTGAGAAATTGGATTCTGATATTTTGCCTAGACTCAGGATAATGGGGTACTGAGAAATTACACTGATTCAGCAGCAACATATTTATACAATCAGTGTCCCATTTACTCTGTTTAATCCCCAGATCACACTGCCAACATTACTAAAAAGTAATCCCTATATAAAAAAATAGTATCCTAAAATCTCAAACCATCCGCAAATTAAAAACAGAACTATTGCAATGCCTTTTAAAGTGTCAGACAAGAACAGAATCAGGAACTAATAGACCAAACAGTAATTTATTTATTTCACAGATAAATGACACAATTGACAACAGTGCATTTAGATCATCTTGATGAATCTGCCTCTTATTTCACCCCAGCAAATAAATGCAGCAATATAAAGCTCTTTCTTTCATACAAGGTCAAAATTCATTATGACCAGACATTTTAAAACACAATACAAATAAAAACCATGCATGAAAGCAAGATTACAGTAGTCAAAAAAAGTCAAAGTACAAAAATATCTTCACATGCTTTGCTTGATAATCTACATTGTTCATTTGTACCGCAGTGCACCTACAATAATGTGTACCACACTGTTAAGGTGAGCAGTTTGGGTGCTAATCTTACAATTAAAAGGACACAAATACATTTTTTTTAAAAGTTAATTTTATGCTGACCAAACCAGCAGTATATTTGCTCAGCTGGTTCTTTAGCCTTATTTACTCTGTGCATTCATTTATAACTTTTGGTTTGAGCACAACAAATCTGGTGTTGAAATATTTTGGACAGAAATGTATGACATTGCCTTGTAAAATTTCACAGCTTATTTTTCACATCCTGTAGTATTAATGTCATGTAAAATCACCTGACAAGTTGAAATTCTCAGGTGTGGACCACAAGCTTCCAATTAACCACAATTAGATTAGATTAGAATAAACCACTGATTATTGTAGCGTAATGACTCCAAAGCCAGCCGAGGCCACTGTGCTGTGCAGGGTGAGTTCAGCTCAGTCTTATCATGTCCTGTGAGGTTCAAATGCCACTACATTGCTGTTGGAACTAGGTCTTGGGTAGAATGGGATTGCTGCTCTTCTTTCAGGCCAAACTACAGTCCTGAAACCAGCTGGCCTGGGAGTAGCAGTGACCATGAGGTGCAGCAGCATTAAAAACAGATAGTAGACTAAATTATCAAATCATTTTATTGCAAACAATGCTACAGTCATTCTGAACGCCAGTTAGCACCATGTGCATGTTCGGTCATATTCTTGAGAAGCTTCAATATGATTCAGCTGTTTTATCCCTGTAGTTTGTCCATTTGTTTTTCTTTCATCTTGTTTTGTTTCCATTTCTCCCTTTATATATTAAATAATTTGAAAGATTAATGCAGCAAAAAAATCTCTTTGGAGCTCTACTGTTGTTTCATATGGCTCTGAAAACTGGCATATCGCAGCAGGACTTGTTAAATCTTTTTCTTTTTAGAGCTAGCTGAGGTTAAACCTGTAGTGTAGCATTGTTTGTACCCATGATTAGACTGTTAAGTCTTTTTACTTAAGGTGTTTACATCACCAGGTCTCAATAGAAATGTAGTTAAAGGTTTCCAATATTAAACAGGTTATTGTGGCATTAGTTTTTGTCTGTCTGTGTACAGTGTTGTGGGCCAAATCAGCTGTCACCGCACCACATGCAAGCAAAAGTGTAGGTAAACCGTTTAACCTGAAGACTGTTCACCGGAGCTACAGTCAGTAGCCAAGTTACTTGATGCATGAAATATTTGTTCAGTGGCTGTGCAGCTGCTGAAGCTTCCACCACATGCTATGTTTGTTCAGGCAGCAATGTAGACAGCCTCATCCGAGTCTGGATCCCGGATGCTATCCTCGCTGAGAGGGGAACGACAGCTCAGGTCTGCGATCCCCGACTCCTGGTCACTGCCATTGGAGAGGTTGGAGTCAGAGGTTTGGTTCAAGTCTTGCGGCAGGAGGAGCAGGCTGCTGTCCAACACTTTTAGCTGACAGGGGCTGCTGGTGATGGAGCCACCGGTGTAGTCCTGAGGGGTGTTGGCCAAATTGAGGCCATTATTGAGAGTCCATGCTGTGGGGCTTTTATCAAAGGTGGTCGATTTCTGAGTGACACTCCACTCCTGCTCATGCTCTAGCTGAGCAATTTTCTATTGAACATGTTGAAATTAGTCAGGCATTGGACCAGAATTAAAAAAACAAAACAAAACACTGCAGGAGAAGTTTCTCACAAGAAATGAGTTGCAGTAATGAATATACAGGTCCATCCCTACCTGTTTGTGTGAAGCCAGCTGCTCCTCCAGCTGCTGCGTCTCCTCTTGGATGGCCCTCAGGCAGTCCTCCGCAGACTGTCGAGGATGTATCCCTCGGTCAAAGTGGTTGTACAGCCCGCTCCAAAATCTACACAAAACAAAGAGAAATAATCAGGGCAATTAGCTCTGTCAACACGCACTCTGCTAGTACTGCAGTCTCAACTGAGGATTAATCTGTACACCAGATTTCAGTACAAGCACTGATTTAGTTGCCCTTAATATAAACTTACTTAAAACAGTAGGGGGCAGTAGACAGTTGGAGGAGCCCCCGAGTCTGGCTGTGGTCTGGCCTGTACAGAGGATTGATGTAGTCTGCACGGTTCATCCATAGATAACTCCACAAAGAGTGAGTCTTCTCGCGCACTCTGTATCAATGTCACATGTAGGTCAAAGAATAAAGTCCAAAAATACAAGACAAAAAAGTTTTTTTTAATCAAATCAAAGATGCAACTGATTTAGAATATGTCATTTTTCTTTCTAGTGCTGAGCCATCTCCATCTGCACAAGCCCAGTAATGCAGTATACAAGTGGCTGTCATTTCCTCAGTCCTCTCTCAGACCAGATGCCTATGCTGTGAAAAGAAAAAGAAATGGTGGTGGCTGCAGGGTTGACTCTCACCCCAGCTCTATCCTCTCCCGCTGGTTGTTGCCAATGAAGTTGCCATACTGGCAGGAGTAGATGTGGCTGTGAATGGTGATGAGGAACCTCTCGCTGAACTCAAAGGCACAGGGGAACTGCTCCATCAGCTGCCACACACACTCCAGGAACTGGTCGATGATGGGAGACGCCTCTTTAGGGTCTCCAACCAGGTGGTTGCATCTGGAGAACAGGTGAAGACGCTTAAGTCCAAATTAAACATCAAAATCCTGCTGTATAGGAGCTGTGACAGTAAGGTTTCATAGTCAAACCTGTGAGAGAACTTGTGTCCAAATGAGACCCACTCTTTCTCAATGAGAACCTAAGTGCAGAAGAAACATGGACATGTTGAATTCTACCGGGCCATGAATAAAGTTCAGAGAGTGCACAGTCAGTCCCGGCAAAATGCCTCAACCTTTTCACCCTCTGTGGAGGGTCATTTGGCAATTCCCAAAAGCAGGCCTTATGATCGAAGAACCTCAGGAGCCCAGTTTGGACTCCTATCAGCTAAAGCCAGAATGTAACTGGATATATTATGATGCTACGGATTATACCAGAGGGTTATGTGACCATCAGTGATAGTTCTGCGATGTAATCTTACATCATAACTTAAATACAAAAGCAAAGGTTCAGTTTCTACCATGAGTCCTCTGAGGGTCCTGTAGTAGGGATCCAGCAGCACACAGGCCACTGAGCACACCTGGGCAGTACGGTCCCAACCATCTGAGCAGTGAACCAGCATACTGACACCCTCTTCTGCAACAGCCTGCACGCACACACACACACACACACACACCCCAAATAGATAGAGTAGCCTGCAGTGTCACAATGATTCATGGTGTTGATAGTAGATGATGGCTAACAAAAAAAACCCCTTAATTTTAACATTAGAAAATGTCAATAATTTAAACCAGACATGGTTGTGAACTGTAACTGGAAAGTTATATGTTAAATTTCAACGATGCTCAGAGGAATTAGTGTGTTATCCTGATTATGTTGACCAATGATTACATTAACATCCACAGAAAAAGTTTTTTGGATCTAAATAAACACTGAAAACATCAGGCATGTAGCCGTTCATAAAGCAGTGGCTATCTAGGTCCAGGAGCAAAACATTATTTACAGAAAGAACACTGGGTTATGTTCTTCATCCAGACCAGACCTTCTCCAAGTAAGATTTCATGGAGAAGTTGAGAATTAAAGTAGTCAAAAAAGGGGTAAGTGTTGTTCCTCTGTTCCTGACCATACCATAAAAATTCCATCTCCAAATCTGACTTAATATATTTTATTTGTACATTTTTATTATATTTGAAATTGTTCTCACTCCATCTCAAAATCACCGTCACTCACTCACTTCCCACTTGCCCATAAAGAAAGACATGCACAGGTTAAAGGGCTCATAATATTCATTACTGAGCAAGAAATGGTTCTTTTTGTGAGGATAATTTTTTTAAGTTCAGTAAGAATCTTAATATAATATAACCGTAACCATGCACAACCTAAATTATTTGATTAGTAAAGCCTGAGAGGAAGGAGGAGCCCAAAGTCTTCTAATTGTATAATCATCCAAAGTAACTAATTTCGTAATATTTCTCTACCGAGTAAAGTTCAATGAAGAGACAGTTGGCAGAAAATTATTTCTTTAAGCGTTTAACCTCGGAGTGGAGTTAATTGAACTGCACTGTAACTTTTGAGGCTGCAGTTTACAGTGCTGTCGGGCAGAGTTGTTTCTAATGTATTGTCCACCCCCCTTTTTCAATTGGTAGACTAAAGGACTTATTGCAGGATTGTTGTACCAGACTATATTAGTTTTAGCTAGGTGTACCATGTGGGATACACGTATCTTCTCTTTGCAGATGGACAATATTTGTCATGATGCAACACACACATCTAAGTTAATACTGAGTGCAGTGGTGATGGAGACAGCAGGGATTAACCTCCAGACTGACCTTGGCAATGAAGTTGCCTGCATCCAAAACAGCTTTGATGTGCTTCAGCCAGCCTGAGCTCTCCAGACCCTCCAGGAAGTTAGACATGGAGGGGGACCGTGGCTCACACACTGCAACCAAAACACAGCTGTCTCACTGGCAAGAAACATACGTGATCACTGGGCTTTATTATACCATGACTAGCAAGATCCATGAGAATTAATTTCTAGGAAAATCTGCGCAGGGCATGAGGAAAATATGGGTCACACAAATGTATTTTGTTTTTCAAAACAGATTTCCTTCAGCTTTTCATGTGACTGTTCATTTGGTTTTTAGTCACGCTAGTGATGTTGTCAAACAGTCCACTACTTTGTTGAGACTCAAATATATTCCAGTCAGACTTTCAATCAGTATAATATACAGTGGTGTGAAAAAGTGTTTGCCCCCTTACTGATTTCTTATCTTTTTGCATGTTTGTCACACTGTAATGTTTCAGATCGTCAAACAAATTTATATATTAGTCAAAGATAACACAAGTAAACACATCATGCAGTTTTTAAATGAAGGTTTTTATTATTAAGGGAAAACAAAATCCAAAACTATATAGCCCTGTGTGAACAAGTGTTTGCCCCCTAAA
>NW_018127907.1:878394-897885 GCF_001952655.1 Monopterus albus | reverse complement strand
TGCTGTGATAAATGGAACCCTGAATTCTGCTGTGTACCAAAATATCCTGGAGGAGAATGTCCGGCCATCCGTTTGTGATCTCAAGCTGAAGCGAACTTGGGTTCTGCAGCAGGACAATGATCCAAAGCACACCAGCAAGTCCACTTCTGAATGGCTGAAGAAAAACAAAATGAAGACTTTGGAGTGGCCTAGTCAAAGTCCTGACCTGAATCCAATTGAGATGCTGTGGCATGACCTTAAAAAGGCGGTTCATGCCCGAAAACCCTCCAATGTGGCTGACTTACAACAATTCTGCCAAGATGAGTGGGCCAAAATTCCTCCACAGCGCTGTAAAAGACTCATGGCAAGTTATCGAAAACGCTTGATTGCAGTTGTTGCTGCTAAGGGTGGCCCAACCAGTTATTATGACAGGGGGGCCAACACTTGTTCACACAGGGCTATATAGTTTTGGATTTTGTTTTCCCTTAATAATAAAAACCTTCATTTAAAAACTGCATGATGTGTTTACTTGTGTTATCTTTGACTCATATATAAATTTGTTTGACGATCTGAAACATTACAGTGTGACAAACATGCAAAAAGATAAGAAATCAGTAAGGGGGCAAACACTTTTTCACACCACTGTATATACACACAACTATTGGACTGAGTGACATTCATGGTCCCCAGAGGATGGAGCCTATTGATTTAACCCTGTAAAGCCTGACACATCACAAAATAGCCAGAACATTCTATTTTTTTGGAACTGAGATGTTTATTAAACCTTTTAACAAAATCCAAAAGAAAATTCAAGATTCAAGATTTTTTTCTTTGCCATTTATGCATAGACAGACAGTCCAGGCATATAGGAATAAATGTGCCATATTATTTTGTTTATTTTTTTTGGATCACATTTGATACATGGGGCATTTTTGGTGCTAACATGCTAACCTCAAATGGTGAACTTACTTGTTACTGTTAATCATCAGTATGTTAGCATGGTCACTGTGAGACTATTAGCATGTGGACTTTAACGTTTGGATAAAATAAACCACCATGAGCTGCAAACAAGACCATAGACTTACTTTTGTTATTGCGCATTTAAATATAAGTAAGACAAAGTCATGCCCAAATACAGTAACTCAGGTGAGACAGACAGTGAAACACACATCTAATTCTGTATTATAAGGCTCACTGTACTGTTTATCTTGTAAAATGTATTTGTCTGTCTTCTGGGTCCACCATAAATATTTGTCATGAATCTGTTGACATTTCATTTGCTGGGGACAACTGATCACTTTTCCACCCTTAATTCAGACACTTTTAGATAACTATAAAAGCATTAAGGTGCTGTCAGAGGTGACAAAGTGTTTTTGCTGACACTACATCAGTTTGCTGACCTGTGAAAGTCACTTAGGAGAGCGTACTTCCATTCAGAAGACATGTTTGAATTTATGCTGCCAGGCAGGGGGTCTAAATCTTAATGAAGCGTGCGATCGGGCAGAGAGAGCCAGGCAAGCTCTGCCTTGAGCTTTTAAAGGACTTCCTTTGTGCTGCCAGGGGGCAAAGAGTTATCACAACTCAGAACAGTTATAACTTTTCAGCCTTGAAATCACATCATTCTCACGCCCTTGCTCTCTCTTTGGGGGATAAAGCCCAGGACTATCCACTCCGGGAAACCAAAATAGCTCTGAAATAAAATCCAGATGGATTCAAAAGTCTTCCTAGCACTCCTGCATGATACACAGAAATTCTCCTGTGAACTTATCTGAGGGCTGACTGCAGCACAGTCCAGTCTGCATGACTGCAAATGAAACACCAAAGTGTAGTGAGGGGTTCTGCTCTATTGAAAAATGTACAATTCATTCCACAAAACACTGATGTGGTGAAACATCAGTGACAGTGACTGTGGTCGCCTTTAAACTGTCACACACTATATTCTAAAAATCAGTGGGAGAAATCATTTTAGGAGACATGATAATTACCTTCCAGCATTTTTTGTTGGCTATTTCTCATAACATGGATGTTCTCTATGCCGATGAACCGGAACTTAATGTTGGAGTAGTTGTCTTCATTTTCGTAGCCTTTTCCTGCAGCTCGGTTTGCGATCGCATTCAGCTACAAAGACATATGATTAGTAGCCAGGATACACTTTCTAAGTGCAAAATAACATGGATTGAAACAAATGTCTGCTGATAATGGTTCAGCCAGTACATGGCAAAACACAGTATGGAAAATAAAGCCCACCTGAACATACAGCACTGTAGTGTAAGAGCTGTGTTTTCACAGGCCATTCCTTAAGCACAAAGGGCTCACCTTAGGCCTGGTGTCCACCACATACATGAAGTCACTGCTGGGATTGGACCTCAAGATGGCCTGCAGCATCTGTTCATCCTCCAGGCAGCGAGCGCTGAAACCTGACAGGGGCTGGCTGCTACGGCAGATGGCGGCCTGGGAGGAGACAAGAGGCACTCGGGCTTCATGCAGAAACGTTTGCTCCTCTGACATTTCATTCAAAGTGAATTTAGCACAACATTTTGGACAAAAACAATAAATCCAATACGTTTGCACCAACCAGAATACAAATGTATGTATTTTTCTCATCTATGTTCAATCCAAATTAATCAACCCCACGATTTCTCATTTCTCCATTAGGAGCCACAGGAAAGTGCCAGAGATTGTTGTGCGATTCCCCCGTCTGACTCACGAACCAGAATGAAGCCCCTTTGTACGAACTGAGCTCCACGCAATGGACCCTCAACCCTGGAAAGCCGACTTTGCACACATAAAGCACTCCGTGTCCAGTGAAGGAGTACCAGGGTAAATTGTGAATGTTCTGGCTTATTCTTGATTCAGATATAGAGCAAACATGAATAACTGCAAATGCATTGTAGGTGATGGTAAGGATTTATGGTATGACTGAATCACAGACTGGCCATCAGTCTTGCTTGACCTCTTCACAAACTGTCCTGTACTGCCCAGCAAAGTTATGGCAAAGGTTCTTTTATCAGAAGCGACCCCTCAACTCACACGTTCAGTAGGTTAATGAACAAAAGCAGAACCAGTAACCTGGCAATAACTTAAAGCACATTTAACAAATTTGATTTATGTCAGGTCGAGTGTCTATGTCAGATACACAGATGAACAACTAAATGATAAAACAAAACCCAGAATACATCTGCAGACAGTATCAATAACTCAGCTAATTCAAGTTTATTTTAGTGGTCCATGACCTTCCAGAACTCATTTTCTGACTTTTTATGATACAAAAACTTGGACTGCTTGAAGAGGGAACTCTGCCCACACAGTGCTGAGAATGATTAACTGGTGTCACAGGTCACTGCAGCAACAAAAACAGGCCAAGCAAAATAAATGAAGCACTGCCATCATGACATTTTACATCTTAATACATGATCTCTTATCTACATTCTTCTGCTAAATATACACGTCGATAGGCTTTCTTCTAACAAGCCTCATAGCATTGCTGTGCAGGGTCTGAGACTTTCGTCCCTACTCATTGCTTGATAGACTGAGAAGCACAGATGCTTCATGTCCCTTGAATTAATACGAGCTGTCATGGGACAAATTTGGAAAACAAAAAGAGAAAATGTATACAGTCAACTTACATGATTTTCTTTGTAGTAGTACGAAAGAGTAGGGAATCTGCCTCTGCTTCTGAACTTGGAGCTCCCTACTATAACTGGAGGCATGGCTGACTCAGGTACGAACAGGTCAGCAGGGTAAGTGTCACTCACCTTTGAAACCAACATAGCAAAAGGATTAGAGACTGTGATGTCCATATTAGGTTAAAAAAAAAGTACAGCCGGTCATAGATGCCAGCTCACTGACCTTGTAGTGTTGGTTGATGGGGGAAAGTTTCCACAGAGAGTTTGGGAGTCCCATTCGGCTGTAATCAGCCTGGAGGTCCAAGAAGTCCCACTCCTGCCGTCTGTTCTCCTCATCAACGTTAGGCTTATATGAGAAGCAATACAGCTCCATGTAACTCTCTGCAAGGCACAACACTGCTAAAGTCTGATGAGCAAAACCTCCTATTTGTTGTGTTGTAAAAGCAGAGGAGAGGTTTAGATTTTGATGTGAATTTCAGAGTAAACTAACAGTAACTCTCATACTAGTGTATCAAGACATTATTCTCAAGGTGGATGTTTCATCCAAACTGGAAAACTAACTCATAAAGATCAATAGTATCAGACTACACCTGTGCAAGAATGTCAATAACTCCATCCTTAGCTGACGTTCAACCACAGCTCACCTGGCTGGGAGAGACGCTGCAGGGACAGGTGAACGTCGTGGCATTCTCGCTCTCCAGGAATGACAAAATGAAGAACCTGGAAGTTCTTACAGTGAATGAGCAGAGGACATCCGGAGGCTGCAGCAGCTTGTTTCTCCACACTGCACACCAAACTGTGAAGCACCTGAAAAGATGAATGGAAGGCAAATATATGCATTTATTTTATGTTTTAGATTGCAAACACACTGTAGGCTATAGCATGCATGAATGCACACAGTGAATAAAGAATATAAACAAAGCAAACGTTATACGTTATCTAAACATTTCTGATTGATTTCTACT
This sequence comes from Monopterus albus, assembly GCF_001952655.1. Lineage (NCBI taxonomy): Eukaryota > Metazoa > Chordata > Actinopteri > Synbranchiformes > Synbranchidae > Monopterus > Monopterus albus. Next base: position 893,315 of record NW_018127907.1, on the reverse strand, counting down.
CCTTCCTTGAATTGAGATGATGCCTACCCATGTTTCATTTCGCACACCAGCCTCATTCTCTACAAAGATGGTGTGTGTGGCCGTCAGGTAGAGGGTGCCCACCCTCCTCTTTCTGGGAAACACTCTGTCGAGCAGCCTGACGTTCTCCACCTAGAGGCGGATGCGGACAACCTGCATCAAACACCTGCACACGAGCAACTACGTGTGCAGGTGTGTCACAACTGTGGCTGTGACACACCTGCACACGTGTTTTAATTGCACTGATACACAAACACACCCAGCTGCCAAATCAACAGGAAGACCCGGGGTGACTACGTGGCGCGCACACTCCGTTTAAACATGCACGTTTGCTTAATTATCTGAATTAAAATTTTGCATGAACCATGAGTGCACATGATGACGGCTCGAGTGAAAGTGTCCAGTGCGGAAGTGGAGCTAAATCACCCCAAGTAGAAAAGGTTAAATCACCGCAGTCAGACCCGCGCCCATTCGGCAGCTGAACAGATGACCCGCGGCTTCCTGCGGCTGCCGAACCTGTCACCGAACTACCCACAGAGCAGCATGTGTGTCTGGGTGTTGTGTGAAGCGTCAGTCACCGAGGCAGCTGGTCCGCGGCGCCCAGGAAGGAGCTGCCATCAGCCCGATGCAGCCCGAGCTTTACCCGCGGAGCCGACACCGCAGGGTCCTAAACCCCGCTACGTCTCCAGCTGTGGCCTGAGGAAAACGCCACGGGCAGTTCAGGTGCTCACTGGGCTGCTGTTTAAGTAGGTGTTCACCGCGAAAAGTAACGCGATTCAAATGTGTCACGCTACACATCTTCACTGAAATTGCTTAAAGGATATTAATTAAGTGATTTATTGATAACTAAGAGCTTAAAATGATGGTGAGAGTAACTTAGAAAAGTATGATTTTGCGTGTTTTTACAGAAATGACAACAGAGAACGTGAAAGTAAGTCAAAGGACTATCAAAGTGATTTCAGAAAAGGCAGATATACTGCACTATAGACAGGGCTTTATGTTTAAAACATGAAATTAAGAAGGCTCAAATAAAAAAAAATGGCTGTTTGTTATGACTTATGATGTGCTTTGGAAAGAGGAATTGATTATCAAGCTAATTTCTCAAATGGTAGGTTAATATCAGTAGGAATAGGATAGAAGTTTAGTGATAGTTATTTAGTAGAAGATGGAACACCTCAGTATAAGTCTAGTATTTTCTACTACCATAAATGATGTATTTAGTACAATACATCTGTTGTAGTTTCCCTATTTGCACATGATGGAGTTGTGTGGAAAAGAGGTAGACATTTAGAATTCGTAGCTAAGAAATTACAAGAAGCAAAAGGGAATGTAGAAACATGGGCATTAGATTGGGGTTTTAGAGTTTTACAAAAAGAAGATCTGATACTCAAGTTAATCTTAAGCTGTACGGAGATGGTCTGGACAAAGTAGACTGTTTTAGATATTTGGGGATTTGGTTTGATAAGATTATTTGGGCACTACATAAAAGAAAAATTATTGAAAAATGCAAGGTAATAAATGTTATTAGATGTTTGAGGGGTAAGGAGTGGGGAGCCAGTAGCTTGATTTAATCATATCTGTTAGATTATGGTAGTGTAGTATATGAATCAGAATGCAAGACTGTTGAAAAAGTTGAACACCATGCAATTTTAAGACTCGGTTGTGGGGCCATAATGACAACATCAGTTTCAGCTCTACAAGCAGAAATGGGCGAAATGCCTCTGGATTTAAGAACCGAGTTGGCATTGATATATTGGACAAAATTAAAGGGGCATAAGGAGAGTCAGCCAACTCAGAGTGTTGGAACTGTGTCAAGAAAAGGTGAAAGGTCAGCAGAGGACTTTTGGATGGAAGATAGAAAGCAGGATCAATGAAGCAGGGCTGGGGGACAAAGGAGTAAGTCCTACTGTTCCATTATCTTCTTTTTATATTGTGCTGTGTTAAATTCAGTGTTGACAGCAGACAGAAAACAACAAAAGTGGTGAGTTAAACTAAGCAGCAGTAGATTAACATAATTCCAGCCTTGGTGACTGAGCTGATATTTGTGCTTGCTTGTTATGTTTTATCACAGATATTAAAATAAAAAGCTTGGAGATGAGCTTGACACCGTAAAGGAGAAGGTTTGAAGCCAAATATTTATTTAGAGTTGTAAACTTCAGAAATCCCCCATTCATATCAGCCAATTTTACAAGAACCCATATCCCTAAGTGTGGAATTCATTTTTGGAAGAGTCATTGCAGGCTGAGGGACTTGGTGTAAAGCCAACCTGTCACTACAGTTAACCCACAGGCCAAATGATTCTTGGATACCACAGACTATATTTTAAGAATCTGGCGCTGTTGCCAAATGTGTTGGAACAAAAGATGGCACTAAATGTTCAGTATATTTTTCTGAGATTAAAGCTATTGTACCGTGACCCACGTCCAAATATTTGACCATTGTCCGGAACTATGAAAGGTCACATTATTAGATTTAAATCTCAGCAAATATAGTTTTCTTTTTTTAAAACCAGAGTCAGACCTATTAAACACTGGACTAGGTGTGTACACTGATCTAGACAAACACAGTAAATCACTTTTAGTCAATCTAAGAACAGGTAATAACTTCAGGCTAGAGTCCCCAGACAGTTCTTAAAATGTAATATGAAAAGGCTTTGTACTCATTTACTGCATGCAAGAGATACAACATTTAAACCATGGCTCATATTAGTCTCCGCTTATTTCTTTACATTTTTTCATTGAGCTGCTGAGACAGGTGAAAATGCTAAAGATAATTCAGGTTATAGGTTCAACTTGGCAGCGAGATTGTCATTTTATATGAACTAGACTTTGGTATTTATTTTTATATTGATTTCTTTACTATGCAAAAGGAAGTAGAAACACTTTAATTCCATTACCCCTAGTTATCTTTTGCTTTGTCCTTTATGTTAACCTGCACTGTTCATACAGTATAAACCTAGTATATTGTTGTCAGATCTAGCTGTAAGTAGCTTATTGAGGCCACTTGCACCTGTTGTCTACCTTATCCGTAATTGTTCACTCTAACATTTCCTAGTGACATCAGTGTTAACTGGCGCAAGCAGGCCCGCTGTCCGTAAGGCAAACACCACTCAATCTGTTGACCATATCCCAGCTAGGTCACTCAGCCATCGGAGGGCAAATGCATTCAATTGGCTTCATACAATTAACGCAGGTCAACAATGAACTACGGTGAGCCAGTCACTCCTCTCCATTCTTTCCATGGTTACAGTGACGATCTGCATGTGAAGAAACCTAATGCAAGTTCCAAAAGCAAGTATGTTTGTGGTGCAGGAGGACATCATGGCATTACGTAAATCCTAAGGCCTTTCTCAGAAACATCAGTTTGACATTTTTAAATGTTACACTTTAAAATATATATCTGAAGCTGATTTCATGTGTATTGCAGTTCACATGACTATACATACAGCTACAGATACCGTTTGGTCCTATGTGTAGTTTAGTTGGCAAAGGGGGGAATCTAGGTTATGTTTGTTAATAAATATTTAAAACTGCATTAATGTAACAAGATGAATACCCAATTCACCAGCTTTAATGATCTGCTACAACTTGTCTGAGTAGCTAGAAATGTCCTCCAGTTTTTGTTCCTTTATGCCCTGTAATCATTTGACAGGAGCTTTATTTATACCCTCTGTTAGGACTGAAATATAGCCTGTGGGCTGTATTTGTGTTAAATCTGATAGTGGCAGTTGTATTGTAGATAAAGGTGTGTGTGTTTTAGAAACATGTTAAACACACACACACTGGCTTTAACAGTAGGGTCTCCAGTCAGCCCACCACTAAGCAAAGTATTTGCTTTCCCATCAGCATGCAGGTCAGATAATCAGCCCCTGCAGCCAAGGTTTGGTGGGCGATCGGCCATGATGCTTGGTTGGATGGACAAACTGAGAGAGCTGGCTGTTGTCATGTTGCCGAGCCTCTGGTCTGTGGGTTGGTTGGTGTTTCTAGGGCGCAGCTGCCACCTTCCCACTGAGATCTTAAGCTGGTTTGAGCTGGTCTTGGCAATGACACTACAAACTCAACCTTAGTTATAATTCACAGGCGGTGTTTGATTTAAAAAAAATGCTAAAGTTGTTGTGGAGCTGCCAGAGTTTTGTTGCTGTACAGTACTAGAGTGAGTGTGCTATTGATTTGGTAATGCCATTGAGTTCAATAGCTCAGAGAACATTGAGCAATACCTTCCCCCCCATTAGGAGGACTTAAACCCCCAGTAGCTCATCCATCCCTCATTGGTCAATCGGCACCCATGCTTTTAGCAGTACTCCTGTGGGCTGCACTGGGTAAACACGGTCTGTCTCAATGTTTGTCAGCATCAGTTGCCTAATCATTTATCAGCAGTCAGAAGCAGCTGGGACCTATCTGACCTCAGTGTGTGAAATCCCAATTTCTACTGTGAAAATCACCCTCCTGTCTTCTCAATGGGAGCCTGTGGTGCAGTGTTACCTCCACAAAGTAATATCCCCCAAATCACAAGCATGGAGGTAGCGCACACACACACACACACACACACACACACACACACACACACACACACACACACAAACACACACACTCTCTCTCTGTCTCTCCCTCTCCTCTCCCACCTCCCTTCTCAGGGCTGTCACTCCCAGACAGTTTTGGGGTTGGCTTAAATGCTGGGGACAAAAGGGAGGAGGAATAATACTGCTCTGCACACTGTACGTGCTAGCATAGTGACTTTTGAGCAAACTGGTTTTGAGGCTCTAGTTCATGGAATAATTAGTAATAGGTTGACTTTTATCTGTGCCTCATGTGCAACTGATCTGCAGAAAGAAGCTGGAAGAAAGGCAGTTTGACAGTCTTCTTGTTTCAGTGTTTGAACTTTCTAACAGGTAGGTGTGTGTCTCTAGTGAGTAGAAAAACATGTAACATATTTGTTCAGTGGTTATCCATGAATTTAGAAGTCATAGTCAGAATTTTTGCAATAGCTCTGGGTTGTTTGTTACCCTGCAGTTTGTGGCGAATTTTAACATTTTCAGTTTAAGATATATGCTACAGCTTTGTCACTGTGGTGTGAAATACTGTATATGTGACAAGTCGGGAAAGATTTCAACAACCTTGAAAGGCTAAATTACTGCTGTTTTGTGCTGTTATTTCCACAACTGATCCTTCACTTGTAGATTTCATTTGGATTTCTGCGATCTGCAGGTTTCAGCCCCTGTATTCGTGAAGAGACTGTAATATGGTCCACATTATAACGTTAATGACCTAGCACATCCAAAACTCACCTCTTGGTCTGAGCATCCACACTGAAATAGAGATCAGTGCATATTTGGATGGTCGTCGGTATTAATTTACAGTCAAAGTTTTTGTTCAACGGAGCTGTCATAACTTCAAACGCATGCTAGTAACTGTTCACTGGAGAGCAGGGATTCGTTTCCTCAGCAATTGTATTCATGCAAATGCTTTAGGAAGCTTCCTTAGGAAACATAAATGAAAAGAGATATTTTTAGATACAGAATAATGAAAAGAAAACAACCCCTGCAGTTTCTCCCTGTTATGTACTTAGTAAAGTAAATGGTAAAGAGGGCTCCCTAAATCTTTGTCATATTGATGACTTCACATCTCCTTTGATAGCAGCCCTTTGATTACAATTGGATCTGCACCATAATCCCAAGCACTAGATGTTGATTGCATAACTTTATCCCATTGTAGCTTTTGGCTTTCTAAAAAGGACTTTATCATTTGTAGGGTTAACCTTGCTGTCAACAGTCCTAGCCCCAGATTTGTTTCATGCTCATATTTTATGTAATTTACTTTCAGTATTTATTAAGAGAACAGCTGCAATAGCAAAGCAGGTGGAGTTAAATCAGACACGATCATTTGATTTCACAGTTCTTGTACCTTCTCTTGAATGTTAGAGTTGAACAGTAGTACAGATGGGATGTAATCACTTGGCTGCACAGGTGGCAACATGCTGGAACAAGTTCTGTCATTTGGCCGCTCCCTGGTGCGCAGAAAAGTGGTTGACCTGAGCAACCTGGAGGAGTCCAAGCTCTGCCGCTGCCTGGGAACCGTTGACCTGATCGCCCTGGGGGTCGGCAGCACTCTGGGCGCCGGCGTCTATATCCTGGCTGGTGAGGTAGCCAAGAGCAACTCGGGCCCCAGCATTGTCATCTCCTTCCTAATTGCCGCCCTGGCCTCTGTCATGGCTGGACTGTGTTACGCTGAGTTTGGCGCCCGTGTCCCCAAAACAGGCTCTGCTTACCTTTACAGTTATGTGACTGTAGGGGAGATATGGGCCTTCATCACTGGTTGGAACCTCATTCTTTCCTACGTGATTGGTGAGTTAGTGACAATCTGTGGCTCATGTTTTTTTTTTTTTAAAAGCTACTGGTTCTTCATGGTGTTTACTTTTTGTTTTCTCATAGGTACCTCCTCAGTTGCCAGAGCTTGGAGTGGCACATTCGATGAAATGATCGGAGGACACATAGAGATTTTCTGTAAGACTTACTTCAGCATGAACTCTCCTGGTTTGGCTCAGTATCCTGACTTCTTCGCTGTCTGCCTGATACTGCTGCTCTCTGGTAAGGCTGCAAATAAAGGATGGATATCATGGAAAAAAGAAAGGGAAATTAGATCAGCTGTTTATTTTTATGAGCCACAGCTGGCATGATTCAACGAAGAGATGTAGGATGATGGTGGCTAATGGGATAGGACACATGCACCCCAGAGTTTTGTCAGTCCGTTGGGAGCCTGCATTTGCTCCCCTTCCATTTCAAAAACTCCCTTATCATTCAGCAGCACCCTGCTTCTCTTTCCCACTGTCATGCATGATTGCAACTGGGAACTGTCCAGTACTACAGTTTCTTTACAACCTCGGGCCACCGAGAAGCTCCACTCTAGCATCTGACAGTTTAAAATTCATTTCCTGTGGTCAGATTCATGACTGTGCAAGTAGACACGTTGTAGTTACATTCCACCTTTATGACCCTCAGGCTAAATCTTCACCATGGGCTTTTTGCTGACAGTGTGCCAACACGATTATTACATCAGAGCAGAAACAATCCACAGTTTTTACGTACCACAGATGTATAGCTTATTTGATAGCTCCCTTCCCCCTGCTCCACTGTGCTCTACTACCTGCTGCTACGCTCCGCCAAGCTCTACCCAGCTCTTCAGATCTTTATTATGAAATGACAATAACATATACAACTGTATACAACTTCACCAAGATGCTGCTGTAACATTGCTTAGTCTTTTTATGAGCATCATGCTCAGTTGTCAAAAATGCAACTGGTGTTGGCTCCTTAGCTCCTGGAAAAATGTTAGGTTTTTGGGTTAAGTGACACAACTTCACAATAGTGATTAATAATAATGATATGAGCAAAGACTTTATGGGCATTAACGGGTTAAATGACTTTGTGCTCGATCAGGACTCCTGTCATTTGGTGTGAAAGAGTCAGCCTGGGTCAATAAAATCTTCACTTCCATCAACGTGCTCGTGCTCTTGTTTGTCATCATCTCCGGCTTCGTCAAAGGGGACGCACACAACTGGAAGATAACAGAAGAATCCCTCGTAAATGTCACCATAGTTACGAGGTAACTATGTTGTAATCGTATCACGTGTTGAGCTGATTAAAAGGCAGTAAATTAGACATTTGCAGCAAAAATCACAGGTACAGTAAGACATGTAAACTTCACTGCGCTGAATTTAAAGACATGGCTAAAGAACAACATTGCTATCAGTGCACTGTCAGTCAGGTCTGTTTGTGCTCTGAGAAGGCAGTAGGCAGTTTGTCATCTCCATTTTTAGCCCAAGTGGTGTTGTAAAATATTTCAGGAACTTGTCAGTGACGGCCAATGTGAGCAGTGATTATGGAGTTGGAGGATTTATGCCCTATGGCTTCAGTGGGACCTTAGCTGGAGCTGCCACCTGCTTCTATGCTTTTGTTGGATTCGACTGTATTGCAACAACAGGTGAGACTGATAGGTTTCGACTTTGTGTGGTTTGACTTCATGACAAACTAAATGTAATGATCTTTCCCCATGTTTGTGACAGGTGAGGAGGTGAAGAACCCTCAGAGGGCCATTCCCATTGGCATCGTGGTGTCACTGACTGTGTGTTTCCTGGCCTACTTTGGTGTGTCTGCTGCACTGACTCTGATGATGCCCTACTACCTGCTGGATGAGAAGAGCCCTCTACCCATGGCCTTTGAATATGTGGGATGGGGCCCTGCCAAATATGTGGTTGCTGTGGGTTCACTGTGCGCCCTCTCTACTAGGTAACCTCTGGATTTGCTTTGCCAAAACAAGTTGAGGAAAAAATATTAATATTCATGGTTTAAGATTTACTGTATTTGAGCCAGTATGATGTATATTATGAGAGTCATTTCTGATTGATATGCATGCTATAAATGGGGAATAATGATGAGATCTGCTGAAATTGAGACCATATCTTTGTTTATGTCTTGATACTGGATTGTTTCCTGTTGCTGATGGGATGTAGTGGGTGCAAGGCTTAATTCTCTCTGTAATGAGGTACCTGCATGACTTTATATACTACTTACAGACAGGTGACAGATGAATGGAAAAGCCAACATAAAGCATTTCAGTGAGGTGACATGTCACCAGAACATTTTCAGTGCACCTCTTCTTGAGGGATGAACACCGTTCTTCTAAAAGATATTCCTTCATTTGGTGTTTTGACGATGGTAGGCCCATGACACACCAAGCTGATGGCCGGCCCTCGGCCACTACGGGCTGTCGGTGACTGTCAGGGCTTGTCTTCCCCGTGTGACCAGCACCATTGGTACTAGTCAGACCCTGCTGGCAGGTTTTCAGCTGATTAAGCACGTTGAATAGACAGTGGGCCTCGTTGGTGAGAGAGACAACTCTGACTGGCAGTTCTGTTTAGTGTTCTTCCGCAACCAAAAAGACCAAATGGCGGTGTCATTTGCAACTTTTTGTCAGACATATTCTCAATTAGAAGTGACTTTTAACAGCAGCTGTGTTGGGAGGTTGAACAGCTGGCCTTGTGGTGTGGTCGCAACAACCTGGAACTGAACACACTCAAATCAGTGGAGATGACAATGGACTTTAGGAAGAGACTGTGGTGACTGTGAAAGCCACAGCATATGACTTATCATTTTCATACTCCTCAAAGCATTCAGCGCCCTGTGGATGGGGGCACTGTCATGCTGGGAAGGACCGCTCCCATCAGGTTAGAAATATTTCATCATAGGATAAAGATGCTCACTTAGCATTGATTTGCAGTGGCCCTTCTCTCTAAGAGAACACGTGGACCCAAACCATGCCAGCATCACCATTCATTGTTTCTCCACTCATTTATTCAGGGTTTTCCTTTAATATGTCACCTGTCTGTGTATTACTATATAGGTATCTGTTCATATATCAGTTTTGTCATGACGTGATATTCTGGTGTGCCTTGATTCTGTCTTTCTTCCCTGACGGTATGCTTTATAATTTCCTCTTCAGTTTTTTCAGCAAACACTAGTGCAAGTCAGTCATTTATCACATTCGACACAAATCATTTAATTTTTGAATTAAATTTAGCATTTTATGTTAAAGTACTGCCCTTTTGGCGGTTTTGAAAACTATTCTGCAATGCAGCCAATTGTTTTTACAATTTCTGCCAATTGTGGAACCACTTTGATTCACATTTTATATATGTAAAGGGAATGTTTACACTCCTGGGGAATGTAAAGACTCAAGTGCTCATGAAACCCCTTTAAAAAGCTATTTGAAACATAATTTCAAACATGGAAACCTGACTATTAAGGGCATTAGTATGTATTCAGTGGCTGAGTAGCTAAACAAAGACATCAGCCATTCTCCTCTGAGAGCATGTCCAGTGAGGCTTCCATTATTTTAAGTAGATGTAAAAGATGAAAATGATGATTGTATAGGACTGTTGCCAACAGGAAAGAAAAACATTCACTGACTGTGATCATGCTCTGAGGCTTTGATGTGACTGCAGCTGTGTATGCGTGTCTGTATTTGGGGTTCTTGACTAACGTGTTGGTCTTGCATGTCTCTGCTGTCTCATGCAGTCTGCTGGGCTCCATTTTCCCTATGCCCCGTGTAATCTATGCTATGGCAGCGGATCGGGTGCTTTTCAAAGCCTTATCCCGAATCAATCCTAAGACGAAGACCCCACTTATTGCCACTATGATGTCCGGTGTAGTAGCAGGTGAGAGCCAGGGAGCGTCCAGTGAGATCACTCCTGCTAATCTTTCTCCACCAATCAACTATGAAAGACACAAAGATGCAGATAATCATTTGATTCTCCTTTCCCTCACATTCATACAGTGCAGCCATCCTGGAACTGAAACCTTCTGCTTTAAATGATCCAGTTTTCAGGAAGTTTCTGCTCCCTATACACAATGGTGTTCTTTCACAGTTGTGCAGGTGTCATGTTTTCTTTCCCAGAATTCCCTCAGCTTACCCATGAACCCTCTTCTCCCTAGCCTGTTGGGATCCATGTTCCCTCTGCCGCGCATTCTCTTTGCCATGGCACGAGATGGCATTCTGTTCAAATTTATGTCCAAAGTGAGTAAGCGCCAGTCTCCTGTGGCTGCCACCATGGCAGCAGGTACCACTGCGGGTAAGCTTCCGAGACATGGATTTGCCTGTCATGTCATCGTATCGTCTGGCGTTTGGCTTTTATGTTTTTGTACACATTGTCAAGTATTAATGGTGTCAGTGGTGGCTGCATGTTAAACTTGGTGACTGTGCTTTCAAAAGCATGTGACAAATCCATTATGCTCGTCATTAAGTTGCTTTTCTTATTTTAAGAAGTGTGTTCACTGCTCCAGGCGCCAGGGCCATCTGGCTTTTGGTTACTTTTTCAGAAAAATAAAATAAGAGAAATAACTACTGGAAAGTTTTCTGAGTGCATTTTAACATCGGGAATGTTTTTCATTCCATTTATTTATTTTTAAGCGATGCTGGTGGCTTGGCTTTAGCAATGTCAGTTGGTCTGAGATACAGCAACTGTTGGATGGATTGGCATGAAATTTGGTGCATGCACTCATGAGCCCGTGATGATGAGTTTGTAATAATTTAGGGCCGTTCCATACCTGTCGTAAGGTCAAAATTTGAATTGGTCCAAATGCCTGTAAATGTTGGCTAACATGCTAAATTAAGTTTCTGGATATAATAAACATTATACCTGCTTAACATATTAGCATTGTTATTGTGAGCGTTTTACTGGGGCATGCTGTTTTTTAGCATTTATCTCAAAGCACAGCCTGACAGAGCTGCTAAGCACTTGTCATTAATCTAAAGCTACTTTGGGGTTGTAAAGCTTCATCAGGACAACTTCCTTTAAAACTCTTGTTTATTGTACGGTAATCACTAAGGCAGTTTTTTTTTTAAATAGAGAAGCTTATCACGCTGGGGTAAATCATATTTAGTAGGTGTATTTATAGTGTTATAATGTTGATGGTGATATTTTGGTCCTTTCACAATAATGAAATTACAGGACACTTTCTCTCAGCAGCCTTTGGCTACTTAAGTGCTTCTAATTCAGTAGACTTCAAAACAATCACTTCCATTTATTTTACTCTTACATGTAAGTGGTATTTTAATATTGAGTAGAAACTCAAACAGGCTGGCCTTTGGGGACTGATGTGGTGCTTTCACAATGTTAAGAATACTGTGCCTACATCTAAGTAGGTGTACATAGCTGCATGGTGCTCACTGTGCTCAGGTGTTGGGGTGGATGACCTGGGGAAGAAGCTGGCAGATGTGAACCCTGGGAGGGTTCACCGCACCGTAGGCCGTGCACTAAACACCTGACCGAACAGGGCAGGGGATTCTTACTTTATTTTAATAATGTAATGTGGTGAGCTGCAGGGGACATACCACTGCTCTGTGTCTGAAGTGTGCCGCTGAGATACAAGAGAGGGACGAGCACATCAAACAGCACTTGGAGGTGGTCACAGCTGTCAGCCCGGGAAACCTTTAACGTCTTTTTTTTTTCTTTCTTTCTTTCTTTTATTAAAACATGTCTGCATGAAATTTAACCTGTCCTTTCCTTGTGGATCCCTGGTTCATGGTGCACCTGATAAAAGCAGCTTTTCTGTTTGTATATCAAGAACATTAAGGTTATTGTACAACTAAATGTAAACTTTCAAGTGTTTTGTGAGAATGATCAGTAATTTCACATAAGTGTTCTTTTAAAGGCGAAAACGTTTGTGTTAATCGTGTGGTTTGCTCACTGTAGCCATCATGGCTTTCCTGTTTGACCTGAAAGCCCTGGTTGACATGATGTCCATTGGGACTCTTCTGGCCTACTCACTGGTTGCTGTGTGCGTACTGATCCTCAGGTGGGTACGTTTCTAGAATATAGCTTTATAATGATCATTTGCAGGAAAACGTGGTTGTACAGCCTTGTGTAACAGCTTCCCTAAGTGTTTTTCCGAAAGCCACAGGCATGAGTACCCTGGTACCATGTGAAATGTACTCTGCACCTCAAGCTGTTGCACCACAGTGGTGATGTAAAAGCTGTGAATGCCCCCGTCTTATGAATGTAAAGTGGCTGACTGACTGAGTGAATGAAAGTGTTTACTTAAGTTTCTGTTGTACACCTACAGTATTGTTCAAAATAATAGCAATACAATGTGACTAACCAGAATAATCCAGGTTTTTAGTATATTTTTTATTGCTACATGGCAAACAAGTTACCAGTAGGTGCAGTAGATTCTCAGAAAGCAAACAAGACCCAGCATTCATGATATGCACGCTCTTAAGGCTGTGCAATTGGGCAATTAGTTGAAAGGGGTGTGTTCAAAAAAATAGCAGTGTCTGCTGTTGACTGTACAAACACAAAACTATGTTGTACAAACATTTTTGTTTCTAGGATTTAGCAATCCTGTGAATCACTAAACTAATATTTAGTTGTATGACCACAGTTTTTTAACTGCTTCACATCTGTGTGGCATGGAGTCAACCAACTTGTGGCACCTTTCAGCTGTTAATCCACTCCATGATTCTTTAACAACATTCCACAATTCATTTACATTTGTATGGTATGTATTGTATTGTATGGTGGTCGCACTAATGTGACTCATCGCCACAGTAAACAGTGTTTCTTTTCTGTGTTAAACCCAAATTATAGACTTTAGTTGGCTTGTGTGTTAAAACAAAATAGCTTTAAATACAACCTAAGTAATTTGTATCTGTATAGAGGTTATACTGAACATAAACATGCAGTACTTAAAGACCCAAAAAAACACTGAACTTTTTATTTAGAGAGCAGCAGTGTGGCTTTTTGTTCTTTAGACTGTAGTAAAATGACCCTTTGATGCCTCTGACCTCCAGGTATCAGCCTATTGGAGCTCTGGAGCGGCGTGCAGGTACAGGTGAGAGGGACTACCTGTCCTCTGAAGAGGGCGAGTCAGACCTGACAGAGTCAGAGTCTCACCTCAACATGCTAAAAGGTGGCAGCTCAACGCTGCAGACTATCCTACATCCCCCTGTCTCACCCTCTGAGGGTTCCTCCTGTGTGGTCAACACATCCGTCTGTGTACTAGGTATGCAAGCCAGGTTAACGGCATTAACTGGTGCTCTTATATGGTGTCTTTTTACAAGTCTGGATTAAGTATGTGTTCTCAAACCACAGTGTTGGTAGTGTGCGTGGTCAGCTATCTCTCCACATACCATTTCAACTCCATCCTTGGTATGGAAGTGTGGATCCTGGCTTTGCTGTCTGCATGTCTCCTCATCTTCAGCGGCTGCATCTTCATGGTCTGCAGGCAGCCTCAGACCAGCAAGAAGGTCTCCTTCATGGTGTGTAGCAGCTCAGCAGGTACTGCACAGTGGTACTGGGTAGATGTAACTCATCAAAACTGATGTGCTTGTTGCCATCCCAGGTTCCCCTTCTGCCTTTTTTGCCCATTCTGAGCATATTTGTCAATATTTATCTGATGGTTCAGCTGAGTGGAGACACCTGGATCCGATTCTCTGTGTGGATGGCTGTGGGTGAGTGCTCAATAACTATGAACAGCCATGACCCATTATGAATATTTAAATGAATAGTTTGACATTTTTAAAAATTTCACTTGTCAAACATTAGATGGTCAGCATAGATTTCATGCCATAGTGGGTTTTTCTGGTATTTTATCTCTTCCAACACTTCTCTCAGGTTTCCTGATCTACTTTGGCTATGGCATGTGGCACAGTGTGGAGCACCAGCGCCAACTTCAGCATCCTTTAAACAGCAGCGGCACCCAGGGGAACGGCACGACCAGCAGGGAGAACCATGTTGGCATGGGTGCAGCAGGAGAAGACAAGGAGCATTTCATCTGCCCAGAAAAGACCAGCCAGTGTTAGAGTTCATCAGTTAATTCGGAGACTCTGAGAGGCAACAGATGCATAATAGTAGCTCTGCCTTCATGCACCTGTACATATTTCATCGCAAGCACATTCACTCTGAAAATGCAGCGTCAGTATTGTGTATTGGCAGTCGCATGACGGGGTGGCGCTCTGTTACTGTGATGGGACCACATCCTGTAGGTCACATTTATGGACAGCATGGCGGCAGAACTGAACAGACAGGTAACACACTGGAGGGTGAGGTTCATTTACAGTATTGTTCAAAATAATAGCAGTACAATGTGACTAACCAGAATAATCCAGGTTTTTAGTATATTTTTTATTGCTACATGGCAAACAAGTTACCAGTAGGTGCAGTAGATTCTCAGAAAGCAAACAAGACCCAGCATTCATGATATGCACGCTCTTAAGGCTGTGCAATTGGGCAATTAGTTAAAAAGGGTGTGTTCAAAAAAATAGCAGTGTCTGCCGTTGACTGTACAAACACAAAACTATGTTGTACAAACGTTTTTGTTTCTAGGATTTAGCAATCCTGTGAATCACTAA
>NW_018127907.1:857555-875814 GCF_001952655.1 Monopterus albus | reverse complement strand
AACACACCCCTTTCAACTAATTGCCCAATTGCACAGCCTTAAGAGTGTGCATATCATGAATGCTGGGTCTTGTTTGCTTTCTGAGAATCTACTGCACCTACTGGTAACTTGTTTGCCATGTAGCAATAAAAAATATACTAAAAACCTGAATTATTCTGGTTAGTCACATTGTACTGCTATTATTTTGAACAATACTGTACATAGTTTGAAGCAGTCAGTGAAAGGCTGCAGCGAAACTTTTCTGTTTCACGTTTTCTCTGTTACATTTTAGGCAGGTTTGTATAGAAGAGTTTTTAAATGTAAAGTTTTTCTGTGCTATCCATTTAATGATTCAGAATATTATTGGATTTTGATACGCGAGTTGCGTACAGTATTGTAAACCATGTTAGTTTGTGGGGAGCACTTGCTGGTCTCTGACACAAGAGTACAACGCTGAAAACGGACCAACGGTTGGATAAAGATGTCATTGACTAGTCAACCTGTATTTTAGGACTACTTTATTTCACATGCATGTGTGTAAAACCAATATCTATACAAAAAGATCATAGACACATTTAGACCAATGTACATTATGTCATAGTTTTATAGGCAATCTGCATGTCATGACAACTCAGTTTATACATGATGAATATACAAGTCCTGTAGGTGTTAGGTACCAAACCATATCTGTCTTAACTGTCCTTGTTGTGGCTTTATTCAGCACAGGATAACATTTTATCTTTACTCGGGTGTGTTATATCTATGAACACTTACAAATCTGAATATTTAGATTATTTCATACAGAGCTCAACTCAGTGTTTGTAGTTTCTTTTTTCATTCTATCAGATGATGATATTTTGATACAGGTCCATGTTGTTAATATACCCTACATGAAATTGTGCTCACTTTGCCTCATAACAAGTACAAAAAAAGTTAAGTACTATATATCAAAAGGTTGGTCTTAACACATAATTGAGATGAGATGGTGAAATGGGCATTTTTTTATGTTCAGTGTTGCTTCATAACCAGTTTGAAGAGACATTTTGTGCCCAACTGCATGAAGATTCAGATCTTACATTCTTTGGACTAGTAGAAGCCACCAGCGTCTTTCTCATACTGAGCTGTAAGAGTCTGTGAGTGGGAAGTAGAAATGTTTGCTGTCGAATCTTTCACCTGTACTGCCAGTGTTTTACAGCATCTTATGTGGAGAAATCCTGCACTTTGCAAAATGTCACATACTGATGGTGTTGGTAACCGATTGCTAAGGTTGGTCGAGGTGTGCGGTGCAGTGGTCTAAGGAAATGTGAATCTAATTCAGTCTCTGCAGGAGTGAGATGGGTGTTCTGCTTGACTGAACCTGATGTAGTCACTTGCTACCAATTGCACAGACAAAAACAATTGTATTTTCCAGTGTGTTTAATGTTTCAAGTTTTCTCTGCCCACCTTAAGGAGGTTGTTTTCTGTCCTGATTGTCTGTTACTTGGAAGAATACTTCAAAAACTGTTTCAAAACATGACAAAATGCCTTTTGTGTTATTTCTTTAGTAATTAATTAATTAAAGGATGATTTACAAGTGGCAGAAAACTGCTGCTTCCATGTACTCACAGGTTGCAAAGATGGCCACATCCCCATTAAGTGATGTCAATTAGTTACTTTTCTGATGATTATACCTTAAGAGAAAACATTGACATTGATGTTGTTCAGGGGGAAAAATTAAACTCAGTTTATATATGGTGTGTAAAGAGTGAAAATTATGAACCTATGCGATTTGCAGTCAGACTCAGCAGGGGGCGCCAGAGTACATGTTTCTGCTCCTCGGGTCTGAGGAGGGAAAGTAAACAGACTCGGGAGTTATTTTCCTTTTTCCTCTGAGTCTGTGACGAGGATGGAGCTGGAAATCTAAGCAGGGCAACTGGAGCCTGCAGAGTTCCAGCCAAACTCCGAGCCTGACCTCCTTTCACACTGAGCCCTTCACCAAACCAGCGTGATCTCTTCAGCTTTGCACAGCAGTCGCCCCTCTCACCATGAAGCTCTGGGTTGTGCTCAGCCTGGCATTGCTCTGGGTAGAGTTCCATAGTGGTGAGTACATCTCTGCATCTCTCACGGATTTATTAATGGAGGGGAAAATACTGTTAATTTCATCATGAGAGCATGGAGTGTAAACTGGAAGTAGTGGGAGGATCACAGTAGATATATCTACTGAGGTTGTACCAATACTGTGAGGGCTAGAATGGGAAGTTCATTCACAAATGACAAACGCTTTGTTCATCAGTCATTTTGTCTGTCCTCAGGCTTCACTGTCACAAATCTTCAACATTTGAATCTGAGCTTTTAAGTTGTAAATGTCTGCCGAAGAAAGTGGTGTGAGGTTTTTGCAAAGTGTATCTGCAAACCAACTAAAACCAGCTGGGACATGCAACAGGCGTTTCTAATTAACTCTCATTAATGCTGCACTGAAGGATAGGACGGCAGAACTGAAGGTCTACACTGCAGAATAATGAGTTTTCCTCTTGGTTTGTGTTCTGTGTCCACTGAGAAAAGGAGAGCGGTCTGCTGAAGGAGGTTCTGGACCAGTAACAAAGATTCTCCACTTCCTGTTCAACTGCTGTCACAGCTGGAGGAAACGCACTAAGAATCTAGCCTGACCCTCTGCTGTTTCTGCCAGTAACAGAACACTTGGTGAAATATCAGTTAACCCAATTATTTTTCTTCCCTGTCTTCTCGTTGTGCGTCTGCGCGCCCAGGTGCCTGCCAACAGCTAAAGCGTAAAAAAGATGTCACCAGACCAGCGGGGAAACGGGTAAACATACGAGGCCCCAAAGTGAAGGATGGTGGAGGGAAACGCCAGTCCCCACTGATCCGGGTCTTAGAAAAGGGTCGCTTTCTTCACCTGGGCCCGAGCACAGTTCTCTCTCCTGGGATGGACTTGGAGCTGCGCTGCAAAGGCAGCAACATCGGATGGTCGTACCCGACCTACCTGGACACCTACAACGACTCACGCCTCAGGTGCTGCCAGGAGCCACAAGCTGTCACGTTACACTCTGATGTGATTGTGACGTCTTATATTTTTGTTTTCCTGTCTCAAGCATCAGGCAGAGTGACAAGTTCAGTCAGCTGATCCTGACGTCACCCTCTGCTGCTGACACGGGGTCCTACAGCTGCTGGGTGATCGTGTGTGATGGCACGGAGTGCACGAAGGACCATGAGCGCTTATACGCCTCCTACGTTTATTTCACAGGTGAATAGGACACCAACAGCAGCACAGTGCACGTTCTGCTGTCGGTGTTTCACTTTTATATTTTTAGGTCCCACAATGCTCACAAAACCGTAAACCCTGTTTTGGTACCAAATTGGAAATTGTAACTACATTGGATTCAATCAGCATTTCAGCTTTCAAGACCATATTAGTTCAAAGCAAGTTGTGGTGTAAACATTTCATGGCACTGAGATTGAGATGATCAAGAAGCAGGAAACTGTGGAGAATATTTGTCATTAACATGAAAAACTGTAAAGATAGAGCATGCAGTCAAACTAATCAGTAGCTTTCATCTTAATCAAAGTATGACTGCCTTCAGTCAGTCCAGTCCAGGGTTTCAGGTCAGAATTTGTGTCCAAATTCTTCTTACTGCTGCGTCAGTGGCCTTTCCACAGGAAAGAGCACAAAACCTCTGATCAGCCTGCTGACAGGTTGATCTGTCTTTATTTTGGTGTCTTGTGTGAACATTGCACCAGTGTAATAGAGGGGGAAAACCACCTGTGGATCCTATTTTCAGTTTAAAAACTGTTACACAGCTCACATCTTTTCCTCTGACCAGACAAAGGCAACCTCTTCGTGCCCTCTGCCATCCACTTTGAGATCGTGTACCTGCGCCCAGACAGACCTGCAGTGGTGCCCTGTCGTGTGACCGACCCACAGGCCGAGGTGTCCCTGCACAGAGAGGTCCCTCCAGAGGAGCTCACGGCCAACACCACCCTGCTGACCTATGACCCCACCAAGGGGTTTGTCCTGCAGAAACCCAGCCCAGACCATCAGGGGGTTTTCTACTGCAAGGCTGCGACAAAGGGTACCCCTCAGATCTCCACGAAGTACCAGCTGCTCTATGTGGAAGGTAGGTATGCAGCAAACACAACACGCGTACATAAACTGGGTAAAATGAAATCGACACAACATATGGTGGTACTGCTTTCCTGTGCCTTTAACGGTCAAACACAACCATACAGGTTTGTCACCTTAATGAACAAAAGTGCCAAGAACCACAGTTCAGAGGTTGTTTTTTTTTCAAGTCATGGACCAAGAGCAGGTTTCTTTGCTTCGTTGTATTTGAGCTGTCAGAAGCCTCCTCACACTCCTGAGCTTGGTTTATGTGAACAGTAGGCACTTGAAATGGAAACACTGTTGATGCTTCATAAGGAAAGAGGACGAGAGGTGAATTTACAACATGGAAACTCTTGGTCAAATTAAGCTGCCATGGCATGTTTGACTGGCACATGGAGAGAAAGAGACCGATGGTTCACTCTTTAAATATAAGCCTACAGAAATGAACGTGAACTGCTCAGGTGCATTTGAACTGGTAGGCTTTGCAACATAAAAAGGATATAAATGTAGAAAATCACTGTTCGCCTTTCTCCCGATGACAGTTCCTAATGGGCCACCCTTTGTGAGTCTGGAAGCATCTTCGACCTCTGTGAGAGGAGGTGACAATGTGAACGTAACCTGTACAGTGCTGGGGGAGCCAGAGGTGGATGTGAACTTTACCTGGTCTTATCCTGGTCAGGTAAGAGGCTCAAACCTGGTTCAGCCATAAATCTGTGTCAGCTGAGATCAGTGAAATTGTCCCAGCAGAAAATATTTTGTAACAAGGAGTAATTAAGCAAAACTTATACACCATGGACAAAAAAAAAGCAATCTAATGCATGACGCAATAAATGAAGGTATTTAACATACTGTATCTGACAGGGAACCTTTGGCAGTGGTTAATCAATTAATGCAGTAACAAATAAAGCTGTTTATACATTGACCAATAGAATATTATGCTGTTAAAAATAATTAAATTAGGAAAGTGTATCAAAGACTTAATTGATCTTTAAATATAGCAATTAATCCCAGATTAATTTTTAAATAAGGAAGAAATTTTGTATTTGCAAAATATTTTTAAAAGGCATTTCAATTTTATTATTCCTTAGTAATAGTGAGATGTTGTGCAAAAAGTTGCATTTAGGTATTTTGAAGATCTTATTTTTAAATTAAAGACAAATTAAGACACTTGATATTTTATAATCATTTAAATATACATGCAAGAGTTAAAAAAAAAAATCCTCACTGGCTACTTTATACAACTGTACAGGTGTATGTACTTCTGTGCAACACTTCCACCTTAACATCTGTTTATGAAGCTCAAAATGTTATTGGTGAAATTGTTCTTTAGGCTAAAGAACGTCCTTTTATAATACTCTGAGCAAATGTTGTGCAGTCAAACAGTTACAAGAAGGAAAGCTATGTCCGGTATTTTTCCATCAATGTATAAATCAATTATATCAATTATTGAGATCATAGTTAAAGGTAGTGTTGTACTGGACTACATTATATTTAGAGGTGTATTTTTATCCCCAGCTACATACATGAGGGTCAGAATATTAGGGGCACCGCTGAATGTAATGTAGTCCAGTACACCACCACCTTTAACTATGTCAGTAATAAATATATAACTGAATTTATATATTTGACAATTTCATACACTGATGTTAAGGCAGAAGTGTTGCATTGAAGTGTATACACCTGCACATGTGTACCTGAAAGTGGCCAGTGAGTATGTATAATTTTCTTGGTGGCACTCAGCCTCCACGCACCATCCTGTATGCTGTTTAAATGTAACCTCGGTGAATATGCACTGAAGGTTTCAAACGTTCATAGCACTTCTCTGTATGTTGCATATTGGACTGATCGGCTCCAGGCTAACTTGTGACATCACAAAATCATTTTGTATGTACATTGTTTAAGCTGTGAATACAGGAACTTTTTCCCCTTAAACAGGTGGATCTGAATCATTTTGCACAGTGAAGGTCAAACTTTCAACTGAATAATACACATTATTGAACAGAGGGGTCTTTAAACTTGTTTTCCTAAACACTGTCTTCCCTGATTGTCACCAACAATCACATAATGGTACAGCATTAAGTTGTGTTTTTGTTCTACTGTGCAGAACTACCGCCCTGTTCACATCCAGACTTCCTGGAGGCTGGTGAACAGAGGCACGGGCCACACCACACGAGTCTCCCAAAGCGTCTTGACTGTAGAGGACATGGAGACAATCGACTTTGGAAACTACATCTGTAAAGCCAAAAACCTTAACGGCCAGACCATCGTGGCGGTCACCGTCATCTCCAAATAGCCGTGACACCATAACTGTGTTAGTCATTTGGAAGGAGTGTGTTGATAAGTAACACCAAACAGTGAGACTGGATAAAACCAAAATGTATATACATAAAATGGATGTATATTTAGACTGCTGATTGTACTTAAAATAAAGCTTTGCTGTGTACTTGGCTAATGGTTCACTTTGACCTTAAAAGGCTTCAAATGAGAGCAACACTGAAGGGCAGGACCACTCCATGACACTCAGAACAGGATTCATTTTGCAGCCTACACACAACTCAACCAGTCTCCAGAAATCAAAGAGTTATAACTTGTATGGCTTTTCTTCCAGGTTTTCCTCAAATGTATTAAACATTGATGGAAACATTTGACCAGAGAAAAGCCAAAACCGTTTCATCACATGCTTTATGAGATACCCCACAGGAGTCTCAGTCTGCCAGACAGTGAGCAGTCACTTGCTTATGAAATAGATGCTCTTTTTTTATGTTGCATCTGGAGATAAATTTTTGGTATTGGTCAAATATGTTGAGCCTCATTATGATAAGAGGGGACACCAAACCAGTGTTGGATTGAACACCTAGCTAAATGTCAGTTACCCCCAACGCTATGCATTTAAATCAAGTTAAAGAATGATGCAGGGAGAGAGCCACAGCCATCAGACTTGCTCTTGTTTTGAAGCATGTCCTGAGAAGGAGAAACTGGTTTCAAGCTGAACCATGTGCCAGGCTGACATCCTAATGTGCTCCGTATGTGGAATGTGAGCTGCAGGCCAAGAACTTGTTTTGGTCCAATGCAACACACAGTTTCCACTGTGCTGAATGCTGCTTGCTAGGTGATTTGAACTATTTTAGCTTTGGATCTTAATGTTTGTGGTTCAGAAGGACATTCAGCTCAGACAACAGGCCGACGAATGTCAATCCACTGATTCTATGGAAGTAAAACCTGCTGCGGGGGCGTTGTCTTGTTCCATGAAAAACTGTTCCTGTAATATTCTACTTTACAGAAATAGCTTCACCTACAGTGAATACAGCAACTTGTTGAAACTTTGACCTCAACTATTTTAGTACAAGACTTTATTAATTGCATATTTCAAACAGGGTCAACACATCAGAAATAAACTCCACAGAACACTCAGACATTTGCCAGATGCACCATCTCACATTCACAAAAAAAGCGACTTCTGGTTCAACTCTTTGCAAAGACCCCAACTTTAAAGCTACGTTAGGAAGAAGGTTCAGTAAGGGGTGACTGACGAGACTCCAAGATGAACAAAGGTTCAGATCGGTCCCTTGGTCAAACAAACTAACAAATGTGAAAACCAAAATGCTTGAGGCCACAGATGACAGTATATAATAAAAAAAAAAAAAGTCAACGATGTCGACCTAAACTCTAAAAAAAAAATCCCAAAATTTGAAAAAGAAACTTGTTGTAGGCAGGAGAACAGCCTGCGTATGAGAATGAATGTTTGTCTTAGAGGCCTGTACAGCACTGTAGCCAGTTAACTAGCCACGGGATGCTACTAATATGACTGCCATCACTCCTACAGTTAGCTGGGAGAAAGGGTCCAGGAAGCAAGTCCAATGTTTTGTATGCATTTATAATAAAGATGCATCCTGAGGAGGGACAGTGTCATCTGTATTTGTAGCTATTCATATTTTCAAGGCTTGTGTGCTGAGCTGCAAGACGAGCCTCAGGCAACCACAAGCAAATAAGTGTTTTATTACACAAGTCCTGAGATTTCCTTTCTGTCCCATCCATAGTATCAGATGTGAAAGGTAAAGAACAATGTGGCCTTTAAGTTCTGCTGAGTAGCAATTTTTTTTTTCTTTAACAGTCTGTAGCATCTCAGAGTTCATCCAATCCTTCAGGAGCCAAGGGCAGGCTATTGAGTTGCTAAGCAAACATGAAACAAACATGGCTCCATCTTCCAGACTGATAACTCAAAGCAGCAGTTGTCCTTCCTGGAAGCAGGGGCACATTGTTATCTAGGTGAGGCAGGAGAGCTGGAGAACATGCCGGAGCTGCGAGGTGACTGAAAGCTGAAGGTGTGGGAGTGAGAGGTGGTAAGGGGTGAGGAGGTGAAGGTGTGGGAGGGGGAAAGGGGTGGAAAGGTAAAGGTGCTGGAGTGTGAGGGGGAGGAGGCAGGGGACACCTTGCGAGGGCTACTCAGGTCTCCGTTATGGAGCTTCCACAGCAGCTCCTCGTTCTCCATGGACAAACGCTTGTTCACCTTGGACTCCTTCTGGAGGGACTCCTGCAGCATAGCCTGCTCTGTGGACAGCTGTCTGTAATGCATCAACACAGCATGTTAGAGGTTATCTGGAGCAGAAATACTGACTAGAGGAAAATTAAACTAGTCAGCTGAGGCACTACAGCTACCTGACTTAGTTTGGTGTCACACCACCTTAAGAAAATCAGCCATTCTGAATAAATACAATACATAACTAAATTATAGATGTTGTCTTGAAATACATGAAGGATAAAACTGGAAATATTCAAATCACCCTAATGAACAATACATTAATCTGTCTCTGAATGCTTTCAGGGTTCCTGTTAAATACTTCAAAAATAAAAAAAAAAGCAATATTTCCTAAAACAGCTGGTTATTGTACTTTATAGTAACCAACTCAAACAAAAGTAATAGATTTGATTCTGTTTCAGATGTGGATTAATACAAATTTGGACAAATGAGTATTTATGGTAGCAGACTTATTTGGGATTCAGTCATAATAAGCTGCAGTGTCCATGTTCATCATAATGACAGAACATGTTAACGTACCACACAGGTACAGTGGATGTGTAACGTTTTAGGACAACAATGGAGCTCTAGGCAGAACCAGTGTGAGCGAGCGGATTTTGGACAGAGTGCAGAACAACTTTAAAAAGGAGGGCGCGTCACCCTATGTCACGCTTCAACTTCACTCTGGTACCGCTCACACCATGAGCCAGAAGCACGCACAATCGCGACCCAGAATGCATTTGTCTTGCACAGTCATCCAACACTTTTCAGTCAAAAAACTGGCTGTTGCGATCTCAGTAATGGAGTTCCCAAAGAGCTGCACTGTATATTTATATTTAAGTAGGTCCATTGATTTGTTGAATTTTACATGTTATATTCCTGGTTACACAGGCCTAACGAATTTGAAATCAATTCCATTTTGGAAAAAAACAAACAAACAAAAAAAAACAATGGTTCTTTTGCTTTTTGGGATGCAAGGCTACGGTTTAAGATAAAAGTGAAATACATGCAGATTTGTTCCCCTCTTTGGAGTGAGTGGATACAATCTGAGCAATAATGAGCAGTGACCAGGTGCGAGTTTGAGTTGGGGAGCGGAGTGGGCGAACAGCTCCACGAGCGAGGAGAGGAATGTCTCACCGCTCCACTCTGCTCATTTGCTCTGGCTTTAAGACATAGAGGCTTTGGCTAATCAGTCACATCAAATCATGGTTGACTGTGGTCTTTCCATGGGATTTGTTCACAGTAAGAAAAATAGAAACTTGCCAAACATAACCTTAAAAACAAAAACTTGGTTTTCCACTCCTTTTCTCAGCTGTCAGACTGAAGCTTGGCAACCTTCTCAAACTAAAGTTTACAACACCCATTCTGTGATGGGTTCAGAGAGACTGATCTTAGATCTTAGATGCTTCAAAGTATGGTTTCACTTATTTCATATGAATGAAGGAAACAAAGGAACAGTGGGTAAACCTGTACCTAGACAAAGCAGCATGTCTTTCCATGCGGGCTTTGAGGTCTTCATTCTCCTGCTGGACCTTCTTAAGACTGTCATCCAACTTCACATTCTTCTCTGTCTGCAAGACAAAAAAACAAAACGCATGATCAAGTGATATGCCTGTACCAGTGCTTGTCTTGCTGCCCACCAATCACTTTCATCTACTCTAGGTCTCACCAGTTTGTCTACCTCCATCAGCTTTTTATCCTGCTGGTGGAGCTGTTTGTTTTTGATATCCAGCACCACTTTGAGGCTGTCTAGCTCCTGCTCCAGATACAGGGTGTGGGAGTCCTTCTGCAGGGAAAAATACAGTAAGTGGTGCCAAAATGTTCAGGCAGTGTTAAGGTGTCAAAATCAGCACATAAATACAGCAAGCCTTAAAAATGTCATGTGGCTATAAACCCATTAACACACAATGGGTGCCATGCATCATTTACATAATACTCACTGACCTG
Source organism: Monopterus albus (assembly GCF_001952655.1). Classification (NCBI taxonomy): domain Eukaryota; kingdom Metazoa; phylum Chordata; class Actinopteri; order Synbranchiformes; family Synbranchidae; genus Monopterus; species Monopterus albus. Next base: position 865,276 of record NW_018127907.1, on the reverse strand, counting down.
GGCTCAAACTGTGGATGTTTAAGCACCATACACAATGACATAAAAATGACAAGCAAATGTGCTCTGCATGAAGGTAGTGTTTGACTGTTCCTCATCTTTTAACTACACAAGGTCAATATGCATCTCTGTGGCAGGGTATTGTGAGCTACTTATCTTGATTACTGTGCCAGAGTAGAAGGCCATGTGCATGTGGCAGCCACTTAATACTGATGAGTAGCGGCAGTGTCACCGTACAACAGCACTCTGGGAAAATTAAAACCTACATTCTTAGGGGGTTGGGGTGGGTGTCGCCAACACAGAGATGTCAGAGTTTAACCCACTCCTGTTCACAATGTTTTTTATATGCATCTTCTTAAAGAATGCCAAGTGTTCAATTGACCTAACAGAAAATGATGGTCAGTTAGAAACTAAGTCTTTCAATAAAACACTGATTTTTTTTCTTTCAGTTTCCCATCTTTTATGCTCAGGGGCAAACACTGGAGTCAAGAGATGTTCAAAAGGGGATCTCTGCTGTAATAAGCACACAGGTAGGTGTACCTGACTCTTTTCAACCAGCTCTTTCCTCTTGTTCTCCTCTGCTTTTAGCTTCTCAATTAGGGCACTGTTCTCCAGAGACAGCTCTTGAATCTGTGCCTGTGAATGCACATAGCACAACAAAGCCACTCAAAGTTATTTTAACACTAGTTTATGAAAATCAATAGTTACTCTCATGTGACTGCATGAAAAGATAAAATGTTATGCTTACAGACAGAGCAGCTTCTGCATCTTTCAAAGTTTTGTCCAAACACTGTAGCTCCTGATTGTGGACCTGCCTGAGCTCTGAAAGGTTTATAGGTATTGTGTGAGATGTGTTTCAGAAATCTCAAACTGAACAAAAGTCATGGTTCATCAATTTCACATTATGATGTAATAAAATGTTTTTATATTGCAGATGCATTAGTTAACCGAGTTAGAATAATCAAAAGTTAAACACTTTCATCGAGTCAGAGAATCAATGTTTCAGCAGCTGGGTTCAGTATCGTTCACTGACCTTCCAGTGATGCTTCATACTGCTGTTTAACACACTGCAGCTCTTCCTCATGGCTGTTCTGCAATTCCAGCTTCATGGCTTCATGATTGGCTTTAAGCTCACTCACCTTCAGAAACAGAACACAAGATATAATTACAACCGCGTCAGGTATTAGGCAGCGACAAAGTGTCAAACAAGCTGACATTTAAAACTAGGAATGTGCACATTCACAAGACTGGGCCACACGGATGTACAGACAACCCCAAAACATAATGCCTCCAGCCATGGCTATCACTGAGGCATTAAAAGTAGCATCTAGACTGCTTTCCAAATAATTTAAACAGTACAAAATCACAATGAAGGGTGGTGTAGAGATGAACCTGCTGTTGCATGAAAGTTTTGCACTTGTCAGCTTCCTGCTGGTAGTTGAGATTGATCTTGTGCCACTCATCCTGGTAGAAGGCCTGCAGCCTCTGTTCCAGCTCAGCCAGGTCCTTCTGGTGCTGCACCTGCAGTTTCTGCAGTACATCCTCCAGAGAAACACGCAACTCCTCCTTCTCCTTCTCCAGGCGCTCAGAGAAATTGACTGAGCAAACTGGGAATAAAGAGTATTTTGTTGTGGTGAAAAGGTGACAGAACATCTGCATAATGTTTAGTGACTGTATGCAGCTATGTTGACTAATATTCATTTAAAAAAAGGATAGAAAGTGTATTAGTAACTGCCTAATCTGATATGTCCACTGAGGAAGCTGTGTTTGGCAAAGTCCTCCCTAATGAACATGTGTGACACTCAATGCTCTCCAAAAAGAAATGGAAAAACTGACTTTCGGTGGAGGCGCCTCTTGCTTTTGACTGCTTATGACAACTAAACTGCTGTTATGTGTGGCCAGATGAATATACAGAAAGGTGACAGATAAAAAAAAAAACCCAAACATACAGTGTTGGGCCACCAGAACGGCTTCAGTGCAGCCTGGCATTGACTCTCCAAGTCTCTGAACTCATAGCATCTGATTCGTGTCATTTTCATGCTCCATTTATTCAGGTTTTTCTGTCACCTGTACATTAACAAGTCTCAGTTCTTTCACAATTTCTTGAAATTTGTAACATAGGTAATGATTTCTTAAGTCTGGCTTTCCTTCCCCCTTTCCACAGCTGGTAACTTGCCATTTTTCAGTTTGTGTAACTGATGACTTTTGCCTTGCAATCCAGGCTCAACATTTCTCAAGTGGTTCCATCACCATGTGTTTACATCTGCTCTGAAGTGGGTGACTGTCTAACCTACAGCATCTCCAGTTTAAGTGGCTGTGTACAAACACTGTTGATACTCTACAGCTGGCAGTGGACTTCAACTCACTAACAAAGCCACTAATAGTTTTATTGTGCACTACGTGCAACAAAAGTCTGCTGTATGCTTAGCAGGTGATTTTCACTCAAAGGTCTGGTCTCAGATACATGGTATGCCAATACATCCACCGCTATTTAGAACAAGAAGCTATATATAACTTCAATAGGAGGATGGAAAAAATACTCAATCCAGATGCTGCTCTGCAAACGTATGTGTGGCAGGTACATTTTTCTGGTTAGATATCATTCTGGATATAAATGAAGTCCCTGAGTCTCAGTTTCTGCACAGCTAAATACTGAACACTGCGCTCTGCATGACAATCCACCTTATGCAGTGTGGGTACAGCTCAAAGGGAGCCCAGCATTCTACATCAATGTTTATCAGAGACCTGGTCATACAAAGATTACTAGGATAAATCCATCCCACAGAAAGGACTCGTGGCTCATACATTATGGGGAAGAAAGATCCAGGTGATCTAAAGTTAGCTGCATTTTTGGTCCACCATCAGCAGGGTGATAGGGTTTGGAAGTGTCACATTAATGCAAATGGTAGAAAGAGCCCCCCCCGTATGTGCAATTTTACATGGGGTGTGTTTTTGTATCACTTTCAGTTGCAGCCCAAGTCTTAAATTTATTGGAGCTTGATCACCAGGGAAGCAGGCAGGGACACACAGAAGGAAATAAACTGTATCTAATTAGAAACTTATAAGAAGGGCTGTGTCCAAACATTGTTTATTACAGGTGTGCATGTGCCTGTAGGTGTGAACCTTTTCAGTGTGACAGCAATGGGGCTTGGACATAAAATATGGTCACTGTCCCTAAGCTTTCATAAGGCCTTCTGTGTGGGGTCAGAGACCAGACTTCCACTCTACTCAGCAACAAACACGTACACCTTGTCAAATATCTGATTATTACAGACATTTCCCCACTGTGGGATCAATAAAGTACCTACTCTTATCAGTGGAGAACAAAGCAAATAACTGGACGAATAACAGGGAATATCTATGTGATGGGTTAAAAACAAACAAGAACAGGGCTTAATAATATTTAACAATTTTGACCGATCAGATCTATCAAATAAGAAAAGTTCACCCATAGCAGCACAAGCCACTTCAAGGTACAGTGCTGATATTCTACTGTGATGAGCATTTTATTAGCATTAATGAAGATCACGTTTTCGATCGATTACATTAAATGACATAACTGTAGTTAAATTCAATGTGGTGTGCCTTAGATTTCAACATGAAACCACAGATGACTAAGATCAATAAATCCATCAGATTGCAGCAAAAAAGTGACTCAAGCAACCAACTAAACAACATGGGAGAGATGCAGTATACTGTTTTCACTATCTATAGAAACATCTGAATGATTCAAAGGTTAAAAACATATTAGAATGATGTACTAAAAGCAAATCCTGCACCAGGTGTGTGTGTGTGTGTATATTGGTGATAACCACTGTGAACACAGCTAATGTGAGAGCTGGTGACAGAACTTACCCAGCTCTCCTTGAAGGTTGACCAGCTCCTGAGAAAGCTCCCTGCACTGCCTTGTTTCTTCATCTCGCTGCAGAGAACAACATAAACAGTCATGCACATGGTCAGGACAACATCAATAAAGATTTTTCTTTGAAGAGGAGGGATCTTCATTTTAGCACAGCACCAAGCTTAAATCATCAGAGGAAATATCACATTATACATTTGAAGAGTTATTCACTATGAGATAGAAGGCTCTGACAGGGTAATACCCTGTTTCAATACTAGGATATTTGATGTTTGACTGGCAAAAGCAAATGCACTTGAGAGCAGGAGGAAATAAAGAAAAAAAAGCATTAGCATGGATAAGGGTCGGAGGGGGGTTAGAAGAAACGTCACATTCACTTCATGCTTTCAGTCCTACCATATGCCTCTGTTTACTTCTCCTTTTCTGACTCAGTCTTGCAGTAAGGAGGAGGCTGCATTGTAGCTGCAGCACTCCTCTAGACTTCAAACAGACACATAGATGAGCCAAATACTGTTTACCTCTCATCCACTACCCTTCTCTTACTAGGCTAATTCATAATCAACAATCTGACACACTACAACACTCAGCCTGCATTATTCAGTTAACACAGGAGAAAATAGCCAAGTAAGATGAGCCAAACATCATGTCACTGATCAGTTTACATTAACAAAAACATTCCACCCTGTCCTTTTTTACCCCAGATCTGCATCTATTCCTCACTGCAGAGAAGAACAGTGTAGAAACAGTTACCCTCTGTGCTGCGCAGGGAGCACTAAGGCACGCTCTGCTGTCAGAACAGCCCATGATCCAGCCTCAGGCTGGGGTGCTGGAGTCCCCCCCCCCCACCAGCTATGGAGACCCAGTACTCCAGGACAAACAGTGGTCCGGGTGGACGCACCACCTCCACACACTTCCACACAGAGTGCTCCGACTACATCTGAGGCAGGACTGTAAAAGCCGCTTCACTGGCTGTGGCGAGTGGCTAGAGTGCATTACCGTATTCCACCTAATAAAACAAAAAGGGGCAGGCTACAGTGTGCATAAGACCAGCCTTCTCACCAGTGAGACGAGGTCACTTAAAACAGCAGTAAAACATAAATTCGACACAGCTGTCTGACATCAGGCTGATGAAGCAGGACTCCTGCTGTGCAGTGACCTTCCCCAGGGGATACATGGAGAGGCTTCATTACCCCCTACCCCACCACTCATCCCAAACCTACATTAAATCATTCCCTGACCCTTCCGAACGACCGTCTGACAATCTCTACTACAGACTCCATGGGTACAATCTGTCCATTACAAAATGATACAATTCTGGGATCCAAATTCTAGCTTCTGTGCCAGCAAGATTAATGACAGTCACACCTATCTATGAAAAGTATACATCACTTGTTTACTTCCAACTGTGTTAGCTGGTAATTATTTTTCAGACAGCCTCTGAAGTAGTCAAAAAAAAAGTTCCTCTTAATTAAAAATAACTGGATAAAAATCTGTCACTGATGCTGAACTGTATAATAAACAGTATCACAAAACTGGGATTTTGTTTGGCTTCCACAATTTGACTGAGCATGATAATGACATGTTCCATCAAATCAACTACTCCCTTTCACAGGTAAACTGATCAGTCTCACACTTGTTTTGAGCATGCATCGTCTCTGACAAACACTTCTGGCTCCAGTCAATAAGAAAATATTCATTTATATCTGGTGAATGAGTCCAGCAAACAAAATATTGGTAGTCTGGAAGTTTCTATTAATGGAAGTGTGTATTGTTAGTACACTAGTAACCTTTGCTCACATCATGAAAAGAATTACCACTATGCAGCCCTGTATGAAAAATTTAATGTATAAAACCATTAGGATTATAAATATACTTGACACTGCAGATGCACAGTGGATTGGGCAGCAGTCGAAGGCAGGGGCCCCGACGACCCGATCTCTGGACACGGAGACTAGCCCTGGGGACATGGAATGTCACCTCGCTGGTGGGGAAGGAGCCCGAGCTTGTGCAGGAGGTTGAGAGGTACCGGCTAGATATAGTCGGGCTCACCTCCACGCACAGCTTGGGCTCTGGAACTTTACTCCTCGAGAGAGGCTGGACTCTCTACTACTCTGGAGTTGCCCGCGGTGAGAGGCGGCAGGCTGGTGTGGGCTAGCTCATAGCTCCCCGGCTTAGCCGCCATGTGTTGGAGTTTACCCCGGTGAATGAGAGGGGCGCTTCCCTGCGCCTTCGGGGCGGGGACAGGTTGTTCTACTGGGGGACTTCAACGCCCACGTGGGCAGCGACAGTGACACCTGGAGGGGCGTGATTGGGAGGAACGGCCCCCCCGATCTGAACCCGAGTGGTGTTTTGTTATTGGACTTCTGTGATAGCCACAGTTTGTCCATAACAAACACCATGAGTCCTTTCGAGCATGGTTGGCCTGTGTAAAGGGAATTATGTCCACACTGGTAGAGTCAAAAACCCCTAGTTTTTCTAGAGTTAATTATCATGAAATAATTTGGTGAACTAGGTTTACATCAAGTACAAGCTAAATGAAGTGCAACAGTTTGCTCTGCTACTCTAAAGCAGAGATGAAGAGCAGGCTGCAGAGGTCACTTTGTACCTCCACCCCTTTAGTGTTTATTTTTCTTTTTTTTTTCCTCTTGAGACTTGTCTTCAAGATGAAGACCTATAAATAGATATTTTAAAAAATGGTGGGACTCAAAAGAAACCAACACTGATTTTTGGTAGGAGACAGGATCTTATGTCAAAATCACTCTGCACTGAGCCAACCCATCTGATCCTGCTCACCCTTAGCAAGCTCTTCTACTTCTCTATTTTCCCTTACACACCGTTCAGTGCTTTGCTGGTGCTGCAGATATCAATGAGCATATAGGTTGAAAGAGATATCAATCTCCCAAAGTGCTTGTGGTCTCAAAGGCAACACTGTGTTGTGCTCTTGCAAAGTCCAGTCAACATCTGTGGACAACTTTGTCTTAAAGCTAGAATCAGGAAAACACAGGCTGTTACTGGGCAAACTCACTGTAAATTATCATAGCGGCTACACAATGAAAAAGGCTCTACTGTTTCTAGATTCTTGATGGGAGTGGGAGTTAAATTAGTTCCTATTTAGAGTACTGTCAGTAGTCTTAGATAGCAGATGTAGTAGAATCATATTTGTTAATATTTTTCATTCACAGGCCCTGAAATATTAGCATAATCTAAGCTTATTCTCAAGCTATTCATTGACAAATGTGTTTGTTTTTTTTTGTTGTTGTTTTTTGGCCTAAATTCTGTAGCTTCTCCAAATAGCAAAGTGTAAACCATTCCTTTCTCCTCAAACCACAGCATGAAAAAAAATTACTAAAAGAGCAGGCACTGTTTCCATTTCTTTTTCTCCCATCTCTTCCTCTTCCATTTCATTATGACATGTTATGGGTCACTGCAGTATTGCTACACTGAGCTGCCAACAAGCATATAATTTTCCATTAAGATCCCACTCAGTGGTTGCAGTGGCATTATTGGCAGAAGGAGCAGAGAGAGAACAATGGATCTAAATGACGGCTCTGTCATAAAGACACTTGTGGAAAGTATCCTATACTGTAGAGCTGTAATAGACTCAAGTCTTTTTGAATAACAGGCAGAGAATGGGGCAGTTGCTCAGTCACGATGCCAGGTTAACTCAGACATTATGGACTGCAGGAGATTTGGTTTTGAACTGAGGAAAAACGCAATGCACTTTCGAGAATGGAAAATAGGCGGATCGGTGCAGCTTCTGCAGTAATGCGGTCGATGTACCGGTCCGTCGTGGTGAAGAAGGAGCTGAGCTGTAAGGTGAAGCTCTCGATTTACTGGTCAATCTATATTCCGACTCTCACTTATA
>NW_018127907.1:833805-857301 GCF_001952655.1 Monopterus albus | reverse complement strand
CCCCGGAGGAGCTGGAGGAAGTGTCTGGAGAGAGGGAAGTCTGGGCATCTTTGCTTAGACTGCTGCCCCCGCGACCCGGTCCCGGATAAGCAGAGGAAAATGGATGGATGGACTGCAGATGTGTTTGGATATGGATGCTTTTGATATTTGAATTTGATATCCAATTTCTCAGCTGGTAATGCCTCTGCAACTCTAAGGCACATCTAGCCAGTGTCCCCCGTGTATAACGATGATACCATGTCAGGTGTAGAATAACACTTGATGGTAGACTGAGATCAATGACTAACTGCCTCAGATCACATTCCAATTTCCTGGAAATACTATGAAAATTAGAATACCAGTAAAGGAAATATCTCTTCTTTAGGTATTTGAACTGTGCCTTTATCCTTAAAGTGAACTGAAACGTGTCACAACATTTTCTCATTGAGAGAAGGTATGGCAAACCAGGTCCACTGTTTACGCAACCCATCTAAACAGATAAGAAGCAGTGCTCAGTCTTTACTTAGTGTTTGGCTGCTGTTCATAACCATATCAAGTCAACAGCTGGAACATTCTCACACTATGATGGGAACATCCAGCCTCCTATCCTTGGTCTTAGAAGTGACCAGCAGATTCCAATGGGCAAACCTGTACAACAGACCTCCCCATTAACACAATTCATACACAAATGTTAGTTTTCTGTATTTAAATTGAATACAACCTACAGAATGTTAAGTAGGTCTTAGATTCAGTATGTATGAATGTCCACTAGAACCACTGTTTGCAGTGGAGGGGGTGAAAAAAGCAAAACATGCTGTAGTTAAAGTAGATTCACTGAGGCTGAGACAGCTGCTTCTCCATAGAGGAACAAATATGCTGTGTTTGTTTGTTGATGTAATCACTTTCCCAACCCTGCTGCCCAAACAGAGGAATACGAGTCAAACATCAGTGACTGGAGATCATGCACTGTGCCTTAAATACCAGCTGTCACATTGCATGGGCCAGCATCTGGTATATTTAAACATTTTCCTCCACCTTTGTTTAGTATGACTGCGCATTTACATCCGTCATTTCCCTCCACATTACTCTCAAAATTTACATTTCTACTGGTTTCCAATACCTGGAATGTAAACTTGAGCCTCAACAGGTAAAAATGTTACCTAGATGGCTCCTAAACATCACAGAAATAAATGTCAATTTAACTTAAGTGCATAGTCAGAACATCTATATTTTTCACCTTTTTGATCAGTGGTGCAGTGCAACTTGTAGCAGAATTAGGCAACAGTACTCACTGAAGCTAAAATTGGACTGATGATAAACTGTCACCACAGCAGCTATGACAATGCTGCCAGAAGAGATCTGCCTCATGCCAAACTTGGGAGTAAGGCAGCAGTAATGGGAGTTTCTGTTATCTAGGCCAAAGGAAATAAAAATGAGTGGCTTTGTCTTACAGCTGAGAGAAGCAGCAGATTAACTTCTGAAATTGTTCTCAGCTGCTGATAGCTCAAGTGCACAACAGCAGCTTGTGAAATAACATTGGAACACATTGATGGAGTCAACAACCACTTCTTTTCACTTTGGTAGCAACACAATTTCTCCAGAATCATGTCATGCATACAGAGTCACACCAGGTGCCTTGACTAACTAGAATGAGTCACTACAGCAGCAACTAGTATATGATCCCTTACCCACAAACACTGCTAGACTCTGGCAGGACTGCCTATCACACAATTTGGGACACTACAGCTACAGTAGGGACTGAAATTGGGTTGTTGCTGTAGTGCTTTTCCTTGGCACAAACATGGTGTCCTGTATGTCTCATCTGTCTGCATTACAGGAATGCTGTACTGAAAAAGTTTGGTGTGTGTGCAGGTTATTTTTAGAACCTTATGTTTGTAGCAACACTGTCAGGTCTAGTGGAGTTCTCGCTTCAAGAGGAAAAACCATGGCAGAGCTGATGCCTATCCCTGTGCTACTCAACAAGGCCTCATCTGACAAAAAAAAAATCAAACACATTTACTGAGCATTATAGTGGTGCAGTGTTTAGCACTGTGACTTCACAGCAAAAGGTTTCAGGGTTGAACCTTGTGGCAGACTGGGCTGTTTGTGTGTAGGTTTTCTCCATGTACTCTGGCTTCTTCCCATGGCCCAAAGACATGCAGGTTAGGTCGAGTGGTGACTCTAAATTGCCCACAGGTGTGAATGTGAGTGTTTGTTATGACTTGTCAACCCTGTGATAGACTGGGAACCTGTCTAAGATGTATCCCACATCTTGCCCAATGTCGACTGGGATTTGTCAACGCAACAGGCATTGTAAGCAAGGGTGTAATGAAGAGTAAAGGGCAACATAACTCTTTAGTATTTGCCAAGTATTAGGCCAATTCTATTAAATGTTAATTTATATTAGACTGCAGGGCTCCTGATGCAGAGATACTTAGAGTCCAAGCACCACATCATTTTTCTTTGACTAGATCATGGAGGTCAAACACTGGGATTGGGTGGAGGGTAACTGATGAGATAAGCCTGTTTGTGATGCACATTGGGAAGAATAATCCCTCTGGGCATCCAGTTACTGGAAGCCAATCATGTGTCATTGCTATTAAAACAGAAACTAAAACAAACCGCAAGCTTAGATATCTATGTTCAGGGTCATGCTTACCTGGCTGAGTAACCTACAAATCTGTGAAAGGTACACCTAGGTACATCTTATCTTAACCATTTAGATATTGAACACCTTAAGTCTTCATAGACGATGTTCAAACAGGAGATCATGCTGCTTCTTTTAGAATGCAGAACACATTGACTCAACTGCTGAAACCCACAGTAATAATAGGCTCTTAAACAAAGCTTAATACCGCTTTGATCCAGGGTTGCTTTAGTTGTTCAGTGCGTGACATTAACATGGCTGTTTTGTGTTGGACAACTTCCAATCATGTCTATGTGCAGCCCCTCATATCCTTAAAGTCACTCTGCACACATGCTGTTGCTATAAACAGAAATGCCATTTGGTTTCCCTTGTATTAACGCACAGTATTTGAAGTTACAACACTTGTTGCTATATTCCAAGGTGGTCATTTAAAGATAAATTCACACTGTGTAAATTAATCTCTTAAAAGCATCCTTCAGCATTAGCTTTAACGTACAGATCAACAACAGCCAAAGACCAAATTCATCTCAGTTTACTGTAAAGTAACTGAAAACTTTGGATAATGCAGCAACAATGACAGATTCTGCATTTTGAACTTTTATTATGGGCATGTTTACGCTAAATGTGATCCCTCAGAACTGTCCAATAGACAATGCAAATTGTAAATTTTTTGATTCAAATGAGTCAGTTTTTAAATGTAAAATTGAAAAGATGCAAAAAAACCTAAGTTCAAATAAAATGGTCTTACCTCAGCCAAAGCTCGCTGCAAGACTATGGTGAGTGCCTCAAATCTGCAGTTACTGGCTGCCAGCACTCCCCTCAGTTTCTGGATGTTGCAGTCCTTCCTTTCAACCTCAGAAAGACTCGTTGGTATCACATCCGGAGGGCCAGTACTCTGGTTGGGCCGGGTCGCTGCTTGCTGCTGAGGGTGTTGTTGGCGGGACCTGGCCTTGGGCTTGTTCTTGTCCACTGTGAAAGAACATGTGTCAAGTGTTGTGACAACATTGATCATCATCATGCCCCCATCGACGAAGTACTGCAGCTGGTAAGACAGCAGTATCACCTAGTGCACATGCTCCTGCCAGGGCAACAGATGCACCAGGCTCCAGTATCAAAGCCCCTGAACTGTTCTGTCCAATCAGCCAGTCTGATAATTCCCGGTGCTGCTCCATCAGCAGCCCAGACATTAAAAGGATCCTTTGGATACAATTAGTTTTCCATGTCCTAATTTAATCTAGTGCTCTGCAGACACTGGTCACCAAGGACAGCTCATTTTAGAAAGGTCATGCTACTGTAGTTTTGATTTACATCAGGTTTCTAAATACTCACCCTTGTATAAATACTACCATTGAACCTTCTGATAAAACATTTACTCCGTCAGTTTGGTGTTCCTCTTTTCTGGCATCTCCATACAAGTACAGTAGAGAAGAAGAACTGACTGATACTGAACATCAGTGCAAAGTTGTTTCTCTGACAGCACAGTCTATAGAGAGTCAAAGTGAAACTGGAACTTCTGGAAGAAAGAAACACCTATTTTAAAGTCCCACTGAAATTTCTAATCTGGCTAATAACTAAAAACCCAGGCTTGGAACAGAGGTGTTTTCAATAGCATTTTGTGAGTTTCTATACACTTGCTTACACTAAAATGATGCATTTCTTTAAAAATACATTAACATAATCTGTTTCTGCCAGGCTTTAATGAACACCATTTCCCAGATGTCCAAGCCTGTTGCAGGTGAAACATCACCAGCTGATGCCGGTCGACTGGCAGGTAAATTGAACTAAGGTACAGAGTCGATAGATGGCTGTTAACTATTGCACATCTTCTTACGTTGTTTACAAACGCACAGTTAATGCCATGCTACTTGGACTGCTGAAGTGACATACTGCATGTGTGTACTGCAAAGTAATCACTGGAACTGTAGCTTTTCCAATGCTAAAAAAAAACAACTAATTGACCTTGTTAAAAGCACAAAGATTTTGACTTTCAGTCAAATGTTCTAGTGGTTGGTGGCTTGTCTTTGAATATGAGGGAAAAAAAACCTCAACAGAACAATGATGAATAAATGCTAAATAAAAGATTGCATAGAGTCACTGAAGCTAGTGGAACAGAGGCTAACCAGACGTGACAACATGACTTCAGCTATTAGAATGAAGCAAAGTGTTATGAAGTACAGTATGGAAAGCATGAGAAACACCAGCTTTAAATGTGTGAAATACACCAACACCGGCAGGCTGTGGGGACACTAATTCAGCGAGAACAAGTAAAAAACATCAATATAACTGCTACTAATTTCATAACTATGATAAGCCTACTTAAGACAGTTGGATCAACCATTGTGCACTTTCTAAAATTTATGTATACAAGTAGTGTTGATATTCCTCTATGAACTGCAAAACCTAGAGCATATTCAAGCTAAATATAGGTGCACTATGCAGGGTATCATCTGAGAACATCGTAACATTCCAGAACAGCACTAACATAACTGGGATATAGACATCTGTCTGAGCAAAACAATTGTGCACGTTTTTGGATGCCTTTCAAAAGAGGATCCCCTACATTTTCTATAGGAAGTAAGGAGAAGGTATTCAACATTACGAATGTTAACCATCTTCTTTGTTTATTGCCGTCACCGATGCTGCTGCTGAGCGAACAGCTCTCTGTATGCCATAATCAGAACAACATGACACTGCTGAGAATATCAACGATCCTGGCAGGCCATTAAGGCCAAGCCAACAGAGGAACACTGTTGTGAAGGACAGAACAGGGAACAGACCAAAGTTTGGACTCAGGGCAATACTAACACTACAATAATAAAAGCCAGATTCACCCCATCTGAACAAATGCATGCTGCATTCATGCCACAGATCAACTTCAGTTTACACAGGACAGAATGGCAGTTACCTTCTAAGCTAGTTTTCTCAGTGGCCTGTCTGTTGTTTCACAGCCAAAGTAAACCATTCAGCACTAAAGGCACAGCCTTTATAGCAACTAAAACAATATTTTATTTGAATATGCATGGTACAACTGGCAAACCCAAGTACACAATTTATACTATGTACATAGCAAGACAATGTATTTCTGATACAGCTCTAATCAAACTACGGTTCTGTACAGCTCAGCTTTAAATCACTGATGCTGCAGTTTACCAAATCTCTATAGGGTTTTTTTAAAAATAGGATGCCCTCTGCTGGTTGTGCACAGAATACAAGAGACTTGTATCCAAGTCAAACATGCCTGCATACAGACGAAAGCCCGGCCCTATGCCTTCTGATGATTTCCAAGCACTAGACTCTGCTCAGCTCTTATTCACATCAACTTGTGGAAATATCACATTTATCTATATGGTGGTGTAAACAATATGTTAGTATTTGTATGACTCATCCTTCTATGGCGTAACAGAATTTAGTTGTAGTGTCCCTTTTGCTTCCCCTCCTCCGATGTTTACAAAACATGGGCTCTTAAGCCATGTTCACTGTTGCCACTTTCAATATGTACATAAAAGAAAAATTGTCTGCACTTTCCTCCAAGACCAGAAATGGAGTTTATGTAAAAACGTTCTACTGAATTCTAAAAAGAAATTAATGCTTTCATCCATTTAAATAATCTAGCATGCTCTAAAAAAGTGTCTGGGTTCCAGACCTGAAAATATCAGAGATTTTGGCAACAATTTAGAGACTGAAATAGTGGGGAAGAGATTACAATGACTTCAATCTGACTTTCAGGCAACAAAAAACTATTTGCTTTATCCAGAGAATTTTTTATGAAGCCCATGTAACGTAAATCTAATACTTAAAACTGAATATATGTATTCACACACAGGCAAAGTTCAATATTATTCCTACCTTCAACTTTTCATATTTCATTAAACTGTAATGTGACTGACTTTACACAAGCACAAATGTCTCTCTATTTGACAGTTGCTCCATGGAAACAGAGGACCTGCAGCTTTCGTCAGTGTTCATCACAGGGTTTTATGACACATTACCTCTATTTCAAACTTACTCCCAGACTAAAAAGAATAACTTTATATCAATTTACCTAGTACACTCAACTTCAAATACTTAGAGACTTCACAGCAGTGTTTCTGCTCCTATAAGGAGATGTCACATCATAGCACAAAGCATAGTAGATGATGAGACCCTTCACAATCAGGCACTTGTTAAAATGTTTGGTTGACAGAATACACAACAATAAGTCTCTGTAGCATTTATAGGAGATTGTCTGGTATTTGACTTGAAGTTGTGCTTTTGCTTGTTTAAGTAAAAGATAATCCCATTTCATTATTAAGCCCTTTGAGTTTGCAAACTAAGTTACAATATTTGAACATTAATTTTTGAAAGACAGGGGAGGAATGTGGAAACAATGTGGGAGCCATAGAAAAAGTACTGCATTCCCACATTCATGTTCAACAATCACAACAAAGGTTTCTGTGGTTCGACCTAGAGACCAAGATCCAAAATAACTTTGGTATATCTTCAGGGTGAAACAGGAGTACTGCATGGCCCAGCTAGTAAGCTTTGAAACAATCATTTAAAAAGATCTCAAAAATAACAAGACATCCTGAAATGAAGACATAGGAGAAATTCTAAAGCTTCTTTGTGAATTCATGATTTGTATCCTAAAACACTTGTGCCCAGGGTCATATTTTAGTGACCAAGGTAGGTAAATGAAAGATGATCTGCTTGCTTTGCCAACTAATAAATAGCCATACTAAAAATAGAGCTCAGAAATTGCTAAGACCATAGGTTTACATCAGAGACAAACACTGAGAGCCGTGGCTTAAATATTATAGCCAAGAGACCCTCAAATCATCACAATGCCAAAAATATTTACCACTGAAATAACTGACAGACCTGCCTGGAAAACCATTGTGTTCTTCCAGCACCCTGACAACAGCTGAATGTTTCGAAGCAGACCCTTGACTGTCAAACGCACATGGATGTTCGACAGGGACAGCTTTGGAGACCATAACATCTTTCAAAACCAAGCAAGATGGCTGCTGTTATTAGTTAATAATCACTTAAAAAAATATCTCCAATTTCAGGGACCTCATGCCATGGTGTGCCTGAGTGTATCATGCCTCACATGACAGTGGCACCGACAGAAAATAAATACATCAGTAAAAAGCAATAGTAAGTTACTCCATGGAGAAAGTCTTGAGAAAAGTGAAAGCACCCAGTTCAGCATGGCAGGTCACCCAACTAAAAACCTAATTCCCAGCTGGGAAGGCTGGAATCCCCAAAAGGGTTAAAAGGATAAGCAGTGATTTGTTGGCACAGCCTGATCAACGCAATGGGGGCGGAAAAAAAGTAAATATTCCTTAATCCTCTTGGTAAATCCAGGCTTCAGCCATTCACCAAGCACACGAATCTCTCACAGCAGAGCAAAACAGCATCTCCAAGCCTGATGATGGCGGTGCTGTAACAGCACCAAGATGCTAAACAGAGAGCAGAGGGGGCTGGGTGGTAGAAACAGGAGTGGGAGGAGCAGATGGCAGAACTGCAGCCAATGGGAATTTAATGCCAATCCCCACTGTTCTTCTGATTTACACTCTCTGTGTCACCAGTAGCGGAATGGCAAGTTTTATCAGATGAGCCGAGCTGAAAACAGCTTGGCTCTATGAAAATGTGTCCTTGGCTATGAGTGTGAACTATATTTAAAGTTAAAACTCAAAACAATGTGGTGACTAATTAAGTGTTATAAAATGCATCATGTTTTTCATCTAGTTTCAGTATAACTGTTAAGTTCAACTAGACTGTAAAAGACATTAAGACAGTTGGAGACATTAGACCTTTAGCATATGTTTACAGGAAACGAAGGTAAAAAGAGTGCCCACTATGGATAACAAACGTACATGTTGTGACAACAGTTGTACACTCTGCTCCTGTTCTGGGCTACATTAGGGAATTTCATCCTCATGTTTCCCCCCCCCCAAAAAAGTTGAAAATCTTTATCTCAATCAATTATTCCGGTGTGCTCAAAGTGAGTGGTGCAGAAAGTGAAGGGTTTATGGACTGTGGTTCCTGGTTTAGCCTTGCAGTAAAGTTGCACAATTATGGCAGAAATAATGATTATTTTGGTCAATACTGAGATGATTTTTTTTGAAACAATTACTTATTGACCTTGTAAACACCATGCATTTATTAAAGTCAAGAGGGTTTTTCAATTGAACCATATTTTTAGCATTCCATCTACCCAATTGTGATAGACAGTGCAGAGGAAGTTACTTCTTAATCTATATTTATTTTACAAACAAATCTTTGCTACTTCAGGTTAACAATCTTGCTTGTCATAACCTAAAGAATCACTCAGTCTGCTGGGCTCACCACACCACATACATCCATCTCTCTCCCACTCATTTAACAGTAGGCTACAGTCGCCTTTCATTTTAGGTTGTTCATAACAATTTGCTATTAGCCCACAAGCTTTATATGGCTAAACTGGTGGTGGATAACAGACTATAGGCAAAGCTGAAATGATTAGCCTACTTCTGTCAAGTTGATGCTCAATTTAGCAGGTGTTCTGATAGATTCATCTTCTTGACTTTTTTACTGCACATATAGTAATGAGCTTAGGCATTGTCACCTCAAGTAATGTTTCACTTCACCTGATGTAAGCAAAAAATGCTTGCACAATAAAGCACTCTAGGGTTGTGCTGGATTTATAATAGGCCAAACAAGAGCATTGTTGCAAAACTGAGTGTGGCACAAGCATTTTGTCTTGATTATTTTGTTTTCATAATCAGTGAAAGCCAAAATCTTAATTGAAAATAAAATCTCAGTTGCCAAGCCCTACCTTGCAGGATAAAGAGACATTGCTATACTTTATTGCTGGAGATGGTTAGGGTAGCCTGAGACACTGCAGCAATCAAAGATAGGGCAGGGTAGTAGATGCAAATACAGTATGATAATATATCAGGTCTGTCATAAAATATCATTTTAAGAAGGCTTGGTGCATTAGTAATACAAGGGTTTAAATAGAATACCCATTTTTAATACTCAATAACCACTTATGTCTGAAAAAAATCTGACATCCTTCATGAAAAACCGAAACATTTAATTAAAACAATGGTAATTGATATAGGTTTATTAGGAGCACAAGCTGTGTCCAGCACACAAATAAAGACTTACCCGGTCCACTTGAGGTTATATGAACTAGTTTTGCAGAAGAGGTCCTTTTCAGAGGACTGTGATTAAGATCTGAAGTTTGTTTGCTGGTCAATGCAGCAGACTTGCATGTTGTGGTCAAAACTGTTAAAAGCAGAAGATTTGGAGCTGGAGTGAGATCAAACCTACTGTTAAAAACTGACAACAAAATAGATGTAGATTAATTCAAACAAGATCACACAGACATAATTATAACAACTTTAACAGGGCCTTTTCCCTTATAAACAAACATTTCCCTTTAAAAAAAAACAACAAAAAAAAAAAAAAAAAACTGCCATTTCAGTTACTCTAAAAGTGGGGGTTCAGAAAGGAAGACTTACATCAGATAAAAGATTTAAGCTCAATAACAATAAGATCAGAAAAAGAGACTATCAAATGCATAAATAAAATGCATCCACCATACGTGTACTCGTGTATGATCTTACTTGGTTGAGTGTTTTTCCCAGGGGTTGAGATGAGCTTTGTTCTAGCTATAATAGATCTGAATGGGGTTGATTTATGTGCAGCTCCACCTGAAAGTATTAATGTCACATCAATGATTTGTAACAAAGTCATATCAAGCTACTTAAAGAGGATGTAAACAAATCATTTCTGGTATGACAAGCACAACCTCTAATGCAACAAGGCAAATAAAACTGTTCAGCTACTGTAGCATATTCTTTGTTATTTGCGATTAAATATACATAAAGATAAAAGAAAATTAATTTAACAAATGATGCAGCTCATGACCTTTATGTCAACATTTTCCATAGCAAGATGTAGCAAATAAAGAAGTCAAATTTAGACACAATAGGGTCAAATGTCTCTTTAGCAGGGAAATGTTTGTATTCTGAACTAAACTAAAATATCCAAAAGCTTTTAGAAAAGTAACTGTAGTTTCTGTAGTCAAATGCTTATCATTCAACTTCCAGTCTCACTTACTTCTCCAAATCTTTCCATCTTTTCCATTAAATGCAGTTAACAAAGGGATGATACAAAAGCGATAGGATCCAATGAGCAGACATGTCAAGAGGGTGAGATCACAGTTGGATGCTGCACTGCCCTGTGCCATTAAAGACGAGTTGTTGAACGCATGAACTGGAAATTCAGTCCAAGTACAGCTTCGAAGTCCTATGTAGTCAGCCATTGGTTATCAATTTAAAGAAAAACTAGCTAAATGGCTCTTTCTGTCCACCTCAGACAACATCAGTTGTAGTGGATGTCTGCTGCTCCTCCTGCAGGCAACACTGTGTGTGAACTAGAGTGGAACAGACCCCGCTGCCTTGACAACCATGCAGGGGGGGTCCTCTCAGCCAATCAAATCACAGAATCTAAATGTTGATGAAGATGCTGGGAGTCACTGTTTATAAAATACACTCCTGAGAAATAAAATAGCACCACAGAGTTCTCATTATAACCAAAGTTCCTCAGGAGTACAAGATGCTCAGACACAGACACTCGGCTCATTCAGAGGACCTCTTATATTCTGACAGATGTAGAAGCACTAAATCAGAGAAAGATTTGCCCTGGGGGAGATTTACATTCAAGCCCAGCTCTGAAGTGTGTCACCATGTAAAAGAGTAGCCATTCCCCTCTATGGCCAGTTGTTCTTAAAGGGTCCATGGCATGCTTTTCCTTGTTTGACTTATCTGCAATGTTACAAGAGTGAATTATCATCTTAAGACGTGACCTAAAGCTCAAATAATGAGGTGTACGTATGTTCTAGTATTTCTATGCTGAAGTAACTCTGTTTATACATGTCTCACAAACTCTCGCTCGCAAGACTTTTGTTCCTAACAAAATTAAAGTATGACTTGTTAATTTAAGGATTTCCTTGAAGGGGCATAAATCCAGGCCGTTGTGCAATCATGTGAGCTTGCCTGACATCCACCGGTGCCCCCACCATATTGGCAAAATGTTACATTACCTTGTTATGTGTATTTTCAATAAAGCCTTTGTGGATATATTTTACCTCCTGTGACCAGAGGATGTGGCAGAAATACAGGGCCTGATATTGCTGCATGTCCAAAAATGTTCCTGTACAGGGACTCACCATTTTACCTTACTGGGTCTAACCTACAAGCAGCCAGCCAGCAAAGCCCCAGGCGGCTGTGACTGATCAGCTCATCAACGCTGGATTCCCCTGGAGCACAGTACCTGTTCATTTGACTGCTTGAGGCCAGTGTGTCTGCTGCATGTGATGTTTTGCTGGTTAACGACCCATGATGTTATTGTTAGCGCTACTACCTGTTAGTGTCACTACATGTTGTGTGGGGGAAGACCCAGCGACCACTGGTTGGATTTACCAACCTTGGAGCTACTTGAAAGGGAGTGATGTTTCCACTACTTGGTGGGACTTAACCATAAGAAAAGAAAAAAAAAGAAAAGGTGCATGTCTGTTAATGCATTGTTCCTGTAATGTGGTAGAGAACTGTTATAAGGCTGTAGAGGTTACTATGTCTGCATTATGCCAGTTAAAATATGGGGTTTCTCAATTACTTGCTTGTTTAGAGTGTTACACATCTCTTTTCATCGGTACATATACCATTGTTTACCTATCTATGGAGTAGAAACTCAGTAATGCTGTCACAGTTCATTGTGGTGGCCACTTGCGACACAACACCGGCAGCAGGAGTTTTGTTTTAAGGAAGCGGCTTTGTGGCTCACAGATTCTGAAACAATTACAGACTATTTGGAGTTATGAGGGGTGCCAAGATAATCTAGAGGTACCCAAGCTTAAACATTAAATGGCTGGAAACAAGTAAAATGAGCATGCCATGGGCACTTCAAAAAAAGCTAAATAAAAACTGTGCCTGACCCTAGAAAGCATCCTGTATAACACTGATTTAATACCTTTGTGTAAGAACCCATTTCTATATCCAATTTCTAAAAGCTATGCAAATCCTTGATAGGCTCACCTTGTGTACTCCCAGCACATTCGCCCAGCTCACTTTGACCAGTGAGGCTCCTTGATGGCCCTGGGTTTTTGACTGGTAGTCTAGAAGCAGGTGTAGAGGGAAGGCCAATAGGAGTGGGGCGAGACGGAGTCTGGAATCCATTCAGCTGGGGCTTAATACTTGCTCTGGAAGCATTTCCAAGGGATGGTTCTCCTGACGCTTGCACTCTCTGACTGCCTGGGATGCAATAGAGCACAGATAAACGTAGAGGAGGTCAGAGACATGAAGCTCTTTATTAAAGGCAACTACACAGACTGAGCCCACTGGTATATTGCTCATGTGGTTCAAACCACTTAATGCCTAATAAAGCCGCCAATCTTTATCTTATGACAGGTACACTAGGAGTGTAAGTGCATGTCATGGGATAGTTTAGAGACAATTGTCCAAAATCAAAAACAGTACAAACACACACATACAGTAAGTACATTTAAAAGCATAGAACAGTGTAAATGTTATAAATGAAGGGGAAAAATGATCCCTGGAATCTTAAAACTTGGAGAAAGAAGGTAATCATCATGTTTAGCACAGAACGTACCTCTCTCACTGCATCAAGCATGTCACATGTGATCAAAAAATGTTGTGGTTTAAACAAAATAATGTATCCCGGTGGAGCTTCTCTGGAGCCAGAGCATGAGGGGGTTATTACTTTCTGCTACTACTACTACGAACAGCAGGGCAATGGGGGCTGGCAGTATATCCCCAAGACAAGAAGCCAGAGGTAACATCTGTATACAAGAGTGTTCCTCTGGAACACAACTGAGCTCATGAGGAAACAAACAGTGGGTCTATAGAGTAACTGCCCAATGCCACCCTCTGATGGCAATATTGCTTTACTACAACCTGAATAATGTGCAAGCGTGCAAGTTGAACATAGATATGCAAATAGAAACCCGTCAAATGTTTAGTATGTCTATTTCATTATTCCTGACTTTGAGCTAGTGAAAGACAAAAATGTTGATTAGTCATCTGAACTGTATCAAGCACCGTTAAAACAGTGCTTTGACAGATCTGCTACAGTGCATAACCCCCACCACATACACAAAACTATGTGCTTCTGGTAGTGTCACTAATCCTACATGATTCATCAGGTACATCATTCTCTTATTGCCATTATACACAAGGTTCAGACCTATAACAAATCTGTTTAAACAACAGAGGAAATCATTAGTCTCTGCTTAGTCAGTGGCAGGTGAACATGTTTATGAGGATGTTGATTATGACCTGCTGTCATTTACAGATCAACTTTCTCCTCTGAGAGACAAATGAACAGCTATCACAGGCTCAGTTTATGTGCATATCAACCCAGCACAGGATGCACTTAATGTCCAACAATGGTGGTTCCTACCTGCTGTGCTCCTCTGCTTGGACTGTGGTGTCCATACAACTCCAGAGATCCTGCATTCACCCCTCCCCAGGGCTCCCAGCTTCTGCTTGGTTGACACAGTGGGTGGTCTTGGACTGGGAGGTGGAAGCTGTGAAAATGCTCTTCTTGTTGGTCTAGGTGAAGGTCTTCCATGGATTCTGCTTTTACTCTCATCCCATGTGGTTCCTTCTGTTGTTGATTTGCTGCGCTCTGCCTATAAGAGAGCAATTTGTTGCTTAGTCACTCAGCTCTGTGCTTTTGGCCTTAGCCGGCTCAAACCAAATCTTGGTCTCTACTCTAAAAATAGTTAAATCATTAAATATTTGAGGAAAAGGCTTAATGTGGTGTACAGAAAACATTGCAACAAATATGCTGCATTTGAAAATATGTAATAAATTGTTGAATTTTTAATTGTTTACATTTTAAGTCCATACCCACCAGCAGACTGATCTTTTTAATCACTCTAGTGGAGTTTCCAGTAGGTGTGTTTGAGGCCTCAGACTGTACGGCTCTTTTATTCTGGGAAGAGCAGCTCAGATTGCTTGGTTTGGTCTGGCCCAGGCAGGTGACAGCTTTGGGAACAGTAAAAGTTGCTGAAAAACCTAAAGCCGTTCTCTTGTCCTTTGGCGGCCTAGATGATAAGCTCTCTGATGAGCAGCGAGGCCGTGTGTTGAGAACAGAAGGCTTGTGCTGACTTAAAGTTGAGCCTGACCTAACCTCAGTTTTGTTTGACATACCCTTCTGTGGAGTTAGTTTGGGATCTGTTTGGCCACGTCCATCAGGAGATTTTTTTCTGGGTGAGATGCAGAAGGTCTGGTTGGCAGGATGCTGTGCTGAGGCATCTACTACTTGGCTTGAGGCCGGCTCTTCTGTTTCAGGGTTGCTGTTACTGCACTGGACCGCTGAAGTATGTTTTTGGGGCGCTGGGTTGCAGTCATGTGGGAATGCTTTGTTACTGTCCTGTCCCTCCACAACAGTATGCCCACATGACTCCATCACTGCCACTCCCATGTTGGCAGCATCTGTGTTCACTAGTCTCTTTGCACCACTGAACATTTTAGTTATGGCAGAGACAAGTGTAGAGCTACTCCATACTTTGGCAGGACTAGTCCTGATAGCTTTCCCTCTGTATGCTTCACTGTGTTTATTGTTCACATGGATTTGTGATGATTTGTGATGTGAAGCAGAGCCTGGCACTGCCATTTGAGACACAGCTCCTGTCACACCTTTAGATTTTACACTACTTAAGTCTGATTTAGACAAATTCTTAACTTCAATTTTCTTGACTTTGGTGGATAAAGGCCCAGCTGCCAAATGTTCTTTAGGAGTCACAGAGATTGGCTGCTGTTTAACAGGGTGGAGTCCTAGGCTGCTTGTGTTTTCACTGCAGGGAGACTCTGAAAAGGAGGGGAGGCTGAGTACCTTGTTCCTAGTGGTTTGTACTGGTGTGGAAGTATGAATGCCTTTATCAGTTTCTTGCATAGCTGACATAGTGGACACAAAGGTCTTTACTTGCTCTGGTGTATTTGTTCCAGGGAAATGGGGCAACAACTCTGCTTCAGCACTAGCTAACAGAGCCTCATTCTTCCAATTTTCAGAAGATGTTTCACAACCAAAGCTCATCAAAAGACCCCTGCCACTCTCATTTGGCAGGGTTAGAAGAGAGTTGGATGGTGCCATATCATTTTCCTCAGTGGTAAGCTCATGGCTGTCAGCCAGAATGAAAGTCATACCAAGACATGGATGGCCTATGTTTTCCTCTGCGACTCTTTCTGCAGATTGTTCGCAGACATTCGACAGAGTGGCTGACAGGTTAGATGCAGCAGGGAGTGCTGGATGGCCCACAGCTGTAGAGAGAGATAAATCCTCCAGGGAAGAGACTACTAAGACTGACTGGCCTTCCAGACTGCTGTTCCTCATTACCATTTCCCCAGAGCTCAGGGAGTGACAGCTATTCCTAGTGCATCCTCTCTGGGAAACCTCATATGAACTTAGTTGACTCTCCCTCCCAGCAAAGTCTGGAAACATCTCTGGACTATTACTTCCACCCTCTGTGCTCATACTACAGCTTTGGTATTTCTCTGATCCTGTCTCTTGGCTCCTCATCAATCTCAAATTCTCAATCCAGAAATTCACAGTGGCATTAAGAGGTGTGGTAATAAATGTTTGATTCAGGTTCATGCTTACACTACAGGGCACATCCCCCTGTGGTGCTGTGATGTTGCAGGTTTTATTCACAGGAAAACCTTCGCTGAGACAACACTCCAGCATGCTGACATCAGGGGAGCTACTGGCTCCTCTGTCACTCAGGATTGGAACACTACTGTTGGAGTCAGTTGATGAGGACATGGATGAGTTGCTGCAGTGACTCTCCAAAGATTGACCCAACTGCAGGCCTGTGTTAGGCAGAGGCACTAGGCTCTCAGCTTGATCACTGGACATGGGAAAGGTCTTTGACATTTTAGAATTTATATGGGATCTTGTCTTCTTCTGTAGCTCTAAATAATCCTACATTCAGTTAGTAGCCTTGTAATCCATCAAATGTGATCAGGCACAAATATCTGTAAAGAGAAGGGCAATGTCAAATTTTTACAACCAGAATGACACCATGATCTTTGTAATTTCATGGAATGTTAACAGGAACACCTCAAACTGAGCAACAGACTCATGCCCTGATGTTCCAGCATATGACTTTGCTTAGGGTCACAGAGGGCTTGAGCGGTTTTGGTTAGATGCCTGAAGTAAGATCTGTGGTTAACACAAGGCCAGTACATTTGCATGCTTTGTTCCATTATATAAAATACACCAGTAAATATCCCATTTCTGATGTTTTATGCTTTTATTTGTCCTAAAAAGAGCAATGGCCAAATGAGACTACAGAGGCTTTCTGGGATTTTGCACATCAGCAGCATTTACAGCCTCATTATGTTTAAACTCATGTATCTGCAAATTAGTCTAAGACAGTCATGATCACTAGATACATCAGATCACACTAAGAGGAGTTTGTAGAGAAGGCAAGCACGCCAAGTCAAATTACAGTACATGTTGGAAACTGTCCCAGGACTTTGGTGTAGTTCCTTTATAGCCTAATAGCTTTTTATGCCTGGCGATCGTATTTGGGCTTCAAAAATCAAAAAAGTGGTGTTCACTTGTGAAGATCATCTTACTGAACAAAAAGTATAAATGCCATACACTGTTTGTCACAGATTTTATTTTTTCACAATAATCCAAAAGCCTATTAAAAAATCCAATTGGCTTTTTATCAAGGGAACCAAGGAGATGCTACTTTCCAGGTTGGCCCACAAAATGCATCATCACTATAGCACTCTAAACAGCCATCAAAAATTGGATACTCCAATCATTTAGAACTTAATCCAATAAAAATTCAAAGGTCACTAGGATCATGTTTAGGGAATACTATAGTGCCATGGGTCTGCCATAAGAAGTAAACGGCAGTTGTCAGTGCCAAGTTGACCAGAGTGTTAAGCTTGCTAGCCACTACTACAACAAAACCACCATTGTGGTACATACCACCAGAGACTAAGATATCAGGTCACCAGCAGCCTGAAAATGTTCCATTAGTATGCTGAAATTCTGGTGTATTTAAGTTTAACACTTAAGGGGAACAATAATAAAATACCTAAACACATTTCTAGTGAAAAAATTTTATGTTGTGTAGTTTCACTCTGTATCTTCTTCTACCCCAGTTTAGTCATCTTGAAATACTGAAAACACCAAACATATATCTTGATGGTTAGGAGCAAAACTATTCATGAGACCATACAGTCAGCTGCATTTCTACAAACTTCACTGAGTCGGGGGCACAGTGAGGACAAGTGAGGCTATGCGACTTTCCCCTGACATAAAATGCATAAAACAATTTTTAAAAGTCAGAGCCAAATCAAGACTAGCTGTCCCACAAGGCTATGCATATAAAGAACAGAACTATATCATAATTAGAGCCCTCAGCTGAAACATCCTCCGAGTGTTACTCTACTCTTTAGAGAGGTTTTTACATTTGAAAATATAGATATGCACAATAAATTACATCTGCCTTACTTTCAACACTACTGTTGATATTTCAAATCAGTCCTTGGCCAACAATCCAAATCTGGATGAGTATTAGGGCATGTCTACTCAACAGGCAGAAAAACACACACCTTACTGTACATTTCTCTTTCTACAACCCAATAAAACATACAACCTTGGCAGAAACAGCTCCTCCAAGACCACTGCAGTGCCTTCCCATGTAAAAGAAGGATTCAGAGCAGTGATTTTACTATGTGGCATGCACAGTAAAGTACAATTGCACTGGAGATAAACCACAACCTGACCATGTTTATGGAAAAATAAAATCACAAGATTCAAGTTACAAGTGACTGGGCCAATAAATAGAAAAACATATTAAAACAGGTCTACAATACTTTCCTGTCATTAAAAAAACAGACAAACAAGAGTATGAACTAACTTTTAATACCTCCACTCATCTTTTCCAGTCAGTGACTGCAGTATTAAAGAAAATGCCTCCACAGTCAGCCATGCTGCCTGCTATATCACGTCACATCACTCCATTTTTGCTGATTTTTCCTCCAAGATAATCCAGTAACTTCTTTCCACTAAAAGCGCAAAATTCATCCAACTGGACAGGCAGTGGTGTGTGAGTTTCCTTAGGCCAGACACCACCAGCCCACATTCCACCACTCCTCCCTCCTTGTGTTCAGAGCCAACAGTGCATTAGTAACATCACTGAATGAGGGTGCCCCCTGTGCAGGCATTAGATTGTTTTCTCTTCCTCTCCCTGAGGTAACGTGACTTAGTCCAGCAGGCCTACTGCAGCGCTCTCCTCCAACTAGTCCTTGTGTACGACACTTATCAGTGACTTGGTTGCACACATGTCAAGGTCCTGCTATGGACTGCGCTCAGTGTAGAGTTCCACTCCCAAGTTTACAGAGGGAGCAAGTGAGGGAGACATGAACATGTTGCCCTACCCATGCTGAGCCCAGTGCAGGGGGAGTGGCCACGGCCTGCCCGGCTGAGTTGGCTTTCACTGTTGCTATGCAGCCAAGGTCCCTCTTTCATGAGAATGGATCAGGTGGCTTTTTAGTAAGGGATAAATGAAAAAAGAAGCAGAGTGATGGGAAACCTAGATGCAGGATAATGTTGTACTATGCAGAAACCAACCAGAATATGCACTGAAACGCACTCATTACAAGATAAATTACAACATCCACATGGCAATAAGTTCTCCAATGACAACAGGACTCTCTGATGACATGATCTCACACTGTACACCTAGAGCTTGACACTTAGCCCTGACACAACAGCAGTGGGGTGACACCATAGTCTAAGACCCACGCCGTTGCTACTTAAGGCCCATGGGAGCTACAATTTAATCTCGACTAGTGGCAATATATGATCTTATATCCTGTAAAACCTCTAATTTAGTGAGTCTTATGTAATCTATGCATTTCAAGATTGTTAAACTGGCACGTGAAGATGAATGTAAATGTGATGTCCATTTTCAACATAATTTTACAAAAAAAAGCACCCTTAGGCTCTCCAGCCCAAGAGTTAACACTTCAATGATATACATCAGCACCTAAATACATTCAAAACAAGTGCTTGACTGAAATTCCTCTGACCTGCATGGTCAACTGTCAGTTACTGTGGTATACTGATTGTGTCATAACCATTCTGCCTTGTCAAAAAACAAAATGGGGTTATTTTATAATTGGTTCAGATTAATGGTCGAAAAATTCAGTGTTTGATATGGGATCTCTCAAAGTACATGTTTATCTTTAGACAATTTCATGCAAAACAATATCTTCAAATTGCATTATACATGTAAAAAGTGTAAAGTGAGAGCAATAGAATATTGCTTCTCTATTTCTGAAGCCCCTCAGGCAGCACGCACACATCCTCAAATGGCCTTTCCTTGCATTTGCATAGGTGACTGGGTATATCAATATCAAACAGTGAGTAGCTGTATGAGTAGAAGGAGCAGCCATCAAAACCCTGTCAGAAAGCTGTCCCACACCACAGTAGGGCAGCAGGTCAAACTGGGGCATTCCAGCCAGCATACCACAGGGACAAGGCTGGCCTCTATAAGGATCAAGGCAGGAAAGCCAAACCAGTGAGCCTGGTTAGAAGAACAGCACTATCAGTCTGAATTTTAGCCTGTCTGCTCTAGCATGAAGAAACAGAAACAATGTCATCTAGTGAAAAAAAAGAAACATGTCATATGTGTCAGCAGCCATAGCTCTTTGTTTTATTATTCTAAACTTTGATGCATACACAGACATATTACTGATGCATTTCCATATTAAAGACTCCAACTGATCAAATCTGTACCAGATGCATTTGAAAGCCTTGAATACAGTAAGTTGGACCTTTATTTATTTATTATTTTGGTCAAGATGCTACGTCCATGTTGACAAATATTCAAGCTTGTCCTGAACTACTGTGTCAGATACACCCTATATTTTTGAGACTAGTGTTTGTGGTGTTGTACAGTACATAAGGTGGCTATATATAAAGGTATCTGAGTTAAACTGACATTGGAAAAAGACTTAGAAAAATAAACTGGACTAGGCTTTTAGGTCCAAGACGTTTCACCTCTCATCCAAGAGGCTTCATCAGTTCTGTTTTCAGCTTACTATGACCTGGATGAATTAGAATCTGACATCTTAAACTGACATTGTTTCTCCTTGCAGTGCAATTAACACCTCAACCATATAGAAACTGGCTTTAAAATCACCACAATTTAATGAAGTTGAAGGCAGATGCTCCACATTCACTAAGTCAACGATGAGTATTTAAAGGGACAACAACTACCTGATTGAGTGTGTTCGTAGTACCTCGTTCCTCTGGCTCCTCTAATCACATGAAGTTGCAAGTACCTTTTTTTTTTTAAACTAGCAAAGCAAGTGGCTCCTTGCACAGAACCATACAGACTTTGTACCTGACAAACAGTCCCAGTGTGAATCCTCCTGCTGCCGCAAATCAGGTTTATTAGATTAGGAGTAAACATAGGCTGCATCTACAAATAGCAAACAAGTCCATAGATGGTTCAAAACGGCAGATTAGGAGACACCTCCAAATTAAATGATTAAGATAGTCTTATGCTTAATCAAATGCCCCGGTATTGGCTTAAATGTGTACGTTAGCGTTGAATAAGGCTAAAGCTAAGTAAAAACACGGCAGACCACCACTAACGTTAACGTTACACGAATTTCAACCGTCGCGGGGGAAAAAAGCGGTTGACAAAAATTAGCAGTTATGCTAACTAGCTAACCAAATGTTACCTTTAAAGCAAATAAAAACAGTTTGGTGTAGCGATAATTTATAACACGTGAGGTGTAACTTTTTGTAACTCAAATATAACAGTTACAACCAAACTAGCTAAGTAAGGTGTGGTGGGAAACTGCCTTGCCGCCTGTTAAAACACAGTAAAATACTGTTGAGTGTCTTAAAACACAATTAAAAAAAAATCAAAACTCTACCTGTCACACGACCGACCAACATTAGAACGGCTCTGGCCAGGCACCAAGCCCAGATGAGCAATTATTTTCACCTGGTCGCTTCCTTTTCTTTTTGTCCTTCAGCCAACAGACTGCTCATAAGGGAGAATGAACAAGTGCTATTTGCTTGAACTTTGACACGATGTGATGAGTTGGCGCCCACTTCTGAAAGCCATACACAATTTGTTTTTAATAAATTAATGACATTTTTGCCCTCATCACTCCAGCCCTTACCATTATAACCAGGTGAAATAAAAATCGTTTATTTTACATTTCAGGTGCAGAGATCAACCACTTGATATCATCAGGTTTTATTAACAGGAAGCAAATTATGTACAATGTAAAAAGTGCATGGTGTTAACAGAAAGAACATATGAGCACAGTGAATACCCCAACACAGATAAAGGTTGATAATGCACTACCAGTTCCACATGTGGGAAAATTTTTTTCTCAAAAATCAAGCTTGATTTTAAATAACCATTACATCTTTTGAATTATAATATCAGTATCAGTATTTATTTGTATGATCATATCTAGTATTTTACAACATCCACTTTAGGAGGTGATCTGTGCTTGGTGATAAAACATGTAAATCAGAAAATCTGTATACTGCATCAGTTTGTCAAAAATTTTGTTTTCAGTTATACACAGGACCAGACACTGTACTGTAGGAGTCCTTCTTGGTGGATCTGCCAACACACTATAAATGCTTCTTATACTTGCAAGTCCTATATGCCTCTATTAATGGAAAAGCAGGACAATTACAAAAAAATTTTTTCTATAATTGTGGTTGGTTCTGTAACCAGTCTGAATGGAATAATTACATAGACAGGTCCAGGAAGGTATCACAAACTGATCCATGTGCATGAAATGGGATGAATGTACCAGACTATGATAAATCAAGATTATTGTTGCACATCAGTTAGGCCACATGGCTGCTGTCCTTTAGTGTGGGGATGAGGTGGGACTCCCGGTCCAGAAGGCAAGTCAGTGCACACACTATTAAAGAGGAGGAGTCAAGGAAGGAGGCAGGAGGAGGAGCAGCAGGTGTCTTCCAGGGATGAGCAAAGCAAGAAACGTTTTGTTTCCTTCTGTGTCCGTGAGCAAGCAGAATCAAACAGGCACGTCTTCCCCACATCCTGTCTTCCTTTATCTCCCTCTCTTTTAGCTCTATTCTGCTCTCATTTGTTGACACAAGCAGACCAGCTGAGGCCTCCACATGCAGCAGAGACAATAATGTAAAGAACCACCTGAAAAAATGAGACAAAATTCACTTCCTGTGCAACAGTCTGATTGATCACACAATACGTCATACAGTTAGAACAAGGCATGCAGGGATAATTCCTTTAAACACTGTCAAACATTCCTTAAGAGCTCTGTTAGGAAAGATCAATGCTACAGTGTGTTTTCTGGTAAGCTTGTTTTTAATAAGTTATTTGATGATATATAAAGGGGTGTATTTCAAATGATTTGACAGCTTTGACTGGCGGTTTGATGCTGTCACTCCTCTTCTAGTCACTACTGTGCAGAATCTGGTTGTAAAACAGCAAGATGGCAGCTGTATTCACAATATTTTTGCTTCATTTTAGCACAGTAGAGGGAAGTGGTGATGCAATGTCCATTGTATATATGCCAATGACTTTGACAAACAAATGTAATAAAGCACATGCAGTTAGAACTCCTAGACTTTGGAATACCCATATTTATTACTTTGTTAGTGTTTCATCCCATTAGGTTTTGTTCGGTTGCTGTTTTATTCACTTTATATTTTTTGGGTTCTTATTGGTACCCAATTTTTTATGTTCTCATTTTCCTGTTTTTATAGTAATGTACTTTTTAACAGTGTTTTGAAAAGTGCTATATAATTACAGTATATTATTA
>NW_018127907.1:819398-833777 GCF_001952655.1 Monopterus albus | reverse complement strand
ATTTATGCTGTATCCAGCTAATAACCATCTTACCAATCACCATTACTGTCCGTACTCACCAGGCATACCAGCACAATAACAATAGTCAGCTTGAGGTTCTTCATACACATGGCTCGTGCAAGGTTACGACTCGTCGTCTTAAATGTGACCGACTAGAGGAGCACAGACAGAAAATAATGTCAATGCTAAACATAATGCATCAAAAAAGTAGCATTAAAAGTAGCATGGTCTTTGAACTCACTGAATCAACCAGATTTTCTGTCTTGTCAATCAGCAGTTCCAGCTTCTCTCCTCTTTGAGCTACCAAGTCTGTAGAAAAATAAAAAGTTTAAAACACACACACACACACACACACACACACACACACACACACACACAGGGAGCCAGAGTTAATTGGGGATACACGTAGTAATAGTATTCATATCAAATTGTGGTTTAAATGAGACTATCATCTGAGACAGTGATCCTCCAGTTTTCATAAGAAATGTATATAATAAATAATGTTTGGTTTTTTTGGTTAGAACATTTGCTTTAGGTATAATGACCAACAAACAACAGTCCTTCACTGCCAAATGAGGTCACTGATGAAACCACAACATCCATCCATTTAAAGATTAAAAAATATTGGTCACACATAGCAAGCCTTATCTGCTTCAATTAAATGATCACACTGGTAATTCTGTGAATATTTTACTTCTAGCTCTACATCAATAAGAGGTGTATTAGGCATCACTATATGAGGAGACAGATGAGTGGCTCACCTATGTTGCGGACCATAATGCCCTTTAGGTCATCGACCTGCATCTGAGTCTCGGTGAGACGATCTGATCCGCGTGGGTCTGAGTGGTGTTTCTACAATAAGAAATAAGGACATGAAAAGGAGATCTAATTGTATATGTTTTTTTACGGAAGACCAAAGTAGATAAAAGCAGTCACAGATCCCTCACAAGAAAATGTGTCTCGGTATTCCTGTCATACTCACCATCTGCGCAGCCAGTGTTGATGAGAACTCACTGTTCATGGCGTAGGGCAGGGCTGTTTGTGCTCGTGACCCATATGTGGTCTGGAACCGCTTCTTGATCTCACTGAGAAAGCTGAATGCACGTGACCTCTCAAAGTCCTGTAGCAAATGAGAGTTTAATATACACTAGGTTCAGAAAGTATTCAGAGTACTTCAGTTTTCACACACTTCTCTGTGTTGTATATTGACCTTTAAATGGATAAAAGTGATATTTTTGCCTCACTGTCATTATGGGTTATTGAGTATAAAGTGAAAAAGGTTTAAAAAATGTTTACAAATGTATAAAAAAAATTTAAAACCAAACTCTAATTTACAAAGGTATTTAGACCTTTAACTCAGGACTTTGTAGAAGCTGTTCTGGCAGAAATGATAGCTTCCAGTCTTCTTTGTAAGTCTCTACACAACTCAATTTTGGCAGTTTATCCCATTCTTCGTGGCAGATTCTCTCAAGCTCCAGACTATGTCTGTGAGCTGTCATCATTCAGGTTTCTCCACAGGTGTTCTATGGGGTTTAGGTCTGTACATTAGCTGGACCACTCAAGGACAGTCAGGGAGCTGCTCCAGTGTTGTCTTGACTCTATGCTTCAGGTCATTGCGCTGAGAGGTGATCCATCACCACAGTCTCAGGCTGCTGCAGCTTGGAGCAGGTTTTCTTCAAGGACCTCTCTGTATTTGACTGCATTCATCCTTCCTTCAGTTTTGACCAGTCTCCCTGTCCCTGGTGCTGAGAAGCCCCCCCACCGCATGATGCTGCTTCCACCATGCTTCACCATAGGGGTCGTATTAGCAGGCGATGAGCGGTGTCTCATGTTTTTGTCCTGGCATGTAGTGTGAACTGTAGGATGTTGTACACATGTAGGTGTGAACTATACTAAACTATGACCAGTTGGTTCTGTTTGTCACTGGTGGACTCCAGTCAAGTTCTAGCCACATCTCAAGGCAAATTAAAACAAAAAGACTGCAGTTTGGAGTGTCATGGCAATGGCTCTGAAAACAATTAAAGGACAGATTTTCAAATTTCCGATTTTTAATCAGTTTCTAAAAACGTTTTTAACTTTTCATTATGGGTCATTGAGTGTAATTTGATGGGTAAAAATGGCAATTGCATCAATTTAAAATTAAATGTGATAAAAACTAAAGTGTGCAAAAAGTGAAGTGGCCACAGCACATCAATTATAAAAACACACTAATTTAAAGATTTAGTAAAATGAAAAATATATGCATAAATTGTTGAGCTCTCATTCAAAGTCAGATGTATTACTTTAAAGTAGCACCCATCAAAATTAAAACAGCCCCATCCTGGATAATGAGAGGCACATCAAACAACAGAGGAACATTACTCTCAAAACCATTTCAAGAGACACTTGAACATTTACAGTTGGACTATTATCCAAAACCCTAAAGAAACAGACACATATCTGAGCAATTTACATACTTACATCATCAGTAATACAAAGGTATATTATTCTGTCATGGCAGATGTAATGGAAGAGATAGCTGAAAGACAAAAGTTGTCAACATTAGCACAGAGTCATGTTTTAATTTGTTAAGAGTACATCACATTCCCTAAACTAGACAGCACTCAAAGAAGGCAAACCTCCACCAAGGCAGCTCAGTGTCCCCATAACGCTATTCCACCTAAAAGCAATACTCCCATGATCGTTTGACCTTCATTGGGGCTGGACGATTAATCATTTTGTGAGTGTGATTTTGATCCCTGTGCAATCTCAGCCTCATGTGACAATGATTCTGCTTAGCAGGAGATGCCTTGCATCAAACCACACACTTTGGTGTGTGGGAGATCTTATGTGGATGTTGTCTAGCAGTTTTTGTCCAGGCATTCAGAGCAAGTTGCATGGCTTTAGAAGCCAAAATATTGAAATTAGCCCTTTCTCACAACAGTAATGAATCCTTTAAAAGATTACTGGATCCAGATGATGATCCAGACCACCACCAAAAACAGACTGTTCTGTGGGCATACCCTATCTCTCCAAAGTATTTCATCAAAATCCTTTCATTACTTTTTGAGTTAAGCTGTGAACAAACCACCAAACCCCAGTAAAAACATAACCTCCTTGGCAGAGATAAGAATATTAAACATTAACTAAAAGTATAGAGTAGCAAATGACTTATAAATCTAAATGACACTGTGTTCTGCTCTCTTTTTGAGTAAGGACATATTGTTAGCTGACTTTTTAATATGTGATCCATTTTATTGTTTCAGGTAGTGATTTCCTGAAGTGTAATTTTTGTAAGCTCTAAGCTTGCAGCAAACTAAAGTTTGCTAGCCTACAACAGTGTACACTGGATCTGAGAATGCAGACAAACTTGATCCTGTTGGTTTTACCACTCCATTGATTGGTAAGTTAACAACAGTCTGTTTATGTGCAGAAATAACTATATTACTTGCCAGTTTCTATAGTCATTTAATTGGAAAGATGCCCATGTGAATGCACACATTTGGCTTTTCCAGGTATTGCTTTGGAGTTCAGTGGTGTTGGAGGAACACATTACATCAACATCTGTTAGAAATAATCAACTGCAATACCCAAGTGGATCTTAAAGTACTTGTGGCTTGCAAGTAAGCAACATGGTCTATATGGCTGTAAATAATATCACATGATTTTGCAGAGGGCTAATTGGAGAATCTGGAGTGTTAGAAGAATCACAATAACACACTTTCTACGCACATAACTTTTACTGCCTGAACTTCATGACAAGTATAGCCTGTCTTTTGTGTCCACCATCACTGCTGAGAATTGTTGCCAATGAAAGTTTATATTTACTTGAAGAAACCACCGGGAACCAATGGGGGTGGGTCCACCCTAAGATTTGTATTCAGCACTCTGGTAAATTTGCCACTTAAGTGTTGCTTTTTTCATAACAGCAATGTTATTTATCTGACACCAGTCTTGGTCCAAACCAACAGGATATAAACTGTCAAATGAGGAAAAATGAAGTCAGCTGCAGCCACAGCCTACAGGTTGGTTACTGCTGTCTGTGTATGGATGTGTGTAAGACTTACCTGCCGTGGCTGTAGGTCAATTTGTTATTCTCTGAGGGGATTTTGGCTAAAATCTGTTCAGTCACTTCCAAGAAGTTCCCACCACACCATGCATGTTTGGCCAGAATGGTGGTTCCACGAGCCACCACAGCAAACAGGATTGCCATGGCAACAGCTGGGGTTTCAGCGCAAATACTCGCTGACAACACAAAAGTAACAGTGAAAGTCAGTACCACAGAAGAGCAGGAAGTACTGGGGAAGCAGGAGATTGCTTAACACAAAATTATTCTGGTGAAACATTTGACAGCAATGTTACGTCACAGATAAAAGGAAATTGAAATTGAGGAAATTCTATCTGACCATTTCTGTAACTAAGACTGACCAACAGTGTTAGTAGTGACCGATAAGATATTCCTTAGCTGGACCCAAGATGCGGATGTCACGAGAAAGGAAAACGAAAGCCAGATTAGCTGACTGTATAACCACAGGCTAACTAGCAAGCTAAGAATGTTGTTGTTGTTGTCTAATGTACACGTCGGCGTTAGGTAGAAAATTGGCTGTTTGACGTATCATTTCTAGTTACGGAGCTACCACAAATAGCAGTTATATAGAGTAATAATAGTGAATCAAATACCTCGATGTGTCAGCGCTGTTCAAAGTTGCTCAACATATGAAGAGGTTTCAGCTGCTAGCAAGCTAGCTAATACCTTTCAAGGGACTTTTGCTTTACAAATCACTCAGACCTTCTGACCAGAAACGGATTTTTTGTTAATGTAGTTCTTATTATATTCCTTATCCTACGAACTCAATTCTAATGCCCTGCTTTGTGAACTACATTTCCCACATTTCTCTTGTGTAGTCGTCATTTTTCGTACATAGTTACGTCACGTTATTACAACAAACGTCTTGCTGTAACGCTGCCGCAATGTTGGTGCGTGGAAGTGTACCTTTAATGTTCGTCTATGAAGACGAGGCATAGCCATAATAAAAAAAAAATCATACCTTGCTGGCTTTACAACATTTTAGCATTTTAATTTATTATGAAACCCAGAAATGTATTTATGATAAAAGCTTTTTGGTTAAAATAGAAAGAGAAATTTTCATACCAAAACATTTTAGCCATTTTTTTGTAGATGACAACAATAATAGACTATTTCTATAATATAATATTTAAGATTAACTTATCCATCGTAATTCGTTTCTAAGCATAATATTATTGCATTGTAAAATGTATGACTTGGTATAAGTTTGCTAATAATGTTAAAGATAAATACAGACTTCGGTAATAAAAACACATTTTTATAAAAACTAAATTTAAAAGATTTAAGTGAATGTTTCTCAATCTTCACTATTTAGTTTTAATTACATCTAAAGTAATTTATTCATAGTAGTAACATAGTAAATAGGGTATTTACAAAAATCTCTGCTATCTGAAGTGGGCAGAACCTGCTAAAATATGACAATGAAACAACTCAAGCCGGATGTGGCATACACTGGTATCTATGATCCACAGATATATGAAATATAACTTATATGTAGTTTCAGCTGTTTATATGTTATCTTACAAGAATGACTACTTGTTCTGCTATATCAAATTCAACAACACAGTCAGCATAAGAATAACATTTTAAGATAATTTCTCACTTGTTTATTGTTATTTGTTGCTTGATTTTTTGTTTGTTTTTTATTTTTCGTTATGACACCCAAAGTCAATGCATTTTCTATTTAAACTGGATATAACCCCGCTGCAATATGGCGGACTGTAACTACAGCATATCTATGCTCTAC
Organism: Monopterus albus; assembly: GCF_001952655.1. Lineage (NCBI taxonomy): Eukaryota > Metazoa > Chordata > Actinopteri > Synbranchiformes > Synbranchidae > Monopterus > Monopterus albus. Next base: position 827,964 of record NW_018127907.1, on the reverse strand, counting down.
AGTCTGGATTAGTGCGTTGTTATAAACCCTCATTATAGTCTTACAGGCGGCTTGCGCACTATTCTGGCAGCAGGAGCCCATAAACCTTCTTTCACACAAGTGGCCCAGGTTGTACCCACATACAAACTTTAAAAAGTCTGGCCTAGTGACTAAATTTATTGATATTTTTTATACTTTACTGGTATAATCACTCCCCTTGCCTGTGTTTGTTACTGTTAAATGTTTATACATAGACAAGACCAAAAATGAAAGGCCTTTAGAGGCAAAATGGAACTCCGTTTTACCCTTTTTCATGCCTGTCAGACAAAAAGTAGGGCTCAAACATTACTATATTTGTATTGATGGACGGAGTTGAAACGTAAAGCATGGCTGGAGAAGGCGAAAAGAGACCCGTGCTGGAAACGGTAAGAAGTGAAATTAGTTTAGGTTGATGTTGTATACAGTCACTGGGTTTTACCATTGTTAAACTATTAAACCAAATAAGCTAATTTTAGCATTTCGACCACATTGCGAATCTCACGTGGCTAGCTACAGAGGCTAGCAGTGAAATATTTGTTATTTCACCTGGAAATTATGTGATACCCAAACTACACCAAAGGCTATTGTCGTTACTGTAACCTTTGTTGTGAACACATAATGAGTGATGTTGTATACGCTACGTTGTCTTTGACGTGGTGAACCACTCTATCTACTGCTTCCTTCTCAGTGCATAGCTGACTCAGAGTTTCTCCACTAGGGGGCAATATATAAACTGACAAAGTATTCCTTCAGTTTCTAAACAGGTTGTTCAGTATGTTCAGCTGCTTGTCAGTGCTTATCATCTAAGAGATGATGAATATTGAATGTATTGGCAGTGCATAATAGTTCTATTTCAATTTGACTGATTCTCCCACTCACTGTTCTCCAAAGAAGGAGTTGGACAGTGTTTCTGTTTACAGTTGAATGTCACTTCTTAATAAATTCTTCTGTTTTAGATCCAGGCCGAGGGAGCTGATGAGGGCTGTGTGACATTTGTGATGCATGATGAAGACCATACACTGGGCAACTCCCTCAGATATATGATCATGAAGAAGTGAGTTGTTTTTTTGTAGCCTGCATGTACTTGCTTTGCTGAAAATTTCTTATGAATTTGAAGCTGCTGTTCAGGAGAAACCTCAGGGTAAGAACATCAGCAGTCATGCAACAAAAATATCACCCATGGTCTAAGCACATCCACTGGAAGTATCATATTTAACAGTACTTAAGGTGTGTCAACAGTGGAAACATGACAGTGCATGTTGTAGGACAAAATAACTGATAACAGATGAGTTATCTAGAAGAATCTATCACAGCAGTGTGTATTTAGAATGCTCCTAACATGCCAACCTCATGTACCTGTGATCATATGATCAAAACTCAGCCAATCAAACAACTGCCAATTGTGGTTTCAGCTGTCTACTCTTGTTTAACATCAGGAATCTAGGATTACCAAATTAACCCCCAGTCCGAGAATAAAATTAGCTGGATAAAATTAACAAGTTTATTTTAACCTGAAATCAGTATGTTAGCATGAATTACGAAGGCCTCATTTGGAGAACATGGCCTTGGTCACCTGGGATGTGGTGATAGTGGAGAATTTGTAATCACACAACACTCCTCGACCCATTTGAAGTAAATCATTGATAAACACAAATCTCACTTTCACTTTCTTGTTTTCCATCAGTGTGGATGTGGAGTTTTGTGGCTACACCATCACCCATCCGTCAGAGAGTAAGATCAACTTTCGCATTCAGACACGAGGTAAGAACCCCCATCACTTCATCTTTGTTTTTTCCCTGGTACAAACTTGGCTTGTTTATACAGTGGATATAAAAAGTCTACACACCCCTGTTAAAATGCCAGGTTTCTGTGATGTAAAAAAACAAGACCAAGTTAATGCAGAACTTTAGCCACCTTTAATGTGACCTATAACTTGTACAACTCAATTGAAAACAAACTGAAATCTGTTTTTCAGTGGGAAGTAAAAATAAAAAACTAAAATAATGTGGTTGCATTAGTGTGCACACCCTCTTACTGTGGGGCTGTGACTGTTGTCAGAATTAAGCAGTCACATTCAAACTCATGTTAAATAGGAGTCAGTACACCTGCCATCAATTAAAGTGCCTCTGATTAACCCCATATAAAGTTCAGCTGTTCCAGTAGGCTATTCCTGACATTTTCCTAGTCGCATCCTACAGCAAAAGCCATGGCCTGCAGAGAACTTCCAAAGCATCAGAGGGATCTCATTGTTAAAAGGTATCAGTCAGGAGAAGGGTACAAAAGAATTTCCAAGGCATTAGATATACCATGGAACACAGTGAAGTCAGTCATCATCAAGTGGAGAAAATATGGTGCAACAGTGACATTACCAAGAGCTGGACGTCCCTCCAAAATTGATGAAAAGACAAGGAGAAAACTGGTCAGGGAGGCTGCCAAGAGGCCTACAGCAACATTAAAGGAGCTGCAGGAATTCCTGGCAAGTACTGGTTGTGTAGTACATGTGACGACAATCTCCCGTATTCTTCATTTGTCTGGGCTTTGGGGTAGAGTGGCAAGACGGAAGCCTTTTCTTACAAAGAAAAATATCCATGCCCGGTTACATTTTGCAAACACACATTTGAAGTCTCCCAAAGGCATGTGGGAAAAGGTGTTATGGTCTGATGAAACCAAGGTTGAACTTTTTGGCCATAATTCCAAAAGGTATGTTTGGCGCAAAAACAACACTGCACATCACCAAAAGAACACCATACCCACAGTGAAGCATGGTGGTGGCAGCATCATGCTTTGGGGTTGTTTTTCTTCAGCTGGAACTGGGGCCTTAGTCAAGGTGGAGGGAATTATGAACAGTTCCACATACCAGTCAATATTGGCACAAAACCTTCAGGCTTCTGCTAGAAAGCTGAAGATGAAGAGGAACTTCATCTTTCAGCACGACAACGACCCCAAGCATACATCCAAATCAACAAAGGAATGGCTTAACCAGAACAAGATAAAAGTCTTAGAATGGCCCAGCCAGAGCCCGGACTTGAATCCGATTGAACATCTGTGGGGTGATCTGAAGAGGGCTGTGCATAGGAGATGCCCTCGCAATCTGACAGATTTGGAGCGTTTTTGCAAAGAAGAGTGGGCAAATATTGCAGAGTCAAGATGTGCATTGCTGATAAACTCATACCCAAAAAGACTGAGTGCTGTAATAAGATAAAAAGGTGCTTCAACAAAATATTAGTTTAAGGGTGTGCACACTAATGCAACCACATTATTTTAGTTTTTTATTTTTACTTCCCACTGAAAAAAAGATTTCAGTTTGTTTTTCAATTGAGTTGTACAAGTTATAGGTCACATTAAAGGTGGCTAAAGTTCTGGAATTATTTATCTTGGTCTTGTTTTTTTACATCACAGAAACCTGGCATTTTAACAGGGGTGTGTAGGCTTTTTATATCCACTGTATGTGCATGCATGTGTAGGACAGCTAGAGAGTAAACATTTTCTGGCAGTCTTGCAGAGTAAACATGTTGATTGGAGTCTGGTGTGTTCATTTTGTCCACTCAGCCACACAAGACCTGTGACAGACTTTCAGTAGCACGGTGCACATACATCCCCTCTTGTTCTTGTCCACAGAGAACTATAACCACTTGCCTTGCTTCAGTCAGTCAGTCAGTCAGTCAGTCAATCAATCAATAATCTGTCTGATTTACACAAAGTATCAGCAGATAACAGCATCCCCATCACATGAAAGGACTCTGCAAGACTGAGAAAACAACTTGTTTTTGATGTTGAAATCTTTTTAATGGTGCCTGGAGAATCTTTCTTCACCTTCACCAGAGTGAAAATAAGTGGGTTCATTCCTCCATGTCAGTTTTTGTTTCAGCATCACATTTTTGCTAAATCAGTTAGGTAAACATGGCAAGACACTCATGCTCAAGTAATGTTTACTTGTTTGATTGGACCTGTGTTGTTTTACAACGTTGTTTATGAGCATTGCTTACAGGCATATTTCAAATGCTTACTGTGTTTCCTGATTGTCACTCGCACATTGCTGATACATTTGTGAGTCCCACATGACTCTTATGTATTGGTTGCAAATTTGCCACTTACTGTTTTAATTAGTGAAACCTGTCAGAATGAGTGAGAATAAACAATCCCTTGTTGCAAATGACATGGGCCCCTGACAGTATTTCTCTCCTGCTTGGTTTCGCTCTGTCACCTGACAGTACTGGCTCAGACAGCACAAGAGACATTCATGGTTGTTTTTGTTAATACTATTACCAGCAGTGGTTTCCTCTAGAGGTCTGTTCTGTGTTTGTTTTTTTAAAGGGGAAATTCCAGCCACAGAGCCGCTGCGCAGAGGCCTGAATGAGCTCAATGACGTTTGTCAACATGTTCTCAACACCTTTCAGGTAAACATGCGTGTTACTGCTGATCCTTCATTTGGTAAACTGATCTGTTTACTGAGGAAAAATGACCAGCAGTGGTCTGATATTGTTGTTCAGTAGTATAAATGGCCTACTTTGAATCAGTATATGAGTAAATAAGTTACTGTATGTGCATAAGTGTGTCTTAGCTTTAAGATTATTCTCACCCCACCAAAACTTAGCCTGTTTACTGATGATTCACAGGCTCACACTTTCTGGTGCTTAGCAGTGTGGCATTGAACAAGGAGGATGGTCCGTTAATCCTCCTGTGTTGGTGACATCGGCTTTGCTGAAGGGTTTTTGACTGGGTTGTGCCAGTTCTTCATAAATTAGTCACAAAGTTATTCAGAGTTAGTAGTGTTCATACAGTTTCTAGTGAGTGGTAAACATCAAATTATCCTAACCTAGTTGTCATTTTTTAACAATTTCGTCAAATATTATTGCCAAATGTTTTATAATTTGATGTTAACTTTTATGAAATTAATTAAAAAGATTGAACTCATTATTAAACAACATATATGAATTTGTTCCGTCTCAGCTCAGATAGGCCAGCTGTTCTCCATATCACTCTAAATGGGTCATATGTTTGCTAGCTAATGTTAGTTTACTCAGTTGGTAGATACACCTGACAGTTAGTGACTGTAAATATTTAATAACCACTGATACATATGTCAAAACCTGTTGGTTTGTTTGGTGCAACCTGTTTTATTGTAGTCATGTAAAACTCCACTTGGTAAAAGCTTGGCAGAGTCTGAACTTCCAAACAGCGGCTGCAGCAGGGATTCTGTTCAAGTCATGTGGCACTGATTAAATTAACACTCGCCACACCCCACCTCTAACTTCTTTTTTCTTTTATTTTGGTCCAGGCAAGAGTTGATGAGTTCAAAGGAAGGCAGGAGCAACCAATGGATTGAAGAGCATCACACATGTGGGGCTTTGACACACAACTGCAGTTCCTGCAGACAAACTGTAAAAATGAGTTACCTTGATCTTTTATATACTAGACAGATAGTTGTGGCAAGTTCTTCTTCACTAACTAGTTTGATCAAACATTTGTACAGTTTTCTTTTGTATTATGTTCAGATTGATTTATGATGTATAATAAATGTGAATTCTTGTCTTCTTCACTTTTGAAATATTGGAATGAGTAGTGAAGCAAATTTAAAACAGCAAACTTAGCCAACACAGACTTTCTTTTCCTTGTTTTTGGGATTTCATGCAGAGATTTTGTAACACAAATCGCTACGCTGTTTGACTTGCGCTGTAGTATTTATTTTCACAACTACTCATGTAACAGTGTTTGAAGGAACCACAGACCTCAAGTGCTGAGTTAGTCAATCACCAGATTGCTCTCATCTGTCCTTTGAAACCAGGTTTTGAGGAGTGAAGTTAGCCTGTCCTTTTTAGCAGAGGAATGTGGTGCAAGGGACTTGATACGGTGCCAAGAAGACAGAGGGAAAATGAGGGCAGAGAAGTGTAAATAGTGAAGTTGAAGCTATTTGACCCGACATTCACCCCTGTGTGGTGCTCAAGGATAGGCGGGTATGGCTGCTCGCTGGTGAGGACTCTGCCAACTTGATTTTGAACAACTTTTCTTATGACATACCACAATTTAATGTGTTTGGTGTAAAAGGGAAATTCCCAGAACTCATCAAATGTACAAAACTACATCAACACTTCAAGTATTTCTTCAGAGAATCATTTATTCACAGCGGCTCTGGGTGACTGAAGAAATGATTCTCTACGCTTGATGTAGTTTTGTTTAAAATATCACTATCACGAAGCTAAGACAAAATAATGGAAGTCCATGGTGTTTCAGTGTATGTTTGGCTCAAAGTTAATTCCTCCAAACTGAATTAATATCATACTGTAACCTAGTCTGGTCAGTTTTATATGGTTTGTGAGATATCAAGCAAAATTCTTTCCAGTTTTCTTTAATAGTTTTCTCTAACATGGACTGTGAACCTCAGAAGCAAGGCTTTATGAACTACTCTGAGGAAAAACAAAATCAAGTTACCTCTAATAAATAAGGTTCCCTGTCGTGTGCAACTTGTGGTTGTTTTCAAGAAAAAAAACGGAACTCCTTTAAATCTGTGACATGAACTGATTTTACATCGGTTCATGTTGGGTCTTTTCAGGACTTTTAATCTTTAGCTATCTCCATAAACCTGTTTCTTGGAACTGGCCTTTGGAGCCTAATGTCTGATTGTCAGAAGCAATAACTTCAAACGAGGAAAGGCCCTGGAGAAGGTCATTTGTAGCACATGTTCTCCTTTGATGGTCTTTCTCTAAACTCTGATGTAAACCAAATGTGATTGAGAGATAATATTTAACCTTTGGCAGGCTGTTCTTAACAAAGATGCCTGTTTATGTTCACTCCTGTCAAGAATGCACCGGCCTCTCATACCACAGCTGTGCTCTTATTTTAGAGGGGAAGTCTAAGCATTTTTGAGAAAAGGTAATCTTGATATAACCGATAATATATAGTAGATACAGATGATGACAAATTAAAAACCTGCATACATGAGCAGCGTTTCCCAGGACAACAGTGCCCCCATCCACAGGGCACAAGGGGTCACTGAATGGTTTAATGAGGTTGAAAATGATGTGAATCATAAGCTTGTGGCTTTCATCATCACCAGATCTCAACCCAGTTGAACACCTACATATATATGGGAGATTTTGTGGTGATGTGTTAGACATCGTCTCCATCGCCATCATCAAAAACAGCATGAGGAAACATTTTTTGGAAGAATCGTGTCCTTCCCTCCAGTAGAGTTCAGAGACTTGGAGAGTCAATGCCAAGGCGCACTGAAGCTGTTCTGGTGGCGTGTGGTGACCCAGCACCTTACAGAGACATTTTATGTTGGGTTTTCCTTTATCTGTCACTGTTCGGCAACTATGTCCCTGCAACATTGTGACCAGGAATGAGCCTAAATTCACATGCTATAACTTGGAAAGTAAGTCAAACACCACAAACACACAAATAATACTTATTACTATATAGCCTCAACAAACACGTACAATATAAATGTAATTCAAAACATTAGGACCAGTATTCACATTTGGCAGCCTCTGCCTGGAGAGACTCATAAAGCTGCCCAGGTCGTCCAGCAAACTGTTGCTTTTAGATGTGGCTAAAAGCAGAGTGAAGGCGACATAATGAGTCACACACACTGCATCATCTGATCTGAGCACTGTCTAAAAAGTATTTTCTTGTGTTGGCATCATAGGATATGTCACAAGTATGTGAATGTATCTGATTATGTTAAAGAACGCGCATCGAACATTAATCTTAAAAACATCCTGCTGTACAAAACCATTTTTTCATTGCTATAGATTTTAATTGGGCCCATTATAGAAAATGTATTCCATAAGCAGCTCTCTGAAGTCATTTTCAGCCTCAGGAACATCTTTAAACCTGAACACTCACTGATAAATGTGAAATGTTTGTAAAAGAACACCACGATTAAGCAAACTCTTTATAGTATAGGTTGTGATTTTTTTAAAAGAGGAATAGAAGCTACATTTTCAGAGAAAAGTTAAGACTTTACACACAGTAGAGAATATGAATACTGTAATAAAAACTAGTACAAAAAGTAACCTCTTCTGTGTAATATGATGGGAATCACCTGGTGTTTGTCAGCCTTCTTGGACAACAGCTGCCCTGCACATGTCTTAAAGCAGCGATGATCTCCAAATAAAACTTTACAACCTTCAAATCTCCATGTGACCATGTGAGACGGTGGGGCCCATTTCACTCAGGTATGACGCCAAACAGCACATGGGCATCGACCAGTGATAGCACTCAGCTGATTGTCAGATAGATAAGCTAGCTCCTGTATATGCAGAGGCACACGTGCATGTTTTAATAAAAAGACTCCTCAGTTTTGAGACTTTTTGGACAATAACTCAGGGTCATGGCTTTTCTGTCTTTGACATGAGGAATTCAAGCTGGTAAGAGTAGTACTTATAAGTGCTGTTACTCATTCATACAATGGGTACAGAAAGTATTCAGACCCCCTTAAATTTTTCACTCTTTGTTATATTGCAGCCATATGCTAAAATCATTTAAGTTCATTTTTTTCCTCATTAATGTACACACAGCACCCCATATTGACAGAAAAACACAGAAT
>NW_018127907.1:668005-818549 GCF_001952655.1 Monopterus albus | reverse complement strand
AGGAACCTTAAGTGCAGCAGACATTTTTTTTGTAACCTTGGCCAGATCTGTGCTTTGCCACAATTCTGTCTCTGAGCTCTTCAGGCAGTTCCTTTGACTTCATGATTCTCATTTGCTCTGACATGCACTGTGAGCTGTAGGGTCTTATATAGACAGGTGTGTGGCTTTTCCTAATCACGTCCAATCAGTATAATCAAACACAGCTGGACTCAAATGAAGGTGTAGAACCATCTCTGGGATGATCAGAAGAAATGGACAGCACCTAAGTTAAATATATGAGTGTCACAGCAAAGGGTCTGAATACTTATGACCATGTGATATTTCAGTTTTTCTTTTTTAATAAATCTGCAAAAATGTAAAAAATTCTGTGTTTTTCTGTCAATATGGGGTGCTGTGTGTACATTCATTTTCTACCGCTTAATCCCTGAACGGGGCCACTGGAGCCAATCCCAGCCGGCAATTAGGTGAAGGCTGGGTACACCCTGGTCAGGTCACCAATCCATCGCAGGGCTAACACAGAGACGAACAACCACACACACGCACTCCTATGGGCAATTTAGAGACACCAATCAACCTAAGCTGCATGTCTTTGGACTGTGGGAGGAAGCTGGAGTACCCGGAGAGAACCCACGCAAGCACGGGGAGAACATGCAAACTCCACACAGAAAGGTCCCGGGTGGGGCCCGAACCCAGAACCTTCTCGCTGTGAGGCAACGGTGCTAACCACTGCGCCACCGTGCTGTCCCGTGTGTACATTAATGAGGAAAAAAATGAACTTAAATGATTTTAGCATATGGCTGCAATATAACAAAGAGTGAAAAATTTAAGGGGGTCTGATTATTTTCTGTACCCACTGTATGTGAAGCACTGAGGCTAAATATAATCACAAGTCTGCAATCTGAATGTAAGTAACACTAGATAGATTTACATACAGTATGGTTTGAATGAACGTCCTCTATAAATGTAATTACCACAATGACCCCACTGCGAGACTTTCAGTCCGCTATACAAGCCTCAGTGTTGGCGCATCTGCAGATTTATGAAGTCTTGGTTTCATTCATCAGGGTAGAATGATTCTTTCAGTCTGCTGCGAGTCCTCTAGAAGTGACTTCTAGCTCGTTCCATTCTTTCCTCTTCACTTGGATCTGATCACTGGTCTGTTGGCAATTACGATGCTGTTTCTCCAAAATGGGAGCTGATGGGGATTTGGCAGAAGAGATATGTGAGGAGCGCCTGTGTGTGTGTTTTTATGAAGAGCTTGTGTATTTCTGACTGGAGCGGGAGCTAGAACGGTCTAGTCCATTCCCATGACAAGAGACTTTCCAGCGTCCTCCTGAACCTTGCTTGTCAAGGGGAGATGTTTTGTAGCACCAGCAGCACAGGCAAGACTACAACACAAGAACACACAGTTTCAGTTTGTTGACTTTGCTTTGTAGTGATACCATTATTTTTAGCACCATTGTGTTTTCTCCTACCTGGAAACAGTTTTTAAACTTCTGGCTGACAAAGTAAAGGGCAATTGGGTTAATGCAGGAGTTTAAGGAGGCCATGTTGATGCCAATGTAATCCATCACTAACAGGAAGCTGGCAGGGGAGAGGGCAACATTTATAGTAAAGATTACAGGAAGTCACACAACAGAGAACAATGGGTTTTCATGAAGTCAGCAGTGTACTGTATATGCATCCCCTTCTGTGTCTGCAAGCCTACCTCAGCAGTTCACAACGGGTGGGGTCACTTTGGTCATCGATTGTTTTCTTCAGAATACGGCTCAGATGAAGGGGGAGCCAGCAGAGAGCAAAAATTAGCACCAGGCAGAACACCGTCTTTGCTACTTCCCTCCGCTACACCAAACACACAAAGACAAAAATTCATAGCTACTGCTGAGTACCGGCAAGTCTTACAGTTCACGGTTACACACCAGACCTCTGCATGAATACCTGTTTCATGTGGTCATTGAGCGCAATGCGCATGCCTTTTTTTTGACTGAGCATCTCACAGGACATGAGTGTGTAGAAGAATCCTGTGCAGGCCAGTGGGAAGCAGAAGTAGAAACCAAACAGCCACCAGTCTTTAACTTCCTGGTAGAACTGGGAAAAGAAACAACAAGTGCACACTTAGACTAAATTATACTGGGAGGTGGTCTTGAGGCTTCACTATACCAAAACACTTTTATATTATAAACTCTGTTACTGTTTTTTTTCACCCACAAATATATTCACAGAATTATCCTGCCAGAACAAACATTGTACAAAGATTTAAAGTTGAAATATGCATGCTTTTCATAACTCTTGCCCTAAAACTTTTGACCACTTTTGGAAATGTTACGTGAAACTAAGATATAGGATTTCCTATAGACAAAAACCATCTATGATAATACAGACAATGAAATATACGTTACTCATAAAACTAAATGCTCATCAAGTTTCAAGATTGATATAAGATATATTTTAGCACTATTGGTAAAAGCCAGAGCCAGTTTGAATCTTTAAATTGTATTGGTACTTTTTGAATAATGCCCTTGTATAGTGTCACAATGATTTTTTTTTTTTATAACTGCTGGAAATAGCCATGGCCAGAGGCATTATGTTTTCAGGTTGTACACCCGTCCCATTCTTGTAAATACAATATCTCAGGAACTCCTTGAGGGAACAACTTGAAATTAGGCACAAATGTCCATTTGGACGTAAGGATGAACTAATTAGATTTTGGTGGTCAAAGGTCAGTAGTTTATACATTTTTACCTCCGCCAAGGAGGTTATGTTTTTGGTTCCGCTCGTCTGTGTGTGTGTGTGTGTGTGTGTGTGTGTGTGTGTGTGTTGGTTTGCAGGATTATAGACAAACAGCTGGATGAATCATCAGCATACTTGTACATACTTGTAATAAATTACCAATAATAAAACTAACAAACCCCATTATTCATACTTGTAACGTTTTTAAATTGTAATGTTGTTACTTATACTTCCGTAAAGAATCTGAGTAATTTTGCCATCACTGCTAATTCTGCAGATCTTCTCATGCCCTACCGTCATAAAGCTGGTGGTCTGCTCTGGATGCAGCATGCAGACCCGTAGCTTGTCGCCCCTGTATGACAGTTCAAACATGTTGAAGGCCACTGCCTCTGGGACTGCCAGCACCACAGCAACCAGCCAGATCAGAGTTACCTCCACTGCTTTCCACAGTGGGATCCCAATCCCCTTCACCCTGCTCCATGATATCACCGCATGGTAGCTACACACACAACATACAAACACAGACATGTGCACTAGCTACTTTCAGCACTAATGTTTGTCCTGTGTGTGAGGAGTGTAGGTGTACTCACCGGTCAATACTGAGGGCACACAGGCTGAGGACGGTGATTCCCACTGACGCTTTCTGAATGAATGGTATCAGCTTACAGATGTACACGCCAAATGGCCAGTCCATAGCTATTAGCTGCAGGAAAAAGTCAGTGGCATGTAAGTAAACACATCGACAGAACTGTGAGATTCATTTAAAGGTACTGTTACAGTACCTCAGCAGCTAAAGCCCAAACCAACAGCCATGCTGCCTTCTCCCGGTTCAACAACTGGACAATGGGCCACATTCACCAAAAGTTCTTAAGAGCAAATTTGCTTATAAAACCCATTTGCAAAGTTTTCACAAGGATTCTGGTGTTCCCCGTTGTTTTCCTATCTGGGATTTGTAAGAACAGCATTGACACACATGCTGACATTTGTCTGAAATAACTGGTTATTTAGTTACTTCAGTTATATAATATTATAGCCCCAAATCTGAAAAGGTTGGGACGGTATGTAAAATCAAAATTTAAATTGAAAATTGCGATATGTAAATCATCTGTGTCCTGTATTACACTGAAAACAATACAGCAGCACATTATTTGATGTGATACCTCAATTTTAGTCTTTGTTCTCAATAATCACTCACTTCAATCCTGATGCCTGCAACACATTCCAAAAACAGTTAGGACGGTTGCATTTCAGGGCCAGTAATGAGGTGAGGTGAGGAGGCAACCATGATCTGGTACAAAAGTGGCATCCAGGAAATGGTCTCGGGTTTAGATTAAAGTCATATTAAATTATGCACAGGGTCTGTAGCCTAATAAACTAAATTAATTTAAAGTCATGATTTTGCATTTTGTATTAAATGCCTGAATTGTTGGATTGTGCTTTTATGTCATGCAAATGCCACATCTTAACATTTTACACTGAACAAAAACAGACATTCAGTTGATCTGTTGGCTTAAGTTTAAAGCCGGATTTGGATACAAAAAGATTTCCCAAGCTTTAAACATCCCAAGGAGCACTGTGCAAGCGATAATATTGAAATGGAAGGAGTATCAGACCACTGCAAATCTACCAAGACCTGGCCGTCCCTCTAAACTTTCAGCTCATACAAGGAGAAGACTGATCAGAGATGCAGCCAAGAGGCCCATGATCACTCTGGATGAACTGCAGAGATCTACAGCTGAGGTGGGAGACTCTGTCCATAGGACAACAATCAGTCGTATACTGCACAAATCTGGCCTTTATGGAAGAGTGGCAAGAAGAAAGCCATTTCTTAAAGATATCCATAAAAAGTGTCGTTTAAAGTTTGCCACAAGCCACCTGGGAGACACACCAAACATGTGGAAGAAGGTGCTCTGGTCAGATGAAACCAAAATCGAACTTTTTGGCAACAATGCAAAATGTTATGTTTGGCGTAAAAGCAACACAGCTCATCACCCTGAACACACCATCCCCACTGTCAAACATGGTGGTGGCAGCATCCTGGTTTGGGCCTGCTTTTCTTCAGCAGGGACAGGGAAGATGGTTAAAATTGATGGGAAGATGGATGGAGCCAAATACAGGACCATTCTGGAAGGAAACCTGATGGTGTCTGCAAAAGACCTGAGACTGGGATGGAGATTTGTCTTCCAACAAGACAATGATCCAAAACATAAAGCAAAATCTACATTGGAATGGTTCACAAATAAACATATCCAGGTGTTAGAATGGCCAAGTCAAAGTCCAGACCTGAATCCAATCGAGAATCTGTGGGAAGAACTGAAAACTGCTGTTCACAAACGCTCTCTATCCAACCTCACTGAGCTCGAGCTGTTTTGCAAGGCGGAATGGGCAAAAATTTCAGTCTCTTGATGTGCAAAACTGATAGAGACATACCCCAAGTGACTTACAGCTGTAATCGCAGCAAAAGGTGGCGCTACAAAGTATTAACTTAAGGGGGCTGAATAATTTTGCACGGCCAATTTTTCAGTTTTTTATTTGTTAGAAAAGTTTGAAATATCCAATAAATTTCGTTCTACTTCATGATTGTGTCCCACTTGTTGTTGATTCTTCACAAAAAATTACAGTTTTATATCTTTATGTTTGAAGCCTGAAATGTGGCAAAAGGTCGCAAAGTTCAAGGGGGCCGAATACTTTCGCAAGGCACTGTACCACCATTATGAAACGTTATCATTCATAAAGCTGAGTTTTTGAACTACAGACCTGTCACAGATCAGTCACATTCAACAAACAGGCAAACACCCTAGAAATGAATGTAAACAGACAAACAAAAAGGACAAATGCAGTTACCTTATACACAGTGATGGGGAGGGTGATGGTGATATAAAGCAGGTCGCCCAGTGCCAGGCTGCCAATCAGGACATTCGGGCCATTTCTCATACACTTGTTCTTGTATATGATCCTGAGCAGTGTTGAGTTGCCAATGATCCCCACCACAAAAATCAGGCAGGACACGACAGTGTTCACGTACTTGAAAGCCTGTTTGATCTCCAAGCGCTTTATACACATCGTGGGCATGGAGCCCTGCGGCTGGCCTGGCTGTGGGGGCGTAAACGGGATGGAAGCATTGGCCTTAGGGGGTTCTGAAGCTTCAAGCTCGCCCTGGGAGTTGCGGACAACCCGAGAGGCTCCGACCTCCCCAATCAGGAGACACAGCAGAACGGCCAGAGCCCTCATCCTTGCACGGGCCTCACACTCACACAGAAAAATGTTTTGCTCACTCGAAGGTACACACACAGCAGTCCAGACTCAATGGCATTCACACACTCACATGCATATTCCCACATGGGGCCTTGCTCCAGGTCTTGCAGCGTGGGTCTGAGTCCAAGCTTCTTTGTCCTGCAGAGAAAGTAGATGAAACATCATGTTACACACATATACACACACAAAAAAAGCTTGTTTGGCAAAACAAAGCTATGGGCTTTCCAAGACACATGCTGAGGTGAAAGATTCAAGCATCCCAGCAACTATTAAATGAATTCAGAGAAAATTTTGTACAGCTATTTATGATTCCCAGATTATGAATCCTACTGGCTTTGGTGACCTCCTGACTTTGGAATCACCATGAGGTGGACATTTCTTATCATTAGTGAAAGAGCACAACAGCTATTGCATTGAATGTCATAACATTTTGTACAGATATCCAGGGTGCCCAGAATATGAATCCAAAGCAATCTGGAGATCCCATGACTTCTTCTTTAGTGTCATCTGCAGATCAAAACTATCACTTATCCTGTGAAATTTCTCAGCAAATGCACTGGCATACATTTTTGTACACACATTCATAGTCCCTAGATGATAAATTCTACTGACTTTTATGATCCCTTGACTTTTTATCTACCACTATCATTGGGCTGTTGGATAAATTGCCATAAAATTTCATACAGACATTAATATCACCCTTGGTATGAATTGTAAATGACTTCTTGTGCCAGCATCAGGTCAAAATTTCTATTTCTCCAATACTTTGGTCTGTGACCAGATACTGTACTTATAAAATGAATGACATTTCCATCGGCCTGATCTGTAGTTGGTGTTTACTGCTAATCAACAAATGTTAGCATGCTAATGCACTAACCTACAATGTGTTAGCATTTAGCTCAAAGCACCACTGTGCCTAGGTACAGCCACACAGAGCTGCTAGCATGGCTAAAGACTTCTTTGACTAAAGACTCTTTGACAGGCAATGCTCATGTAAATATTCAAAAACCGATAAAACAATTTACAGTGCCTTGCGAAAGTATTCGGCCCCCTTGAACTTTGCGACCTTTTGCCACATTTCAGGCTTCAAACATAAAGATATAAAACTGTAATTTTTTGTGAAGAATCAACAACAAGTGGGACACAATCATGAAGTGGAACGAAATTTCCACCTGTGTGTAATCAAGTCTCCGTATAAATGCACCTGCACTGTGATAGTCTCAGAGGTCCGTTTAAAGCGCAGAGAGCATCATGAAGAACAAGGAACACACCAGGCAGGTCCGAGATACTGTTGTGGAGAAGTTTAAAGCCGGATTTGGATACAAAAAGATTTCCCAAGCTTTAAACATCCCAAGGAGCACTGTGCAAGCGATAATATTGAAATGGAAGGAGTATCAGACCACTGCAAATCTACCAAGACCTGGCCGTCCCTCTAAACTTTCAGCTCATCCAAGGAGAAGACTGATCAGAGATGCAGCCAAGAGGCCCATGATCACTCTGGATGAACTGCAGAGATCTACAGCTGAGGTGGGAGACTCTGTCCATAGGACAACAATCAGTCGTATACTGCACAAATCTGGCCTTTATGGAAGAGTGGCAAGAAGAAAGCCATTTCTTAAAGATATCCATAAAAAGTGTCGTTTAAAGTTTGCCACAAGCCACCTGGGAGACACCCCAAACATGTGGAAGAAGGTGCTCTGGTCAGATGAAACCAAAATCGACCTTTTTGGCAACAATGCAAAACGTTATGTGAACACACCATCCCCACTGTCAAACATGGTGGTGGCAGCATCATGGTTTGGGCCTGCTTTTCTTCAGCAGGGACAGGGAAGGTGGTTAAAATTGATGGGAAGATGGATGGAGCCAAATACAGGACCATTCTGGAAGGAAACCTGATGGAGTCTGCAAAAGACCTGAGACTGGGATGGAGATTTGTCTTCCAACAAGACAATGATCCAAAACATAAAGCAAAATCTACAATGGAATGGTTCACAAATAAACATATCCAGGTGTTAGAATGGCCAAGTCAAAGTCCAGACCTGAATCCAATTGAGAATCTGTGGAAAGAACTGAAAACTGCTGTTCACAAATGCTCTCCATCCAACCTCACTGAGCTTGAGCTGTTTTGCAAGGAGGAATGGGCAAAAATTTCAGTCTCTCGATGTGCAAAACTGATAGAGACATACCCCAAGCGACTTACAGCTGTAATCGCAGCAAAAGGTGGCGCTACCAAGTATTAACTTAAGGGGGCTGAATAATTTTGCACGCCCAATTTTTCAGTTTTTTATTTGTTAAAAAAGTTTGAAATATCCAATAAATTTCGTTCCACTTCATGATTGTGTCCCACTTGTTGTTGATTCTTCACAAAAAATTACAGTTTTATATCTTTATGTTTGAAACCTGAAATGTGGCAAAAGGTCGCAAAGTTCAAGGGGGCCAAATACTTTCGCAAGGCACTGTAAATTTAAACAGATTGAGCTTAAACCTCTTCAGGAAGCAAATTGTTCCTGAATTATCAGGTGTTAAAATCCTTTCAGTTTTGGATACATTAATTAGCGTGGCAGCATTAACAGCACAATATATGTCATTAGTGAAAACATGCTCGTATAATGTAAAAGTAGTATATAATAAAGGACGGGGAAGGTGCAAAAACATTAAACAGAAAAACTGAGTCATGATAAGCTTACACCTTATTTCCAAAACAGTTTGGATGCTGTGTAAAATGTGAATAAAAACTGAATGCAATGACTTGCAAATCATTAAAGACATATTTAATTGAAAATAGTACAAAGACAGTGTATCACATGCTGCTGCTGAGAAATTTAATTATTTGAACAATATATGCATGCTCATTCTAAACTGATTTCAACAAGGCTTTTCAAAAACACTGAGACAGTGGGTATGTTTACCACTCTGTTGCATCAAGCGTTCTGTTAACAGCTGTATGTGTTTGGGGAATGGGAAGATAAATTGATTTAGTTTTGAAAACAAAATGTTTTCCCATGCTTGCTTGATAAGAGTTTCAGCTGCTCAGGCCAGTTTAGCACCTGGACTCTTTTTAAGGAGCAATGCTGTTGAAATGTACAGACTGTGATTTGGTATTGTCTTGCTATAAAGGCTAAAGTCTTTATAGCAAGACAATACTATGTGCTTGTTGATATTTGTGACTTTGGTGAAGATCAGATCACATTTCATGACCAACTTATGGAGAAAACCAGAAAATTGCAAACAGTGCCATTACTTTTTTCTTGCGACTGTAAATAGTTGTGTGTGTGTGTTAATAATAAAAGGCGGCACCATGGGATTGTACGGTTGTGCACAAAAAGGCCAATTCTGTCTCCGGCTTCATTCAGCCTATGTTACAATGTATTTGAAAATTTGGAAAATGTAATATCTTATATTTGTATTGTTACCAAATGAGTATAGGATAAAAGGGGTTAAAAAAAAGTCGTTTCATTTTTATTTAAACAACGCCCCAAATTTTTGGAAACACAGCTGTAGGTCAGCTGAGGAACAGTTTTTCTGTGTGCTTTTGTGTGCACAGCAGAGAAATGTCTTTGTCTCACAGAGGACCCTAGTTGGGCTCTGACCCTCTCAAGAATCATGTGTAGCCTCCAGAAAGCCCTGGGGCTTCTCTCATGATAAATGGCCTGATTGACAAAGGCAGCAATATCTGTAGAGACATGCTACCAGGGTGCAAAGTCTCTCTCTCTTGGTCTCTCTCTCACATACACACAAACTCTGTGTTTCTGAGTGGACATGTAAACAACATGGTATGAACAGGCAAAGGGCTGTGGACTTTAGCTTGTTTATGATCACAGCTAAGATTATGCTTACATTTACACCAAACATACACGCACACATTTTTTTAGGAGTACACTGTTTCAAACACCTCCACAGCTGCAGCTGGCTGAAAAACACAGAAGTTCATTCTGTTCATACAAAGATACAAAATCACATGGATGAACTCACATATCACAAGAAATCAGTCTGGAAAAATTTGGCCATTGTCTACACAGAGCCCCTCTAACAACTTAATAACCCCACTGTGTTGTCCTCATTAGGCCATGTTAGAGCAGGAGTCTCTGATCTAACTGGAAAGCTGGGTTTTAATTGGGTTGAGCCTCTTAATCTAATACATTTTGCCTCTGACCTTTAGCTCAGGTTGCCAATCTTAATAAGAAAGAGGTGGAAAACTGGCAAGTGGTGCAGTAAAACTGCCAAAAAGTGCAAAAAAAACCCCACCGAAATGCAGGAACAAACTGGTACTGAAAGAGCCAAGACTGACAGTTTGATCTACTGTACCATTTAGAAGAACAATAGGAGGAACAAGGAAACACAAAGACAGGGGAGGGGCAAGGGGGAGGGAAAAGAGTGAAAGCTGCTGCTGAGACGACAGGGGTCAACCTGAAGAGACAGTAACAGACAAGGGCACATGGTCTTATACTTGTATTGTGCTTTTCTATGCATTCCACCATACTCAAAGTGCTTTCACACTATTTGCCCATTCACACTCCCTAGTACACACACATCACACACCAGTGGGTCAGTCAGTGGGAGCAACTTGAGTTTCAGTATCTTGCTCAAGGACACTTCAACATGTGAAGTGGAGAAGCCAGGAATCAAACCAGTAGCTCAATGCAGGAGACAATGTGTAGCTTTAACTGTCTTTAATTTGGACAAACTGAGAAATAGACTTCAGGTATTTCACTTTATTTCCAAATAGATGCAATTTTGTGTACATCCCTTAATATTTAAAATAAACTGACAACAAATAACAAATCTGTTAACTCAACCCAACTCACCGAAACTCAACTTTACTGTCTCCAAAAGGGAAAATTCATTGTATAGCCAGATTAAAAACAAACAACCCCACCCCATAAGACATTAACATAATCAAAAGAAAAAGCTATATATATATAAAACAGAGCTGGATGGATAATTTTATACTCACACTAAAACTACATTATTATCTTAATTGAAAACCACATTGATTTCCTGACACTTGTCATATTTTTTCATTTGTTCTAGTATGTGTCACATGCATAAATCTGTAAGAAATCCTGTCTCTGTGAAGGGTTCAATGTTTGTGATAAACCAATGTCACAGAGCCATTGGTTCAGTTCTGTGGTTACCTCTGAGCTTGTAGCTTTATGATGTTGTGTTGCAAGGTGTTCCTTTTATTTTGTCTAGTTTGGAATAACAGGAACACCTTATACTCCGAACAGGAATGCTCCATGCAAGTAAAATCAGAACGTCACAATAAGATGGGAGAGGATAAAGGTGGACAACTCAAACTGAAAAATATCAGCGGGGTTTCAGCTCCACTGCACAAAAATACATGGCTGTGCCAGTTAAAATGTATAGGCCCATTTTATATTCTTTGTCTAAGTGTCAAATATAGTTTTCTGCCAGTTCCTTGCAGTGTATTGTCTCCGTCACGAAAAGATCCATAGGATAAAGCTGAACATATTGAGGGCAGCAATGTAGCGCCCTGAGAGCGCAGCACCAGCATATTTGAGGCCATTCAGTCCAAAACACTCAACAACACATTTGACACGCAAACTCGCAATTACTGAAAACTCTAAGACGCACGAAAAGACAGTTATTAAAGTAGAGAGATAGCTGCGGTCGAGGATACTGATGCACAGAGTCAAACCACTGCTTTACTACAGGAATTCCACTAAACCGAGATCATGACATTGTCATTTTAAGCTTAAATATCCTGGACTTACAGTGCAGTGCAGTCAAGGCCATGGTCTCCCAGCAGTGTTGCGCTCACCGGTTTGACGTTTCTTGGATAATTACGATTTGTTAGTGAGTTCCAGCAGTGAAAGTTATCGGTGTGTCCGGCCGTGCGTCAGGAGCCACCACTCCCTGCTCCGTCTGCGCTCTGAGCTACCGAAGGGCAAAGCGAGGATTTATAGCCACAAGCCGGGAGGCTGCAGAAACAGCCAATCACGTCCCAGACACGAGCATCCTTTCCTCTGCACAGAGAAGACACAACAGAAACGCACGCATAAACTTTTTAAAAATATATATCCATATTTTTTCTTCCTGAAGATGTGCAACTCTTCTCCAGTTTCAGGGCTTAATATGAATTAAATCTCTTATTGGCTATTTGGCGGATGGCGTGCACATAGAGTGGGAAGATGTAAGAGGAGGCGTCCTCTCTCCTCCCTGAGGTGCTGCGAATCTTTTATTGAAAAAATAGCATTTTTAACAATTTATTGCCTATATTGTTGATTAATTTGCTGAAAAGGGGTGACTAAGCGGCCTAATGAAAAACGTTAACACTGAAAGCATATACTTCTGTACTTTGTTAAGTAAGAGTGCCAGTGCAGGACTTTTAGGAGTTTTCCCCTGTGAGTGTTTTGCAGCTTTTGACTGAGTAAAGAGTTTGAAGGCATGCAAGTGATAACGGCACAGTGGTGCTCACAGTGACATCTGCTGCAGTATATGGCACAATTTTTAGTTTTTCTTATATTTTCCTTCAGTGTTGTTGCAAGTGTTGTAATGGTCAGTGTATTCAAAAGTTACACACACTCACTGTCCAGAACCTTTCATATCTCAGTGCTTGTAACTTGGTCATAAGCAAACCCGCACATGTGCAAAGAGTACAAATGCTAAAAACAGAAACTATCTCTTAGACCAATCTGCCCTTCATTCATTACAACATCACCTGGAGAGCAGTGCTGTATTGAGCTGAGAAGAGATAAAGTGTGCAACTATGTGCATAATGGTGATAATGCCTGCTAATATGAGACTGCTAATGACAATAATGATGCACCAGGAATAGTTGCCTCCCAAAAATAGAGCAGGAGATGGGTGTCATTACACAGACTCCACAGAAAGATCCTTTGTTTTGTGTGTGTGTGTGTGTGTGTGTGTGTGCCTGAGAAACAGAGGACATGCCGTTGTCCTGGTGAATTCTAGTCTATGTGCCACAGTTGGATAGTTACTGTAAACCTTTTCCTGGTGTGTAAACCATTCTTCATCCTTACTTTTAATTTCACAATATGCTTTGATAGAACTCAAGGAAGCGATTTTTTTTTTAACTCAAAAAGTGTCAGTGATTGAAAAGGCTGACAGGGAAACACAGAATCATGTCTCCATTGAACTACTGTAACAGCTAAAGACCAAGGCAGGGCTCCATCTTCAAGCTGATGACCAGTGGGAGCAAACATTTCTGGGATAGGATGCTTCTTTCTGTGCCACATGGCTCCTGGGGCACACACATGTGCTCCTCAGACTTGTAAAGACTCTCTGTTTCTGGCACCCCCCTAACCCTCAATATTTTTAAAATCTTTCTGGGAAGAATAAAAAAAAACTCTCATTACTGGAACATTTCTATCACTTCATTTATTCCTCAGTGACATACCCATTATTGGTCATTTTTTCTGGAAACCTTACAACCCCACAACTCATTCTTTTCAGTTATAATGTGAGCAATCAAACTTCAGCATAGAGTTCTCCATCCTTTTTTCAAACAAGACACAATTTAAGTCACAAAAAGAATGTTTCTTGTTTCTTTAGCATCTATTTACATCAGCTTGACATCTTCAACTCTTGAGTTTCTTTCAAAAAAAAAAATCCGCACTGTTGTTCGGTATTATAATAGCTGCACTAGTACGACAAATGGAAATGCTAAATGTTTTGTCTCAGCCCTCGCCTTCCCTCTTTTTACTCCTGTTCTGTCCTGTTCTGATCTCACTCACCTGCATTCCATCAGAGTAATTAACCACTTTGTGTTTAAGCCAGCCCTGTACAGCCACTCACTGCCAGATTGTAAGACAACTGCTCCTAGAGACTCTTCAGTCAACTCATCTGCTCCGTCATTGCCCAGATTCTCAGCCCCTTACTGACCTATTTCCATCCTGAATGTTTATTCTGCTTGCTTCCCGCTTGGATCTTCAGTCTTACTCATTGATTATAAATACTTATCTGGCTCTTATCACCGGACACCGTCTTTGCCAGCTCCCAAACAGGTCATCATTATGCATCTCACTGATAAGACTGGGATCTCTTACCTGATTCTAACTGGTAAGGTTTTTGTTCCCTTTCCTGCAATCCTGTCAGTTCCAGCCAAAAGAATGCTTACCAGACTGGATCCTGCACGTGTCCTCCTGCTAAGAGGTTTACCAGTTTCAAACTTGCAATCCTGAATGTTCCTGAAAGAAAATACCTACCTGAAGACTACTTGCTGTGTTATCCACTGTATCCCCAGTAATGACCTCAGATGTTCTGTGCTCTTGTTAAGTTACTCCCCTGGTGTTTTCCCTGGAAGGTTTTCACAAGATTCAGTAATTAATTGACTGTTGGTTCCATTAATTTTGTCTCTGGCATCATAACTACCTCCTAGATTCAGTTACTATTTACCGACTGGTTTCAGTCATTTAGTGCCTCCAGCCTGTTTGTTGTTTCCTGTAAAACTCTGGACCTACTGTATGCAAATGGCAGAAATGCATACACCTCTGCCCCCCTCCTCCCTCTAGGTCGCTCTGACCACAACCTTGTCCACCTGCTTCCTGTGTATACTCCAGTGGTGAAAAAGGTATCACCGCAGGTAAGAGTAGTGAAGGTATGGACAGAGGAGGCAATTGAACAGCTGAGAGACTGTTTTAACACCACAAACTGGGACACCCTCTGTAGTCCTCATGGTGAGGACATAGACGGCCTCACACACTATATTTCAGATTACATAAATTTCTGTGTGGAAAATACGGTGCCATCCAGAAGAGTACGGTGTTTTCCCAATAACAAGCCGTGGGTGAGCCCCGAGTTAAAGGCATTGCTGAATGAGAAGAAGAGGGCTTTCCTCTCAGGGGACAAGGAGGAGCTGAGCAGAGTGCAGCGGGAACTAAAGTACTTGATCCAGAGGTGCAGGGCTAGCTACAGGAAGAAGCTGGAGCAGAGCATGGAAAAGAACAACGTATGCGAGGTGTGGAAAAGACTGAAACACATCTCGGGTCACGTCAGACTTCAAGTACAACTCTCACCAGTGTCATCTACAAAAGTTCTCAGACGACACTGCTATTGTTGGATGTGTATCTGGGGGGGACGAGGGGGAATACAGGGGGGTTGTTACTGACTTTGTGGAGTGGTGTGAGAAAAATCACCTGGTCCTGAACACCAGCAAGACAAAGGAGATGGTGACTGACCCCCGGCGGAAATCACCAGTACTCACGCCGGTGAGCTTGCAGGGCTCAGATATTGAGATTGTGGACACCTTTAAATACCTGGGTGTCCACCTCAACAATAAACTGGATTGGACCAACAACACAGACGCCCTGTACAGGAAGGGCCAGAGCTGCCTCCACTTGTTGAGGAGACTGAGGTCCTTCAGGGTGCGCGGGGCACTCCTTTGGACATTTTATGATACTGTAGTGGCATCTGCAGTTTTTTACACTGTTGTGGGTTGGGCAGGAGGAAGCACAGTCAGGGACAGAAAGAGCCTAAACAAGCTGGTTAAGAGAGCTGGGTCTGTCCTGGACTGCTCTCTGGATTCCATCGAGAAGGTGGCGGACAGAAGGATGCTGGTAAAACTAACATCCATCATGCATAACCCCTCCCATCCCCTGCACCACACAGTGGTGGCTCTGAACAGTTCTTTTAGCATGAGACTGTTACACCCCCAGTATAAGAAGGATTGTTACCGCAGGCCATTCCTCCCCACAGCCATCAAACTGTACAACACATCACTGCAGTGATAAGATAGGTGAAATTATGAGAGACTATGTAATAATCTACTGAGGTGCAATATTCAGCTCTAGGGGTGAAATGCATTGTAAATAGGCTAAAGTGTTATATCTTGTTCCTGATCTCTCGCAAATACTGTACATTGCCTTGCTTTAGGGTAATTCCTCAGAGATCCTTATGGCTGAAACACAAGTTTCTTTCCTCCATTGTGGGATTAATTGTGAGTAACATTCGATTGTTCTTGATTTCCTGGTTGTTTTCTTGATTCCTCTCAATACTATTTTTTTTGTCTTGCTCCTAGGTATCTTTTTTGACTTGTGTCTTAGGGACAAACTGTGGGAGGTCTATTCTTGTTCTTGATTGTCTCTGAAATACTATATTTTTGTTAGGTTTTTCGGGTACCTGGATCTTGTTTTCTCAAGATATGTGTGGGGTGTTTATTCTTATGGTGTCATGTTGTTTTGTCCTTTACTGCTGCTGGAACCCTGGAATTTCCTCACTGTGCGATCAATACAGTTCTACCTACCTACCTACCTACCTAAAAGTTGTTACACAAATCTCACTTGTTGTCTGCTATTTTGTGCCTAGCGCCATTAAATCATTCTGTCTGTTTGGTCTGCATCTGGGTTCTCCACTGACTGTTCAAAACAGTTCATCGTTTTTCACCCACCTCATCTCGAGATATGTGTCATATTTGTATGATTGTGGTCTTGAGTAAAAATATTTGTGGTACTAAACAATGCTTCATTCTAGCATTAGTTTTGAACAACTGGACTCGCTACTGGGTGCATCAGAAAGTGGCAGACAAGGGTATATTTAAAATAGGTCAAACAAAAATTGCACAAATATGACAAAAAAAAAAAAAAAAAAGAATTGTGAACATCAGACATATTATAGGGCAACCTGGGACCATCTCACGTCATATTAAGGCTTTGTCTTTGTGTCCACTGACATAACTGATGACTGCTATCAAAAGTAAGACTATCATATTAAAACCCCTGTAATTCCAATAAAATTACATGTTCATTCATATGTTGTAAACAATTAATCTGAACTCACAAGAGGACAAACATAAAATTAAAAGCAAGAATATATCTAAATAGATATTTATAAGATAATCTTGGATAAAGATTCTCAAGTCTTTTAAAAGTCATACCCAGCCTGATGAAATGTATTCAGGGAATCATTGGACAACAGACACTTCACATTGTAAATGTCTGCTGATAGAGGCCAGTAATTCATACTATGTCAGTCTCCGAGAGGGTTATAACCCCTGGTGTAAATCAGCTGAGGCTGAGCAGCACCAGCTGTGTATGTTTCCCACTGAATGAGGACGAGTGTAACGAGACGTTTCTGTTGGCTGCGTCTCTAAAACGTATGTCTTTCTGCAGCCCTTCAAAAACTGGATCTGCAATATGAACTTTGAAAATTATTTTGAATCTGCTTCTTCACTGTAACTGATTATGAAAAACTGTGAAGATATGGAAGACGTTAGAGGCAAGATTATAATGAAAGATGCTTGAGTCAAACTCAAAAAATTATTTTACCAACATTAGTTTAGACATGACTTTAATAGCAATAAACATGGGCTACTCTGACTGGTTCACAGTTTTCTTGCATAGCACAAAGAGCACAAAGAGAAACATTTTGCAAACCCCCTTCATCTATCTCGTGACTCCCCAAACCGGCACCGCCCTTCCTGCTCTGGCCTCCACCCTGCAACAGACACACAGACACATATGCACATTGTTCCAAACATGCAGCTGTCTGGTTGTGTTCTTGTGCTTCTGGTGTCACAAAACCATGACCAAAACCTTGAAGTGGTGATGTGTGTACTGGGTTTCTGTTTGTGCATGACTGTGTGCATTTTAAGCTCTAAATATCTGTGCCTATTAGTCCAGGAGGCTCTGTAGGCTTAAATTCACCCTCATAGCTCAGCACCAAAATTCTGGGAAAATGTGTTCATCAAATCAGGATAAACTCATTGGAAAATCGTCAGACCCTGCTCCTTATCCACATTTTCTTCAACATGACACATTTTCTTTTCCATGACAACAGCCTGGCTAAAGATGGCTTCATCTCAAAGCTGCACTTAGTTCCCGTCTTTGTCTTTCAGCTCAGCTGCTACAATCAATTCCTCCTGATAATGAGGACATCAGGCCCTGGCAGCTTCATGAACTGGCTGCTATACGCTCTGTTCTCAACAACAGGTGTACTTCTTCAGCCAGTACACTCCTGTGAGGTGGTGTGTAGCATCATTACCATCCCTCTGGACACCGATTTCATACTGCTTGGCTGCAAACATTTCTCGTATTGTTAGGATTGCTCACACATGGGAGGGTGAGTGAGCGAGAAAAACGGACCCAGAGGGCTGACTGCGGTGCAAACAATTTTAAAGAGTGCTGTACAATAAGTAACAGGTGAAGTGACAAATAATGCAATGAATACTGAAGATAGAGTCTATAGAACCGGGTGCTAACCAGTGCGGGGATAAGTCACTGTGGGAATGCTGGAGGAGGTGGACCGAGCTGCGGAAAAGAAGGGGTCACTCACTGGCTGGTCAGTGGCGGTGGAAGTCAGCTGAGGAGGCAAGGTAGAGGATGGTGGTGAACGGAGGCAGATGTGGAGGACTGCATTGACCTGGCTGGTGGAGACTGGGAGAGTGAAGAGATCTCTGGTCCGGGGATGACAGTCCGTAGTAGTGGTGGCAAGGAAAACAGGAGAGGTGAAACGATGGCGCAGGAGAAGAATATATATATATATATATACACACAAAGGAAAACAACTAACTATACTAATGGCACGGGAAATAAAAGAAACAGAATACAATGCAGGACTAAGACAAACGAGGTGGCGCTGGTAGGTTGGCACACGGCTCCAACGAACTGGCAAGGGAGTGATAAGTGAGCCGGGTATAAGTAGAGTGAAGAGCAGATGGAATGCAGCTGGTGATGATTAAGGAATATGAGGCAGGTGTGTGAAGTGGCGTAATCAGGAACCAAAAAACAAAGAGAGGAAGGTGAGAGTGGCAAGGGCAGCCGAACAAACCTGACACATACTTTCCCACCAAGGTGGAATTCTGTCCCGGATTCATCCGTGTCTGGATATTGGCATAGCTTATAACAGCCTCTTGTCCTGCAGCACCATCAGCAGTGAAGGTGAACTGCCTCTGGCCTCTGTCAATAAGCACATTTTAAAACTTATTTTGTCAACAATCATCTTGGAGGAGAGGGAGTGACTGAAAATGTCCGGTGTCATGCATTTATTTAAGCCTTGTCGTGTTTATGTGGGCCTAACTTTGATGATGCTGGTCTACTGTTTACAAAAAAAAAAATGTTTAAGAACGTGCTGGCTACGGCACTGATCACATTTTGCTTAGCTACAGTAGAAACATAGAAAAAGTGTGGTGGTTATGAGTTACCTACTATATGATGGTTTAGAGTTACCCTACCTGCTTTCATTGATAAATGGAGAGATGTGTGGACTAGTTATGCTGTTGTCGGATTTGCAGCTGAACTTTGAAGCTAAGGTAAAGCGGAATATGAAAGTACAGGAGCAAGAGTATTAGATGATGAACTGAGCAAGATGCTGATCATAATCTTGCCAAAGAATACACCGTTAACACCCACTTCTTCCTGTCCGCTATTTGACAGTATAATACTATTGTACTTGGCAGCCTGTAGAAAAACACTGCAGTGTATTACAGAAGAAACTTTTACGTAGAACTGAGGATGTGTGAGTATTTTTTGGGTAGATGCCAGTGAAGAACTGTTGGAATTAGTCTTTCCATATATACATGAAAGCATCCAATTCTGTGGCTGATGTGAGTTCTACCCCCCACCCCCACCAAATAAGGGAAATCCCTTATTTCCAGGATGCAGCACAAACTCAAACTATTATTAATTTCAATTACACAGTCCTGTGTTATCTTCATGAGAATATGAAAACAGTTTGTGCTGAATATGTTGCCCATACTGAGATTGTGTGACAAATGTTTACCAGAAAACTAGAGTTTAGACCAATTAAAAAATGCCAGAGATGATCCATCAGTTTGCAGGGAACAAGGCAACATCTGGTAACGATCTGTCCACTGGCTCAGCCTGTAATATATTAGTGCACAGGCCTATCTATGTATGTGTATATATCTGCTGGCATGCTTCACTTTTGCTGATGACATGAGCGTATCCACTGGAGAATAGGAGTGATCTTGGGTTTATTATAAAAGATCGGGCTGAAACAAAAATTGTCATTTCCCTTCTTTGCTCTTTCTGCATTTGTCTGGAGTTAATTTTAAAAGACTCCTCTCAGGTTTGTTGGATGCTGGTGGGAGTGACACAGGAAGAAAGTGACCTCATTGTGTGGAGGTTGTTTTTGTGGGTCACTGTTTAACAGTGTTTCCCACTTAACACCTCAATGATAACTCCAAAGAAACCTATCCTTCCAACATATGACAATCAAACACTGCTCACACAAACAGACGCTTGATATCTCCCTCCACACTGTATCAGTTCCCACTCGCCCTGCCTGCTTCTACCCTGGGAACAGGAACAGTGACTTCCAGCTGACATCAACTACTGGGAAACCTGCTGCACACGTCCGGTTTATTATTGACCTAGTAACGTTTGCAAGAAGCACAATGTTAAGGCAAAAGGTCTTTCCCCCACTGTTTATGAAAGTTTAAGAACTGATGTCAGAATCAGGATAGGTGGGTACTTCCTCTCCTCTAAGAACTGGTGCAGGAAACTGCTTATACAAAATGACTGCTGCAGGGATGGATAGAGGGAGGTAAATTCAAGGGCTTGAAGGTGTTATATTGTTCACTACTTCAGTTTGAATATACTGCAAAACCTTACAAAAACTAAAAATAAAGTACATTAATGATCATGTGTTATGTCATTGTTAGACATTTGATTATACTGAATATAATCTCCACATTTCTACTAAAAGTCACAAATCATGGGGAAGCAGTGACTGGAAAGGGTGAGAAGGATGGAGAAACAGGGAGCGACTGACAGGCTGGAAACAGACCAGGCTGTGAAGTAAAACATGAAAAGAGAGACATCCAGCTCATAGGCCTGTGCAGACGAGAAAAGTAACTAAGTACATTTACTCATGTACTGTACCGAAGTACAATTTTAAACTATGTCTGCTTTCATTTTCTGCTGCTTCATATTTTCACTTCACTACATTTCCCTGAAAAATGTACTTTTTACTCATTACATTGAAAGTGAACTGTACCATTCTGCATAATGAGTACCTTTACTTTTGGTACTTTAAGTATATTTTATGCTAATACTTTTAAACTTTTACTTAAGTAGCCATTTGAATA
Source organism: Monopterus albus (assembly GCF_001952655.1). Classification (NCBI taxonomy): domain Eukaryota; kingdom Metazoa; phylum Chordata; class Actinopteri; order Synbranchiformes; family Synbranchidae; genus Monopterus; species Monopterus albus. Next base: position 797,536 of record NW_018127907.1, on the reverse strand, counting down.
CAGGACATTTCCTCGTAACAGAGTATTTTTACACTGCAGTGTTGCCACTTTCATTTAAGTCAACAATCTGAGGATTTGTTACAGCACTGAGCCTGTGTGCAGACACAGAGCAGGTCATTCTGCGGGTGCTGGAAGCATGTATGTTTGTGTTAGTTGAGATTTCATGGGGAAAACAGAACAAAACAAAACATGACCTTGACAAAGCATCCTCGTGTCCTTTAAATATTACTATTTTGCTTGCAACCTGCAGCTTGTCCTCCTTTTGCTCCTGTCTATCCTCACACTGAAATAATAACATGAGCGCCATGTTTGCCAGTTGGGCCTGTTTTGTTCATCTTCTTCCGTCTGATGTGGTTGTCGTGGGTTTTTGTGTGTTCTGGAAAATCTGTCAGTCTGAACATTTAAGATCTATTTTCATAATGGCCTGAAGTGCTGACAACTTTACCAAATTAATCTACAATAGAGGTCCCAAACATTATCAGTGATATCAGGAATGATAACTGTACAGTATATAATATATTAGATTAGAGTAGATTATTAGATGATTGAGACCCTGTGTGCCTGAATGTGAATTACTGAGAAGAGCAGTCATTCATGTCTTCAACGAAAAGGAAAATCTTATTCATTCCCGTCATTTTCCAATCACTGTGGCCATTCTAACAAATGGATCATCATGCTCGCTTTGCACTGACCAACACCAACAATTAACCTTGTGTACCCGCTGTAATGCCAATTAATCCAGAAACTGGGTTAGCTCATTCATCTGTGCTGCTTGACCTCCACTGCTGTCCATAAACTAAAATAAATCCTTTATAAATCATTAGTCTGTCCCCTTCAGCAGAGGAACGTAAAAATACCCAGTTTGTGATAAACCTGCACACACAAACCAGTCAGTGGGATAAAATGAAAATGTGGAGCAAATCTTTAAGGATACCTATGTAGTTAAAGCACAATACAGCCTGATCCTGTATGAGATCTGTTTGCTGCTGTGCAAACAGCTGAAAGCCAACACTGAACTAAATCAAAACCTATGTCAGAGTTGCATAAAACTGGCCTGTTGTTTACCCCAATGCAGCAAGACAAATAGTTTGTCTGTGTCTGTGTGTGAAATACGTTTTGTTTTTGACCTTTTTGACCTAAGTATGCCCTCTGGGGTCTAGGGGAGGACAGAAGTCTTGCTCAAGGACATTTTCTTGCAGACAAAAATGCATTAAAGCCATTTGTCTGCCAGACGAACGATGGCTCTTCTAACTGTGTGCAAATGTGTGTTGAGGAATGCTGAATATGTTGAGAGGTGTTTGTCCGCTGTGGACTCTTGTGTGTTTGCAGTGTGTTTGTGTATCATTTAGGGAACAGAGGGGCTCACTGCCCATCTCCTAATGAAGCTCTCGCATCCCATTACTACCAAGCAGACAGTGTAATTGGGGACACAAAGCTGCCTGTTGTTTTTCAGTCAGACAGGTATACTGAATGTTAAACATCTGTGACAAAGTAATTTCACAGTGACTGATTCTTTTATACAATACTACAAACAAGGAATAGGGTCTGCCTGGTTTAAAGTCTGGTACATGATTCCACAAAAATTTGTTTTGCAATTCTGATGTGACAGCAAAAATACCCATAGTGCACAAACATCAGGCTCTAAGCTTGTGAAATATCTGCTAGGATTGTATGTGTGTTGGTGCTATACTGGTCTCAAAGCAAGCTGATGGGAGTTCAGGTCGGTAGAAAAGCTGTTTGGTGCTTCACATGCAGCAGCAAGGTCTAGACTTTACACTATTATAGAAGAGAAACAACAAATCCCCCTTGAGCAAGCACTTGGCAACAGAGAGGAAGTAAAACTCCCTTTAATGGAAGAAACCTCCAACAGACCCCAGCTCTTCGTGGGCAGCCTTCTGCCGGTTGGGTGAGTGGATAGAGGAGAGAGAAAAGAAAAGCAATAAGAAACAACAAACAATCAAACACTGGGTAGGTTGATATGGCCAGTGACTGCTCTTCAGCAACTCAGAGCTCCAGAGTCAGGGCTACTTGCAGAAAGGTACAGGGAGAGAGAGAGGACACAGTACGGGACAGAGGAGACACACAGTTAGTGATGTGTAACAGTGGCATATAGATGCATGGAGAGGAGAGGAGCTCAGAGCATCATGGGGGACCATACCAGCATAACTAAGGGAAGGCCCAGGGTCACCTGATCCAGCCCTAAATATAAGCTTTATCAAAAAGGAAAGTCTTAAGTCTAATCTTAAAGGTAGAGAGGGTGTCTGCCTCCCAAACTGAGACTGGGAGTTGGTTCCACAGGAGAGGAGCTTGATAGCTAAAGGCTCTGCCTCCCATTCTACTTCTGTGGACTCTAGGAACCACAAGTAAACCTGCACTCTGAGAGCGAAGTGCTCTGTTGGGGACAAAAGAGGAGGAGGTGTATTGGATTTAGGGGGTTCTCTTCTCAAATGCTTTTCACATAGAGTCTTTTTATGTATGTGTTAAATGTTCCTCTGTGGTCCTCATCAGCCAAAAATTCTTGTTTTCTGACATCAGTTACACCTCCTAATGTCTCAAGTGTAAGAGATAATCTTACTTATAAAAATGTAAGCAATTCAGAACTTCACGTTCCCTGTCATAGACTAAATTTCCATGAGTTTTGAAATGGGAACCCAGAGCAGGCCCAACTTCAGCAACCCATCACTGCAGGACAACATTTCTGTAACAAGCTGTCATCAAGCTTTCAGACTCAGTGTCTCCAGGCTTTGATAAATACTCCACATCAGCAAATCTAAGTACTTCTCAAGTTGCATAAACCTGCAACTGAACTCTATAAAACCTGGCAACCAAACTGAATTACTTGGGGAAAACTGAATTTAATTATGGGGGAAAAAAAATACTGAAAATGACAAAAATCAGCGTGAGATTAAGAGCTCCAGATTCAATATGACCTGTTTCCACATCAGCTTTCAGTGTTGACTGGATTAATGATGGCAGCAGAGTACGAGGTAGTGCTGTCAGTTAATAAGAGGAAAGGTTTGAATGGCCTTCACCGATGAAGTTTTGGGGTCAGTCAGAGGCACATGTGAGACCATGCCACCATCATTATTTGGGCCCTCTTCAGTCAACTGGAGAGGAGGCTTCCTGTGCTGGGGATAACAAGTGGCCCATTGTGTGCATCTGCATGCATGACGTGTGTGTCTTTGTGATGATGGAAGTGGAGGGTCACAGGCGGCCCTGTTGAACATGTGACCAGGTGTCATGTGAAGGGTGGAAGCGAACACAATGGCCACTTGAAGAAGAAAGTAAACAACCTGATATTTGTTTGCATCTTCTTCTGCATCCAGACCTCTGCAGGGATCCCTCGCCCACAGTTCTGTAGTTCCTCTTTTTACTGACTTACAGTAAGGCAAAGAAATATGTAGCTTTTGTTTTTCTACAGACATATAATGACCCACCACATCAGATCTCCAGTGCTTACTTTTTGTTTAAATTCTGCTGAGCTCAGAGGACTCCACCCCATCACCCCAACATGCTGGATTACCCAGATGCCTTTCCAGAGTTCAGTAACCTTACCATATAAGCTGTTTTCTCTAAAATCATCACTGTATTAACTTTTCCCATTTACTTAAATCATGTAACCTCCACTTTCCTTGAACCTGAGGATGTTTATACACAGTGAAATATTCAAACTCAGTATTCTGGATGTCTTGTGGGCAGTAAGTGGAAATGTAATGTAAATGTAAGATATAGTTCTGCAGGCTTGAAGGATGTCTGGATGAACAACACAGTCCTTGTTTGTAGCTCTCATGTATTGCCATTGACTAAAAAGAGTGACCTGCTTTTCAAAAAAAAAAAAAAAAAATCAATACACAGAAATCACATACTATTATTCTGAATTTGTCTCCAGAATCTTTTAATCTTTCCATCTGGTTGGAAAAATATTTTGTTTCTTGCATGTGACTTTATTTCCTGTATGTTCCTATTCTTTCTGCAAATCACAAGCAAACTATTTTCTAATGATTTTGTATGAAAATAATAATATATAGGAGGAAAATGAATGTATAAGTGATACACTTATTTTATTCCCTTTATAGAAACTTCATCATCTTGTGAAGCAGACACAACATATAATATCCACATGGTTAGAAGAAACTTTTAATTTTACTAAAATTATTCAAAATAAATGTGGAAATAATAATTTGCCCAATTGAATTATGCTTTTCGTCATTTAGCTCCTAAACTGTTCTTTTGTATTCATGTCCTGTTCATTTTTATTATTTTTAGTCTAGTTATTTTTCTTTTTTGCATTGTTATTTTGTCTTTTTGCATTTCTGGCTTTCATTCTCTCCTGAGATGTGGAAATACATGAACGATAATTATGGTTCTCATGTCATATTTGTTCACCACACTGCTGTGTTGGGGTTTTCCACGATGCCTTTAGGAAATTGCTTCATAAGCCGCACATGTAAAACAAATATAAACTACTTTCATTCCATAATTCCTGACAGTGAGAGCGAATTCCTGACAGGGGAGAGTTGGTTTAGACTGTTTAGTGCTTGTACTCATGTTTGTGAGTGATACTGTGATCTATTATACACATTTTCAATTTGAACAGGTCGACGTGTATCACATTAGGAGTCTGAACATAAAGCTGATTGTGATTCTGATTCTGAATTAGAAGCTCGTTTAAAATGACTGCAGTCTACAGTCTTACCATTTTATCCTGTAGTTTCTGGTTTTATTGCTGCTTCAGCAGTACACAGTACTGTACCTGGATGATTACGACTACCTGTGCTTGCTGTTACTACACGTCAGTCAGTCAAAGTTATTCATGAGAAGAAAAGACAATAAGTGAAATTTCTTGTTGGAATACAAACATAATGTACTCTAAATGAAGACAAATTGTGTTTTCCTGTGTTTAGTTTGTTTGGTTTCATTTCTAGCATGCGGCAGGAGGTTTCAGAGCCAGAGTTCATCTTCATTCCCTCAAGACCCAATGTCTGTAAGGCTGGAAACTAGACTTGTGTGTGGTTTGTGAAGACGTTTCAGCTCTCATTGAGAAGCCTCTTCAGGCCTGACTGACAGGTGTGGAGACTACTGCTTCTTGGACTAGAGGTGAAACATCTCAAGCAAATCCAGCTGCCAACTTCAGCACCTAAACACTCAGGGCCCAGTGTTTGTTTACAGTGGTCTGTTTGGTCTAGATAAACTGTGACAACCTTCCCAAACACTGTGCATATGTACAGCTGCTAACCAAAAGGAGGGGAGACAGAACATCTTGGCCTTCATAAAGGCCAGTATTTTTCACTGTGGGCAGTGAGGAATGTGTAAAAGATGGTAAAATGATCCTGTTTCGCCTCATGTGATCAGACACATAACAGAGTGTTGGTGAATGTTGTATCACTGCTTCATGCTCACTGCTTCAGTAAACCTCTAAGTCATTCACAGACTGTGGACATTCACAAAAAAGTTTTCTGCCTTTTTAGTCAGAGAAAGACTCAAACCAAAAGCCGCAATGCAACCCCGAACAAAAAAGCTTTCTGTTTGAATGGCTATTTCCAAATTCAGTGCTATAAAATTACACATTTCTGTTACATTTACAGTATATTAAACTTTCCAGAGGAGTCTTGTTCATTTTTTAATTGAAGAAGAAAAGCTTTGTGCTTCTGGCAAGATGTTCAAAGACAGGAGTGGCACCACTGTGGCTGCTGTTAAAACTGTTATGAACAGTTGCATTGTAACCACAGGATACAGCGTAATAACAGCTTATTTAATATGAAACATCAAGTTATGAAAACGTAAGTGAGTATGCAGCCAAGGATGAATATTAGCAGGTCAGGGACTAATAAAAGATGTATTTATTTAATTATTTAGTTACTCCGCTGAGTTGTGTTGGGTTTATTATTGCCTTCCAGATGAATTTCTATAAAAAAATTACTCATTTTAAACTACAGTTAATATTTACATTGCATGTGGCTTTTTGTAAACAAATTTAACACTATACATGTGTAGCTCACTCTTTGTCCTCAGGTTTGTGCTATCTTAACATTTAGAATCATAATATTTACTGATAAATAGTACCGGATTAGATAGATGCATCCAGAAATAAACAGAAAATTTACAGACTTGTAAAATAAAATGCTACAAAATGATCTGTTATACACTATATTATTTACATACATCTTGAATGGACTGTGAAGTTTTCTAAGTTACACGCAAAATTGTGATGCTTTTGTATTTATAGCATGAAACAGATGTAGATAAATCCACATATAAAACTTGCAGAGGTTGTTGTATGTAAAAAAAAAGGGGAAACCAAGATCCTGTTTGAAAATCGTAAATAATTCTGAATCCATTTAAATGGTCTTATACTTGTATAATGCTTTTCTATGTGTTGCAGCACACTCATAGCTCTTTCACACTATTTGGCCATTCATCCGTTTACACTGCCAAGCACTTACACACCAGTGACATCACTGGATTTAAAACACACACACATTTATTTGTCTCTCAAAAAACAGCAGTTTTTACAAATGCCAGATGTCTTTGTATAATTTAGAGAAATGATGGAGTGATAACATTTAGAGTAAAGCAAACTAAGGAGGGTTTTGCTCTGCGTGCGTCACAGCACACGCATAAATACATTGTGGCCCCAAAATACTTTCAAGTAGGATAAACAGTCTCTGTGGTGGGCACTGTTGTACTGTTCACAAGCTTCCTGTTAGGGTAACAACAAGCTCTATACATGAGTGGAGGCAGGGTGAGTAAGTTCAGGATAAAGCAACAGGGAGCTGGTGAGTCTGGTAGTCCATAAAGTGATAGAGTTATCAATTTAGACTGTGGGCCCTCTGAGAGGTATTACACTCTGTTTTCATTGACTGAGGGATGGATTGACTGATAGATGCCTCATTAATAGCCTGACATAGCTTGACACCAGTGGTTCTTGAGGCTCCAGAGTCTTATGAGCCTGTCTATGCAATGTTTATCTGCCTCACTCTCCAACCTGAACCCAACCGCAAGCAAACCCTTCAGCCTGACCTTGAACCATGCACTTTGGAAGTAAAGACAATGCATTCTGCATGTGGCCTTTGATGTGGGTTAAGTGGCCATATTCACAGTATCACATGTACACACGCCTGCTACAAATCAAGTTAGGCTGTGCCAAACATCAAGTATGTAGCAGATCTTAACTGTACACCAGCCATGAACTGTGGCAAGCATGAAGAAATGAGCAATTTTCTGCAACTTCTTTGCCCTTGTTTCCAATTGGGATAGAATGGTTTCTGTGTGTAAATATCAGCTGAAGTATAAGGTCAGGGAAATAACTGGAGACTATTGTGTCACGTTTGGACCGTCGCTTCCTGCTTTTCTGTTGTTTTTCCCCCTGCCTCTTCTGTCACATTCTCAGCCAGCATAATCAGCCATCATTTCATCCACCTGCAGCTCATTATCTCCCTGTTCAGTCTCCCTAAATATACACCCCTTTTCCATTTGTTCCCTACTGGTTCATTGTTTGATTTCCGTCACATGCCTTGTTTTGTTTCCAACATTTTCTTGATTGAGTACGGCCAGTTTGTTCAGTCAGCTACCTGACATTATTCTGGCTCTTCCGTTTCCTGATTGCCTGTCCAGCTTGTCCTGCATTTACCTGCTCCTCTGACTCTCTGTGTGGATGTCATCACCACTTCAGCTTGCCCCCTTAGTAAGCTACTCACTTGTTACTTGACCACTTCAGCTTGCCCCCTTAGTAAGCCACTCACCTGTTACTTGCCTGCTCCTCTGGATCTTCGTGTGTGTGGAAGACAGAACCATCACACTGTCCCTCTGAGTAAGCTACTCTCATGCTACTTACCTGCACCTCCTGCTCTCCTGTGTCAGCTTATCTTCCTCTCCAGGTCCCCGTTGCCCGCCTGCTGTCTGCCAGTCACATGAACCAGTTTTGTCTCAGTCCCATCCAGTTCCAGTCCTGCCTCTGTTCCCCTCTCTCCATCATTCGGTAACCCTGTGTTTACTGAATGAACTCTCCTTTGTTCCACTCCTGGGTCTTGGGGTCCCCTGTACCTGCTCAGACTGTAACGTATTGTATTCCTGTGTGACACTGCTTTATTTGTTTTATGATTGTGAACATGTTTGATTTTCTCAAGATGCTTGTTACTATAACGGCCAATTAAAATGAAGTGCTACTTTCAGACCTGCTGGGTGACGATAAATATCATGGTCATCAATAAGGATTAGGATAATCACCTTTATTTGGCCAAGTATGTTACACACAAGGAATTTGTTTCTGTTACAGAACCGACCGATGCAGCCATCTGCGGCTCCAACTCGTACCAATGGCTCTGACCATTGGGGGCAACTTGGGGGTTCAGTGTCTTGTACAGGGACACTTCAACACGTGGACTGCAGGCACTGTGATTCGAAACTGCAACCCTCCAATTGGGAGATGACTGTTCTACCCACTGAACCACAGAGCCACTGAAGGTGCACTATGTCATACTGAAACTAATTTGTTTGCACACATTGCAGAGTTTTCAGTTAGTGGTTAAAATCATTTTCTGCTTGTATGAGGATGAGACTGTTAGCTGAGTGACGGTATGGGTTTTATTTTTAGTTTAAGTTTGGTTTGGTTTGTTTCCCTTGGCTCTTAATAGATCTGTACATCTCAACTGTCGGTTTTTACACTGAGGGTTTATCTCAAATATGCCTGCCAAGTGTTTATAGTGCATATTGTCAAGCCTGTTATGGCATTGTAGTACTATTGATTAAAAAAAAATCCTTTTAGTTTCTTTTATCTTTATCCTCTTAATAGATTTGGGATAAGGGAATGATCATCAAATAGTTAAACAGAACAAAATACTTAAAGCTGTTTTAACAGGCCCAAACTCCACTGCCTGTTACATGACTTCAGATGAATGTGATTAATGTCTACAAGATGTGTGTGTGTGTGTGTGTATAAACAGTTTGCTAACATTTCTATTATATCAACATAAGTATATGATAAAATGTCAGTTTGTTATGCCACTGCCAAATGGCAAATGGTGGGCATTAACACATGTTGCGTAGCTCTTCCCCCTGAAGGTAAACAAGGCTTATTAACTTGATTAGTGCTTGATTAAGGCTAAATCAATTGATGGGCAATCAGCTGGCAGCACAGATGAAAACAATATGCTTTCCAGCAGTGCACTGGGGTACGCTGCTTTCTATGACCTCATCAGAAACAAATGAGTAGGGCCACAACAGGGACTTTCCTTACATCCTCTGGCAAGTGTCCCCACTGTGAGGTACTGTATACTAACATGACAACCACAGAGCCCCATCTCTAATAGCCCTGCTGTGCAGACTGAAACAAACAGCTTTCTGTGCAAATGGAGGAGGGAGTTGATCATGTGCTTGATATAATCTGTTTGTGAAGTGGTAAAACAGTGGCCTTCTATGTTCTAATCAGCAGGAGCTGCCCCAGCTGTCTGCTCTGGCAACGTTGCTTTGTGCCTCTAATTTACCTGGAAGGCAAACTTAAGCCTGAATGGTGTGACCTTAACGCAGGGTGGGGATGTGCTCTTCTCCTCAGATGCAACAAGTTTAAAAGCTTCACATAATTAGTTACTATGAGACAAACATTTAGCACAATTAGTAAAATTCTCCAAGAAATGAAAACAGAAATTTGCTCTTTTGAGTCTTGGAGAAATCAGTTTGACTAATAGTGTAGCAAAAGAGAATATTCAGTCACTGAGGATGAACAATATCTGTGCTGCTGCGACACCCAGTGGACAAAGTGTGTAACTCTTCATGCAGTCAGAGGGAAGTGTCATAGATTTCCATGCCAGTGACACATATTTGATTTATTAATGAAGTTATCATACATAACATGAAATATAGTTTGCATACATTAGGAATGCAACAGAAGCATTTTCAGGTGTTTAAAGTGATAGGTGGGTTTTAGGAGGTTATTTGTTTTTCTGCTGAGCGTTATGAGGAAAAGTTTGACTACAGAAGGCAAATTGAGGCAGAGTTATTTCTCCTCAGTAAGCATTCACAACACTCAAGCTTCTTGAAGACAATCCACATAAAAAGACATTTAGATTCATACACTGATATACTGTATACTTGTATTTTTGATTCCACAATTTGAGTAACATGCTACTGGTTACTGTCCTAATAATAATGGAGAACAGCATCACATAAACACTGAACAGTGTGAACAATAAATATCCCATTTACTTGAGAACATCTTCCTGAGGGTTGTGACTGAAATATTTGAATACTCTGTTAATGAGTAAACTGGCCCTTGTTTGTTTGTTTTGACTTTAATCTTCTTTTTCCTTCCCTGAGTCCAAATGAGGGCAGAGGTCATCCTGCAGTTCTGTGTGAATTAACTGGCCTTCATCTGGTGGTTCTCCCCAGGCTCTGTGCCCATGGCACGTTTCAGCCTGGCTGAATGGTGCATGGCACTGCCCTTCATTGACCGGCGCAGGGAAGACAAGCGGTTGCGGAAAGCCTCTCCAGAGAAAAAATAAAGCAGTGGGTCAAAGCATGAATTGGCAGCAGCGAGGCACAGTGTCACCACCACAGACTTCTGCATGGCGATCGTCTCTGCGCAGTTAGTGCCCTCCCGAGACAGGAAGCTCAGGTGGATAGTACGCTGCACATGGTAAGGCAAGAAGCTGATGAGGAAGGTCAGGAGGACAATGACAATCATGCGGATGGCTCTGCTGCCCATGCCCTGCTGGCGTCTGGCCACGTGGGAACGAGTCAGCAGGGTGTGGACGATGCCAGCATAGCAGAGCAGGATTATCAGGAAGGGCAGAACAAAGAATATTGTTAGAGACACATAGTTCAGAATGATTAACCTGTCCAAACCGTCAGGTGGTGGAGGTTCAAAGCACTTCGTTTTATTTGTAAGGGGGTCAAAATCCTGGCCAGACATCAAGAAAGGAGAGGATGAAACACAAATAAACAGCCAGATGCCCCCACACACCAGGCGTGCACGGTTCTCGGTCACCAGCCGCAGGTTCTGCACAGGGTACACAATGGCCAAGAAACGTGTGACAGACATAGCAGCCATGAAATAAATGCTGCAGTAGAGGTTTACATAGAGGGTGTAGGAGCTGATGCGGCAAAGGAAGTCTCCATAGTTCCACTGGCCCTTGTTGACATAGTAGAGAACTCGCAGTGGCAGTGTCATAACACACAACAAATCAGACACAGCCAGGTTCAGCATGTAGACGTGAAAGGGCATGCTGCTCTGGTATGTTCGGATCAGCACCGCCAGCGCCAGGCCATTCCCAACCAGGCCTAGCACAGTGATGAGGGAGTAGGCTGTGGAGTAGACCTGGTTACGGAAGTCATCGATGGATGAACAGTTATCAAAGTTGCTCTGTGTGCTGTTTGTCAGGTTCATTTCCTCCGTTTGTGGTTACACCTGCAGCTGCTGAGACAGAGAAACTACATGATGATGCTCACAAAACAGAGAGTGTTCTGCTTGGAAGTCCACCTCAAAAAACACACATGCATGAGAAGACAGAGCCCTGCAGAGTGTGATAACTGTGATGTGGCAGATATGGTCAGAGATAGGCTCTATTTTCTGCTGCTCTGCATACTCTAGGGGAAACTCCGTTAGAAGATAAGCATTTCATATCCTGTCACACAGAGTGTGTTCTGTTGTTCTTGCACGGATAAAAAAAAAAAAGATGTTTATAAAACATATTGTTCACACTAAAGACACCGCAGTGCAGATACCCTAAGATGATCCTGGAGTTACAACAGATTTGTATGAATTCCCTGAAACAGGATAAAGCATATTGATTCAATATCATTTATTCCATCCTTAAATCTGTTTACCAGGTGATAAACCACTCAGCATCCCAGTTGAAAATACAAAGGCAGTTTATGGAAGCCTTTTTCTTGCTGCTGTGCCTTCAGTAATTTTGCATACTTCCTGTGAATCAGCATCTGTCCTTTAAACTTGTTTATCTGTGTGGCTCTAATTCACTTTACACTGAATCGCTTCTGTACTGAGTTACACAAGTGAGCGTTATCCAATAACATTCATTCATTATGACTATTTGCGTTGCCAGTCTTGCTTGTTTTATGATTGAGAGATCTGTGCAGTGTGCTTCAAAAAGACAATACCTACATTGCTCATACACAGTATGTCATTATATTTACATGCTGTTAATTCAATTCTGTCACTTCCCTTTAACAAAAGTAAACATGTCTCCCTTGGCAAAAGTAAATCTTGCACTATGATAAAATCTGGATCCAGCAAGTTTTCCTTACCGTTTAATGTGCGTCTGCTGTCTATATGGCACAGTGTGTGGTCATCTCTTGTTGAGCAGGTCGTCTCAGTGTGTCTCTCCTCTGCCTTCTTACCTCGTCTGCCAGCTGTTACAGCAGTAGTGGGAGGGCGCTGCAGAAGGTGGCTGCTTCTTCAGAATCTCAAGTTCCTCGGAAGCCTGTCAAAGTAAGAATGGTGTTCCTCTTTTACCATGTAGCCCAACACCAGTGACATTATCGGCTGTGCAGCCATGCATTTATGTTAAATGAAAGAAAGGATCAAATGAGTTGTCACACATTCTTCTCATATTTCTTTCTCACTTGCTTTATTTGTTTATCTAGCCTGTTTTACTGTACAAGTATGTGCTTATTGGAATCTAAGTAGTACCTGTATCAATGATTTTGTAATTTTTAAATTGTGTTTACAGAGAGTTTAGAAGATCTACAGGACTGCATTGTTGGTGTAGTTTATCGAATACGTAACTTAAGACACAGCCTTGTTAAGCAATCTTAGAATCTGTTGCTTCACAGCAAGAATGTCTCAGGTTCAATCCGCTCCTGACCCACTGCAGAATCTGCACTCTGTTTACCACCTGCAAACCACATTCATTAGCAATGTAGGAAATACCATGGAATAGACAAACAGAGCAGCAGTTATAAATATTTGTATACTTAAATATACAAATGATTCAATAAAGTAAAAAATATTTTTTAAAATCTGAAAGCAGATTAGTGTGCAAGGGCCGTCCTGCAGTGCTGAGTCTGCATGTTCTCCCTGTGCCTGCATGGGTTCTCTCTGGGTACATGCAGTTTATTTTGACTGGTGACTCTAAATTGCCTGCAGGCACACGTATGGGTGTGTGTGGTTGTTTGTCTCCATGTCAGCTCTGTAATAGACTCGCAACCTGTCCAGGGTGTACCCCGCCTCTGGCCCAGCTGGGAAAGGCTCCAGCCCCCTGGGGCCCTATTCAGGAATAAGCAGTATAGATAATGGATGGATGGATGGATGGATACCGCAGTGGAAATGGGTAACCTCATCCTGTCACTTGAAAGGCCTGCATGGCAGAAGTTCAGGGAAGTGAATCTGTAAATGAACATGATCACAAAGTTATTACTCTATGCTCTTGATAATACATTAATGGCACCATAAAGAACAACTGCCGGGGCAGCCAGCTGCTGTAAGTGGTTTGATCCTTTTGAGATTAATACATTTGTAGTTTCAAGTAGCCCTGGGTTTCCTGACGTAGTGTGTTAAACACTGTTTTTGGTTCTCTACACACGTACTGTAGTATAACTATATAATTTTATTGAGTCTTGATAGTTTTTTGATTACATAGTGATTTAGTACATCAAACATACCGAGGAAACTGCATTTGCCATCAGTTTAATCAATACGTCAAACTTAACACACATAAGCATCAATGAATTTAAAAACAGGCGCACCTCACTGCTATAAACACAGTCTGTCTGCATCTATAAATGAGAGATGTCACGTTGTGTTTGAGTGCAGCTTCACAAGCTAATGTGGTTGTTTTGTTCATCATACTGTAATTGCAGATCTGCAAAATCCAATAATGTGGGTGGGAAGTCAAGATGCTTAATACAATAAATGCATCATCTCGGCCTGTTTTAATGCATAACTGGCATTATTCCATTCGCCCTGGGCTTAACTGTAACTGACTACTTTGTTGGCTCACCTCAGCATTTCAACTCTGATGAGTCACTCTAAAATCAGCCAAGTTGTTTAACTGCTTCAGGTTAACTGGATTTCTCTGATATCCAGTTCTTTTAGTTCTGTTAGCTGCTAAATGCTAGCTAGCTAGTCACTAACTGTGCCTGTCTGTTTGGCGCTGGGCAGGAGAATTGTTAGGCGGAGGCTGTTTTTCATTGAAAACAGCTTTTTAATGAAGGAAATGACGCTGATGAGAGCAGAGAGAGTGAGAACCAATACATTAAAGTCACAGGTTTTAAGAAAGTGGGAAAACTACAACACTGTAGAGCTGAGGGCAACTGGAGGTGAGTCAGGTGATAAATCTGTGTGTTTTAGTGACATTTTTCACATTACTACAGTCATATGAGCTGCTGTTAGTGTAAACAATTTATCAAAGCAGCTTTAACTGCCAAATGCTTGAAATCTGAAACTGTTTTCTGGCTCTGGAAATACTGTAGATGGTGCAGATCGGGAAGCATTCACATGAATAATTTTTGAAAGCACTGATAAACCACTTATGTTATTGTTTAGGCATGTGCTCTCCTGCCTTTGCGGCAGCTCCAGCCCTTCCATGGAAATGGGAAAGGAAAGGGCTCATCAAGAACTCATCTCCCAGGGAAATGTTTCCCTTTATCCTGAGCCAACATTAAATATCACCATGTGATTGATATTATAAATCATATGTTTTTACACTGTTTGGAAGTATTGCTTCAAGTCATTTTATTTAAAAATATAATTTAGCTTAGTAAATTTATTTGACAATTAAAAGGATTTGTGGAAATTAAAAAGAAGGCTTATAAAAACAGCATTATCACTGGGGTCTGTTGTTTTTCAGAAGGTGTTTGTTGCACTGACAGAACTGACAATACCCTGCAGACTAGGATGTTTATGTAGGTCACTATCTCTGAAATATACTGTTCATCTCAGCAGTCTGGTGTTTCAGAAGTAGAGCTCAAAGATGGGTCCAAGGAGAAACATAGCTTAAATATAACTTATAAAACATTTGTGGTTTCCTAGCTGCTGACACTGTGCATGCATGAGAACATAATAGATGTACAGATATCGTTTTATAAATCCTGGGTATCGCAGTTTATTTGACTGCTACTGTACTTTATATGCATAAAGGTAATATTCTATAGAAAATAGCACCTTATCGGTGGATTTTACAAAGCATAATAAATGAGTGAAGCCACAATTCAGTCATAGCAGTGTCTTTGTATGCGGAATATACAATATATTCCAATAATCCTTTATGGCTACAGGTGGATGTATGAAGCCCAGGTTTGCTGTTTTGTTTCATATATCCACTCACCCATTAAATTACTTCAGGTCTTGTTTGGTTGACCTCCTATGCCACTGTAACATGGATGAAAAGAAAAGTGGACGCATGAATGTTTATCTGATGATGTGCACTCTGTGTAGGGCATGGCAATTCATCAGGGTTCATAAGTTACAAAAGCAAGATTAATGCAAGGTATTATTAGTGGATGTTTGTTATCAGCACTGATCGTGGTCAAGTTTGTGGGGGCAGATCTGTGGATGCGATGGCCAGGCAGGGGCACAGACTCAAAGTGGGATGACACATTTGACATACGTGTAGAAAATGAACTACAGGAGTGAGGTGTGCCAACTGGTGTAAGAACAACAACCTCTCCCTCAATGTGGGGAAGACTACAGAGATTGTTGTCGACTTCAGGAGGAAACCTCTAAAGCATCCCCCACTGACCATTGATGGTGCTGTAGTGGAGAGAGTGAGTAGTACCAAGTTCCTGGGGGTGCACATCTCTGGTAGGTAGGTAGGTACTTTATTGATCCCACAGTGGGGAAATTTCTGTGTTATAGCAGCAATAGAGAACAACCAACATAACACCATAAGAACAGACACATAAGAACATGACTTCATAAAAACATGGAAAAGAACACAAAGAGGACACAGCTGCTGTAACTCGCTGCACAACAAAGAACACTTAGTCTTAAAATAAAGAGTTACATAAGACCTTTCCTGGACCAACAAGACCACATCACTGACCAAGAAAGCTCAAACACGCCTCTACTTCCTCCGCAAACTGAGGAGAGCCAGTGCCCCACCCCTGCAATGCATAGTGAAAACAGCCAGCAAGATCATCGGCGCCCCTCTGCCTTCCCTTATGGACATCTTCAACACCCACAGAGCCATCAGCACTGCTGATGATCCACATCAACACATTCAGAGAAATGAGTATCATACTGCATGCATGATCAAAAATAAAACTAATTTGACCAATATAAATTATATGGCACCAGAAAAATGTTAGTTGTATTTAAGGCAACAAATTGTCATTTGTTAATACTGACAAGAATCATTTTTTAACTCTGGCAATGGTGGCACCAGGAGGTGGCCAATCAGATCCTGGCCACCCTCTGGATCCGCCCATGCAGTCTTTAAGCCATAAAGTGATCATTTAACTGTTGTATGAAGTCGGCTGTGTTGGCTGTAAGTCTATGCAGTAGCAATTTGCAGCATCATGGGAGTATTTCATGAAATAGATTATAAAGGTAATTGTATCTCATCATATTTGCTTTTGTAAAGATTAAAACAAGTTGAAGACGGTGTAGCATTCGCTTGCTGAAGGTGATTCGAACCTAATTTGTGATTAAGTCGAACTGAAAATCACACAGAGTCATCCTTTTTGTATTCTAAAATAATACCTGTGTGTTTGGTAACGTAGCCTATTGATGATAACCTTGTATTATTAAAAGGAAGAAAAAGACCTCTTTAGTACTTTTATAACATTAGAAATATTCCTTTGTTTGTCTGTGTTTGATTAAGAGCAGCAGGCAAACATTACACCACCGGCAACAAGGCACAAAGCAAACAAGCCGACACTGTAGGTGTGTGTCCAGGGCTGACAGTGTTTTGTTAGCAGCAGTACTGAAGCTTAATGGCCATAGCAACATCTAACTGAACACAGGTGACATGTGTGGATAGGTTTACAAGCCAGACAGTGGGGCTTTAGATACAGTTTATAATGCTGTTACTGAGTATAGCTTGATACAAATGGAATATTTGACCATATATTATGATAGTACACAATCTGGTTTTTTGAATGAATCACTGCCATGTAGCCCTCTCGTGCCCAAGTCCATGTCATGAACACAGAAAAGTGTAGTTTCCACTCTGGACAGTGTCAGAGCATGGAGGGCAGGTGTTAGCTGATCTGTGTCCATGTGGACCGTGTGTGCTCATAGGTGACAGTGTGGAGGCTGCTTCACCGTAGTGTTGGCCAACAAGTCCAGGAAGCAACACTTTGATAAGAAACTGCTGTTTCCTCTCCAGGTGTTCTTCCTCTTTGTACATGGCTCCAGGATGTAGCTCTATTTGAATTATCAAGGACACATCCTGTTTTAAATAATGAAAATAAAACAACAAAGAGGTTTTAGATATACACAAGCTTGTTTGTTATCTTGACTGTTCCACATTCAGACTGGGGTAACTTGCTCCTGTGAGCAGTTAAAGCCATGTACTGAGAAGGTAGCAGAGGTCTCCAGGGTTAAATCCCAATTCCCTTTTTTTGATCATTCCTTGCTCCTTGATCTTCAATCCCAATCCACCATCTTGAAGGACATCTCAAAGCTTTTATATCTGAGCAAGAATTGAGGAGGCTGCTGGAAGAGACATGAGTAGGGATATATGATAGCATCCTACGCAGAAGTCTTTTGGACTGATAAGCCACTCTATCATTCACCAATTGGTGACTGGATGCTTCAGATGAAGGGTCGGAGGAAAGGACGTTTCATGTCTACATAAACTTTGTTTCCTCTTTCCTTGTGTCTTTTCCTTGCAAGACACAAGTGGGGGAAACGTGGATGCAATTAAAGAAATTTGGATTGATCCTATGCTTAATACCTTATAGCTCCTGCCCTTCCCTAACTCTGCCTTCATTCTGAGTCTAAACATATTCTAAGATTTTCCCTGTTAGATTTGACAAAGAAGTTCATATCAGGACTTGCACACAAATAGCTACACATACATGGCCCATTACACTGCATCAAGTGTGTACAGTATGTGTGCACCATATTGTGAAGACCGCTAGCTCAGTTGAGAGGAGCTGGCCCGACCCTGTCCTATACTGGGACAACTAACTATCCAGCTATGCGCTAGCACCTGTGCTGACAGTGAGGAGAACACCTTCTTTGTCTTTTTGGATTTTATTAGACAGAACAGAGAATGCAACAACAGAACTGTGGTTTACCTGGCACCGTGTGCTCATCAGGAAAACAATGAAAAAAAAGTAAAGCAGGACAAACAGTAACGACACTCTCTCAGGGCAACCCGAGTTCCGCGCCAACAGAATCTAAACAACACGCCCACCTGTCATCCCTCTTATCTCCTCCCGCACCTGTTCCTCCCCCCCATCCCACATTGGCCAGAACAGCGCGGCATTTTGTAGAAAACAGCGGTAACCAATACATGAACAGCCTTCAATAACATTGTCAAACCCATTCGCACACAACAGAACACATGAACATCAGCGGCCGGTCAGGGTCGCCACAATATGGAGATAAAATACTATCAAAAATGTTACAAATGCGTGTTTAACGTTTTGTCTGTAACAAGCGATTTGTGTGTGTGTGTCATGAAGATCACAAATGCGTGCTGCGCAATCTGCACGTATAAAGGCATTTGTGTGTGTGTCATGCTGTACAAACTGTTTGGGAAACGGGTTTGGAATTTTCCACGTGTCCTTAAACGCACCGTACATTCGTGAATCGTGGACTTTTGAGAGTGCGGAAAAACTCTCAAAAATCTGTGTGTGCGCGGAAGGTGATTCGTGTGTGTTAGACGATCCACGCATGCGTAGGTAACAATGTGTACGTACTTTCTAAAGAACTGCACACAACAACTCGATTTTAAGCATTTGTAAAATGTGTTTTATGTGCAGTTTGTACAGCATGCATTTGCGAACAGCATGACACACACACACAAATGGCTTTATACGTGCAGATTGCGCAGCACGCATTTGTGCCACACATTGTGACACACACACACACAAATCGCTTGTTACAGACAAAACGTTAAACACGCATTTGTAACATTTTTGATAGTATTTTATCTCCATAGCACCAAACTAAAAGTAAAACCACCCTTTCCCAGTCAACCATCAGAAAAGTGGGTAACACACAACACTGTACAGACCCTGATTCACAGTGTAATTTCTGTGTTTTTGGTTCCTGTGTCGTTCACACTATAAATTGCAGGCTGTATTAAGTGTTACAAAGAAGTGGAGCAACTAATGAATGAATGAATGAATGAATGAATGAATGTAATGCCAGAATGAGTCAAGCAATTAGTCACTAAAGACAGTGATGACAAAGGCCAGTTTACCGTAACGATCACATCCTAGTTGTTAAGAATTCTGTGTACGTGCCCGAAAACAGCACCCAACATTCTGACAGCATGTGTGGATTTTAACATCTTGGCTGAGTCAGGAATGCAAAATCACTAAGCAACAACAAGCTGTGACAATGTTTCCTACCATCTTTCTGGGTTTATATGCAACTATACAGTTAATGGAATCAGCAGAGATTTGAAAGAGAGGTTCCTTCATCCTTGTGGCAGTTTTCTCCTTGGCTCAGCTCAAGACAAGGCATGATGACATTTTTGTAGACTGAGCCGCTTGAGTTGAAGCAACTAGTCTTGATAAAGAGAACACAGAAAGGACTTCTTGCGTACATTTGCTTCAGCCCTGTAGCAGACAGGTGGGTACTAGGGGCTAGAAGCTGTTAACCCACAGCCAGGTGAAACAGGACAATGACTTTCAATCTCAACTTCCTGCCAATACACAGGTGAGTCCCACACAAACAACATGAAATTTTTTAGTTTAAAGGCAGATACACTTGTTTCTTGAATGATCAACGGAATCAGCTGTTCTAGGTTAGGATATGAACATTCCCTTTAGATATTTGAAGCAATAACACAGAGGTCAACATTAGAGTAAAGTAGAGAAAGTTGTAGAGCTATCTATGTGAATATCTCCAGTATACAGATCAATAAGAGCCGAATGTATCAAACTCAATAAAATATCCAGAACTTTTCAGACACGGTCTTTCTGCTGCCTGCTAAGTGCAAAACATTGAATTTGTTACATGTTATACATCATTTGGCGCCTGATACATCGTTTCCTGACAGTTTTTAATAGCTACCATGAATAAACTGAATTGTACTTACTTCCCTCAATGACCTACAGTAAATGTTATAGTGTGGCTCTGTTAGCCTTGAGTTTAAAATTCAGTGTATGCCACACTAATGTGTTTCAGTGTAGCCAAGCAGGTTGAGATTCACCCTCAGTCACATCAAATGATACATGTAAAGCTGAAGATGGGTTTTTATTAAAGCCTAGTGGAGCCTCTGCCTGCTTGGCTATTGTATATGTACAGTGTGTGCCTTTGAATGGGAGATGCAGTGACACATGCTGAATATTTAGACTGAAGACACTATCCAAAACAAGATAGGCATTTCACAGTGAGCTAACTTCCATGTGCTGAATTCTCTGCAAATCACACCAGGTTTTAAAGTCACTCTGGGGGATGAGCTCTTGGTGCTGGTCTGGTTCCGTCACAAGAGGAGTGCCCTCGGCCTCGGCCAGAGGATGGTTGCGCCAGTTCTTGCTGCTCAAGCTGGTGACGGTACTGCTGTTTCCCCTCGGAGCAGGCATCTCCCTACTGGTGGGCTGTATGTTCAGCCTGCGGACTCGGGTGCTGCTCTGCTCCCCTCATGTCTCAACCAAGCCCTCCTCTGTGTTTCTGGGCCAGCTGGCTCTCTCAGACAGTCTTGTGCTGTTACAGTGGACTCTGCAACTGGGAGCGTCAGTGGGCTGGAGGATGGCAGAGGTGAGCTGTGAGGTGGAGATGGGCCTCGTGAAAGAAGGGGAATCACTTTGGTGGAGGGAGGCTATGAGTGTGCTCTGTCAGCAGCTGCTTGATGCTCACCATCTGGCCTCTCTGCTCCTGCTGGGGCTGGAGGCCACACTGGTGTCACACTGGCCTCAGGAGACCCGTAGATTCAGGACGTCTCACTGGGCTCAGCTCAGCTGCAGTCTGGTCTGGATACTTGTGCTGCTAGAACTTGCACTATCACTGCACACAAAAGTTTTACATCACTTCAAACCCCAGCCTTACTCACTACAAGACTCTCAGATTATAAATGTGGGTTTGGGGCCTCCTCCCAGTCTGCCTGGCTTCTCTGCCTGCCTGAGAAAGGCTTTATGGTTGGTGAATCTATGGCTGCATTTTGTTGTCCTTCACAGCAAACCACAGAGGAGAGAGAGCTGCTTTCATTAAAAGCTGTGACTGTAGAATATCATTAATTCAATCAAAACTATTGTCTCTTCCTTGCCATCTTTATCATGTTTATTTATAAAACATATTGAGTATCTGATATTCTGAGTAAAGCTGTTTTCAGGTAGGACGTAGTGGGCGCTGCGCTCCGCTATTGAACCCATTCACTCCAATGTGTTTGAACTGAGCATGCGTTGTTTCTGAAGTTAAAAGAAAGTTTAACTTGGGCACAGCACGCAGGGACGGCACCTCCAAGTGTGCAATTGCAGAGAACCTGACAGACCACAAAGAAAATGGAAGAGAAGCTGAAGCTTTGGCAGACCCACACCCTCTTCTTCTTTGCAGCAGCTCCTCTTCTTGTCCTCATCATTACAACTAAAGCCAGCCATAGAGAAGGGAAGTGGTGGCGCCATGTCCATTGTGTATAATGTTAATCAGTGGTATTACCAGACCAACTAAGGCTGTAGCAGCCTTAGATTGTAATCAACAGAAAGAGAGTGGCCTTTATTTCTTATAAACGTGACTTTTATTTGTAAAAGGACACTTTAAAAGGCAGAACAGTCTCAACTTTATTGAATAGACCATTCTACAAAATGTTTGAGTATATCTAACACAGTAAAAGCAGTAACAGTAGTACAAACTGATGGTATAATCAATATGCTGCAGTAGGCCCATAGATTCAGTGTGAAATGTTACTTTATGTGGGATTTTCAAGCAAAGGTTTTGTTCAGCTTTCACTTGAGATACGTTTGCAGTAATCTGATCTCACAGTGAGAGATTATGATCAGCATGTAATGTACTGTAAACACACTGTCAACGCTGTTTGATCTGGCTGACGGGCCAGAAAAAGATAATAAAGTAAAATGCACTCCCTAATGAGCAAATGTTTGCAGTAGAGTTTTATTCAGTGTTGATCTTCAGGTGGTTAAAGATTTTTTGTGTTTGTGGATCACATCTTTATTGTTAACCAGTAGTTCACAAATGTCACCCTTGGCATTCTTCTGCAGCAAATTGTTTCTACCGCAAAACAGATGCTGAACATTAAAACAAACCGGGGAACTGGAAAGTTTTTTTTCTATCAAATAATGGCAACAGCTTCAGTTCAATTTGTTTTATGTCTGCCATCCACCCAGTTACTCAACCTGCAATTAGACAAGACACACCGCTGTGTTTTCATTCCTTGTGTGGACTTTACATTGACTTACATTCATTTCCTGTAGACTTATCCTTAACCATAACCACTACTTGCCTAACCCTAACCCTGACCCTAACACTTAACCTAACCTTAAATCATGTTGCCACCCTAAAACTCAGTGATTTCTGATGGCCTAGTTCCCCACAATGTGAGTGTGTTAACAGGTTTCGGTCCTCATAATGTAAGTAAGCTACCCTTAAAGTGTAAAATACAAAAACACACACACACACACACACACACACACACACACACACACACACAGTCTTTATCTCAGAGATAGTGGAAACTCACTTTCTGCATATTTGAGTCAAATGTGGGTCATGTTGATAAGGCAAAATGACACAAACGGGGTTTTCAGGCTTGAAACCAGTACGCAGCCACACTGTGGCTTTAGGTCAGATGTCAGCCACTACAATTTTCCTTGCAGTGCAAAAATGTGACTCTGAGCATATGACAGATAAAAGATGAACATCCTCAGAGTAAACAGTCTGCATCTGTGACATTTGGATGGATGTAACGTGGCTGCGCCACACACTCCCTGCTGACAGTGCTTTGGCATCTATGCAAAGACAAGATTAAGGATCAGAAAAACTGTTAATTCAGAGTTATTAAGTTTAATTTTAAGGTATAGGTGAATAACCGCTTCATTTGACTTGTAATTCAGTATTGTGTTGTTGTAGTGTGAGATGTGTCCAGCAGAGGGAAACACTGAGCCACATTGTCTGCTTTCTATAGATTCTCTTGGCTGAAAGTAGCTCCTGACTAAGTGCATAAGGCTGAAGAGAACAGAGGAACTCGACCTCCACATCAGCCTAATTAGTATGGCTGCTGTGTGTGTCTGTGCTTAGCTGCAACCTCAAGTGTTTCGGGAACTAATCAATTAAAACTGAAAACCCTAGAACAACAGTGTGGAGAGGGTGTGAGGAACATTAGTGGCCGCTTCCTTCCCATGATGCTCTCTGTTTGGCAAAGTTAGTGCTGCACATTGTACTGTGGCACTGGCATTGTCACTCACAAGTAAACAATGTGCAAGGTCAGACTTTTAAAAATAACGGTAGTTCCTGTTTGTCTCCAAGCCAAGGTTCACCTTTACACTGAGAGGACCATGCGTTGTGATGATAAGTTACAAAAGTCAACAGATGTATGAGGGGACTGTCTGAGCCAAGAAAGAAAAATCACAAACTTGAAATAAAGCATATGTTTAATGCAAACGTGGCCCAGAATTTATGCAATTATGTTGCTTACCATGGATTAAACACCACAAATTAATCATTTGGTTAATCATTAACATACATGTATTGTACTGTCCTACAGTATGTCCTCTTGCTTTGACACGGGGGTAAATAACGCTCCATTTTGGACTGTAAAATGTTGTCACCGTTAGTGTGCATTGGTTAGGTTCACCTTTTACCTGAAACCACATTAAAATTCTTGTTTCCACATGATGGGTGAAAGATAATTACTTCTTGTAAGGAACAGCACATGTGTTACTGATCATGTTAATGGTGGTTCTGTTGTATTCACTTGCCATGACAGTGTGACAGAGACAGCATGAACAACCAGGATGCTGAAACCAAAGCAGCTAAATGGAATCCAGCCACCATCCATTTTTATCATTTACATCTCTTTTGCTACTGTCACATGTCAAAATGTCTTCTGTGAAAAAACTGATAAAGACAATGAATGACTACAAGGAAACTACAGATATTGTGTCAGTTCTCAGTCTTAGGCCACTCCAACACACCATAAAACAAATTGTTAATGTTTGCAGATTTTGACTAATTATCAAGAACACACACAGCCAGAAATTGCTTTTAAATGTTATGGTTTTACATTCTGTTGTTGGTGTTGTGCAATATGCAACAAGACTAAGAGTATACAGCCAGACTAGCAGCTTTGTGAGGTTGTACCGAGGCAGACTAGTGCCTTGAGCTAAATGCTAATGTCAGCGTGCTAACATTTTCACAGTGAATGTTAACTAGCTGATTTTATTTAAGTATAGCCTATTGCTTATGTGATGACCCCTGCTCAGTGCCCTGTGTAGTGTGTCTGTCTCTAGTGTGTATGGCTGTGTGTTTTCTTGGTGTATCTGTTGGTGTGTCAGATTGCAAATACCTGGGTCTTCTGTTTTAGGGCTTAAAAGCTCCAGCGTCTGGCATCTCGGTGGGCTCTGCCTTTCAGCTCTGCCGTTGCTCTATTTGTTTTGTTATGTTTTATTTTAGTTACGTTTTGTTTGCACCTTTCAACATCACAATACAATATTACACAACCACACTTACACTACTGGTACAACAGACTAACACACCTCATGTCTTGTTTTATTATCTTTTGATTAATAAATTGTTTATTTTTGCTGGTAATTTGTGTGTCTGCCTCTCGTTTTTTATCATGGCCTAAAAGCTGGGTCATGGCACTGTTTATTTTATTGTTTTATTTTAACATGTGAACATGCACAATTAGCTATTTATCACAAAACACAAAGAACAGCTGAGGCTGATGGGAATATTCAAATATATGGGCATGTAGCAAAATACAGGACAAACTGAAATTTTGACCTGTAGGTCAGAGGATCAACTGGGAGCTATGAATACGTGTACTAAATACCTTGGCAATCCATCAAATTGTAGAGATATTTCAGACCACCAAAGTGGTGGACCACATTTCCACTCCTTGGGGCATGATGGCTAGAAATGGCACTGACTTCATTTATTGCAGACACTTTGGAAACAGGAGAGCCTCATGACAGTGAAGTCATGGTAATGGTCGCTTTCACATTACTTGGCCATTCACTCATTCGCACTCACAAACACTCATACATCCACACACCGGTGCTATCATCAGGAGAAACTGGGAGCTCAGTGTCTTGCTCAAGGACACTTCAATATGTTGACTGGACAAGCCGGGAATCAAACCACTAATCCTTCGGTTAGGAAATGACCCGCTCTACCTCCTGAGCCACAGCCGCTACCTCTATATGATGTTTTATCAGTAAAAATGTATAAATAATAACTAATAAATGTCTCTCCAACATAATTTAATCTCTTGCAGTGCGAAGAAAGCTTTAGACCCTTGTGTTGGAAAATAACACTTCATTTCATCGGGCCACTGTTTCCTAATAATTCCCAAGAACTTTCCAGAAAGCTACCTGGAAATAATTATTTAATCTGGTAGTAATTACAGGGAAACCTGAGAGTTCTGAGGGGGTTTATTGTAAATATAAAATAAAAATAAAACACAGAGACTTCCTTCATGATGTCTCAGGAAAATTTGCGGGGGCTTTGACTTCAGACCCCAGTGAATTTGAACTCCTTGCTACGGCCCTGGCAACATACATTCGCTGTCTGTTGTATCACTCCAGTAAAGCAGATTGAGCTAAATTCTGTTTCTCTTTGAATCATGTCAGTTTCTCACATGAAGACAATGTTTGGAACTGATCGGATGTTTGACAGCTGTGTGAATGTGCTCTGAGGCAAGGTACATTAGTTCACTGTGTCAGGGAGAGGAACAGTCAGCCTAGTCAGCATGTCTGCCTCGCTTCTTGGTCTGCTGAACAAATGTTCAGCCATGACTGCTCATGCTGCACCTGTCAGTGCTGGTAGGTAAACAACTGCTGCTCCATCTCAGCAGCATGTCAGAGGTCTCCCTCAGACCTGGCTCACTGGGGCTAAGTTCCAGACATGCACACTTACACACTTAGGACACCGCATTGAAGTCATGTTAAAATCAGTCCATAAAGCCTGTAAAGCCTGAAACTCCTGTGTTGTACTGCCTTGCTGCTTTTGTCTGGCTCTGTTGTCAGGGCAGAGGCATGTATGGCACGGCGGGGCAGCCCCGAACCCTCCTGGAGCCAGTGAATGAGAGGATGGACAGAGGCAAAGAGAGGAAAGCAAAGGAAATACACTTATCATCGCATTAAAGGACAGCGGGACAGAGGGGTCGAAGAAGAGAAGAGATGAAGGGAGGGAGAGAGGAGTGAGGAGTCGGGGGTGCAGCAATGGGGTCTTTGTTCTGGGTGGTATGACTCAGAAAGCCTTGGCCAAAGCAGCACAGCTTAGTTACTGTTACCAAACACACAGAATAAGGAGGGAGGACCGTGTGGACCGGGGGATGTATCTGCATCAAACCTTGTTTGTCTGATCATGAAATTTTAACAGCCTTTGAAAACTTGTTTTGGGCTGTATTAGTTTTGTTTCCACCAGTACATCACAGGCAGCCATCATTACAGTTAGACTTGGCTCTGAGGAGGTTCAACCTGCTCAGTTGTAGTCAGATAATATGAAATCTAGATTTGTTTACAACAAAAATACAAGGATACTTACAATGTTGTCCTTGTGCAAAGCCCAGATGGGATTGTTTAATTTAGGATAGGGTTAGGCCCCAGGCAGTAAACTCAACTGAGTGGCAGTTTTTACTGGCATGTGAAATTTCTTGTATTATATTTTGTTATAATGTTGTATCACAAGTACATTGTCAGTTTGATCAATCTAGTTTGAACTACTTTTTTTTAAGTAACTTTAGTTAACCAAGCTAGATTTCTCCCTCTTTGCTGTAGTTCAGCTTCTTCCAGTGTGAAGTAATTGCAAAGGTATGCTTTCAAAGTAGCCCCAGCACTGCCTACCACACTGTTTGGAATTTGTTGTCAGCAAGAGACATCCAAAGAGCAGAAACTCACAAGAAATATGCACTGATGTTTACAGGATATCTGTGATTCACAAGAAATGTGAGAACTTGTGAATGATTTTTATTAGAAAAACCAGGTCCAAATGTATAACTCAAAGAACTGGCACAACATTAAATCATATCTAGTATCACAATTTTAGTTTTGTGGGGAAACAACTAATACAAAAATACAAAACTTGAGCCTTTTCTTGGGATACGAGAGATGAAAATAGTTTATCTTAGTGTATAACATGCACCCTCATGACATCGACATCGCCAATGCAGCCATTATTATCTTTCTATGACGTTAATGGGAATAGAATAATTCCTTGCCAATTTAGAACAACTACTTGCCAACTAGTGAAGCAGTTCTATGTATAAGCAGACTAAATGAGTGGAAATCAGGTCATTAAAAGTCATAAAAGAAAGATGTTTTCATCACAGTGTGACTCATACTTACTTAAGACTCATTTAAACACATGCACTTCAACACCAACAATCAAGAGGTTAAAGACATCAGCTGGTGTGTCATGAATTGTGTGCATGATAAATGTGTGTGTGTGTGTGTTTGTATGGCCTGGTTTTACCCATGCTGTGGGGACATCAATCTATTTACAAAGTCATGCTGTGGGGACTCAACGTCGTCCTTATGGGGAGAAAAAACAAGTCTCATTTTCATTACATTTTGATAATTTAGTTTGTGGTTAGGGTTAGGCATGTAGTGGTTATTGTTAAAGTTAGGGTAAGTCTGTAGGAAAGGAATAATTAGTGTAATGTCCCCTGAAGTGTGTGTGTCTGAGTTCAGCTTATGCAGTAAGCAGGATGTCCTGTCCTCCCTGCTGCTATTGTGGTGTGGTCAGCCTACAAGACGCTACCTCAAAGACCACTTCCCCTCTGTCAAGTGCCTCTTGCACAAACACACACACACACAACAAACCCCATGCCAGCCTGAACACAATGGAAAACTATCAAACACTGCCCTGTCACTTGGCTATAAATAACTCTTTTGGCTGCCTCACATATTAAAATTGTATTGTAACAATAGTGTGGCAGGACTTTGATCAGCCAAAATAGCACTGTGCTGCTATTCTGGGGTATCACACATCACATTTAAAAGTGTGTTTGAGTGGATTTCATGACAGTTTCAAAGCCTAAAATATCACAAGCTTTAGTGGTTTTTTAGTTTGTGACATTCTGTCAGAATGTTTTGTGATTGTGTGGCTGTGTGTTGAATACTTGAGCAACAAACAACAAGGTCAGGTTTTTATGGTAGGGTCACTTTATTCTTATACTTTTGGTGTTTCTTTTAATTGTAGCACATCTTGTTACAGTGGTGGAAGAAATACACAGGAATGTAAGTCTATCACAATGGGCACTGCACCCCAAGTACAAGTCCAGCATTTAAAACCTCACTTCAGTAAAAAGCAGCAATTATACTGGAAGTATCAAATGTTAAAGTGCTCATTAATGCAAACTCAGGCTTTCAGAATGTTTAGATTACATTATTATTAATATTATTGATAAATGTAGGCCAAGTAGAAGGAGCATGTGAATGTGTTTCTTTTTATGACACTTGTTTTTCTTTTCGGCAGTTTATATACAACTACTGACTGGGGAATTCTTGTACTTTTCCCACGGCGACTGATGGAATGTTACCAGTTGTGCTGTGAAGACGAAATAAACTTGAACCGTGAGAACTATACAGTGTAATCCCTGTGTATTATGGCGAATGAAGCAGAAAACCCAACAGCCTATAGGCTATAAAATGTGAATCTGCAAAGTAAAACTGTCAAACAAACACAGCAGAGGAAGGCAAAACAAAAAAGTAAGACTTTCACCTCCACTTCCCACCAGGCAGCACCAGTGGTTCTGCTCCTGTTACGATGATGCAGTGAGGCTGACAGAAGCAGCTGTGTGTCCGACAGTCTCGTTCGCTCTCCGGCTGATCCCACCGGTCTGTGGCCCCTCTCTCTCCCGGGCCCTTCCTCCGTCTCAGTCCTCCATTCACACCCCTCCGCGCTCCCCCGCCCCCGCTGCCCAGCCGAAGCGCTATTGTTTCGTTTCCTGTGACTGTGTAAGCAGCCATCCAGCACGCGCGCACGTGCACGCGCGGGCCCCCAGGGTGAGCGGGCGCGGTGGATGCGACCGCGCTCCCATTTCTAGCGGACGGACGGAGAGAGCCGTCAGGATGAGCTGAGGAAGTCACAAGATCAGGACTTGTTGTCGGTCACCAGCTCCAGAAACGGGCCCAACTACTTCTCCTCGCCGATTCGGTTGTTTTTGACTCGGGACATTTGAAAACTGTGCAGCAGCAACAAAGTTGTGAGGTGTTTTGACAGCTGCTGGACGGACACAGCGACCAGGAGGTGAGTGGCCCATTCAGCTGCCACTGAGTTCCCCAAGCTTTGTCTGCGGACACTAACCCAAAATGTGTGTAGCTGACAACAGGCTAATACAATTTACTACACAAACAGGTGTTGCTATAGTTAGTGTAAACAGCTCATCTTGTGTTTTTAAGGAATGGACGTTGTATTGTTGGTCTCTCCAGCTGGTTGTTCAGCTGTTTACGCACTGAATCTACAACGGATTAATTACAACAGCAATAAACACCTTTCAATACAGTGTAATGCAACTGTTACACAACTTCACTACAAATTACAACATGCCCTCAATTAATTTTGAATTAAAAAGTAATCAGTGCCCATTTCTCTCAACAAAAACTCTGGACTGTTTGATTAGCAAAATGATTGCAGATTAAGACTCTGTCATCTGACCTTCCAGGTAATGGACCAACTGTTTCGAGCCTAATAAACCTCATGAAACTATTATAAACCTCATGAAGTTTTGGAGGACTTCATACTGTTTTTGTTTGTTCATGACATTGATAGTGCTATATTCCCAGAAGAAATCTGTAAGGCAACCTCACTGATTTAAACTTTGTATACTAACTCCTACTACTCGCTGAAAGCATTGATCATGTCCTCTTGAATATGGCGCTGTACGCCTGGATGTCTGCCACCTTCCCTGTCTTTTCACCCCTAGCACGTGAGAGAAAGGAACAGCTGGATGTGAGCTGTGTCTGAACTCGAACCTAGCTATGTTCAGATCAGCGGGTCCCAGAGGCCTGTGTCTGTCACTGCCATGGCCAGCAGCTGGGGGGGGGGGACGGACCCTGGAACTGTGCAGCTGTCCATGACCTGCGCACACACTCTCAGGAGTGAAATAGTTTCTTTCAAAGACAAGCTGTATTGCAGCCAAAGTGAATGTTTATAGCAGCAACAACATCCGCTGAATGTGACGCCGGCACTGTCAGGGATCCTGGTCCTGAGCCACGATACACAGAACCCTACGTGTGTGAGTGTGCTTGTACTTGCTACATACTGAGGACC
Source organism: Monopterus albus (assembly GCF_001952655.1). NCBI lineage: Eukaryota > Metazoa > Chordata > Actinopteri > Synbranchiformes > Synbranchidae > Monopterus > Monopterus albus. The sequence goes on along the minus strand of NW_018127907.1, from coordinate 767,010 downwards.
AGAAAAGTATTTTATTTTGCTACAGAGTGAGGGCAGTTTTGGAAAGTGAGGGCATTTTGGCCAGCCTTAACTTTCTGAAACAGCTTTTTGAGGGTTAAGGTTAGATTTAGGTTTAGGTTAGGGTTAAGCATTTAGTTCTGATAGTTAAGGTTAGGATAAGGGGCTAGGAAATGTGAGTGTCCTCACAGAGATAGAGGTACAAGTATGACTCTGTGTGTGTGAGGACTGGCACATGTAGTTGTTCGTCTGCTCATGTGTGTGTGGAGGCTTGTGCATATCTGACTGTGAGTTACGACCACATGGCTACAGTGAGGGCATTGTGAGGACCAGTGGAAGCTTTCAGGGAGGCGTGTGAAAACCCAGTAAAGATGTCACAGAGCAGCTGGCATAGCACAGGCCTGATGGACTGCCTACACTCACAGCGTTGCCTTTGTGTGTGTGTGTGTGTGTTTGTGTGTGTTGACAGTGTGAATTCTCTGATACTCGGGCTTGGGTCTCACTACTGGTTTAGCTCTGTTACATAACAACAGATAAGTCCAGTTGTTAAAGTGGGTGCTGTGGTGTCTTGAACTGAATTCCCAGTAGGTTGGAGAAAGACTTTAGTTAAGAAAGATAAAAGAAGGGTCAAAAGGTCAAGGTTTCCTGAGTTGTCAGTCCATAATGCAGGTTTTGCCTGAATGCAAATCTGCAGCTTTTTAATCTGTATTGTCTTACATGGAAATGTGTAATATATTTATCTTTATCGATGTTAGATCTTTGACTATTTTCACATAAACAGGTGGTTTTGTAAGGAGTCAACAAGTTAGAAAAGTAAACATAGCTATTTGAATCATGAAGAATCAATCTTTATACAAGATGAAATGTGTGTTTGTATAATGGGAGCACTGACTATCACTTCTGAATCACAAAAAATTCTATTGTAAAAGTGTCTTCTGAATTGGAAGTAGCCAGCGTGTTAGTAGCAGATATAAACAACACAGCCAACAATAGTTTCTGTTTCAACATCACAGCCAAATATTGCTCCAAATAAATAACTAGAAAACGCTTTGTTAATAATGTCGAGTCGTTTTAATTGTCCATGTCTGACAACAACGCTTTTGTGACTTTTGGACATCCATGTTCTGTGATGGTGGGAGCAGCTCTGCGCTGCTCTTCCACCAAAGTCAACATGCTGAGTTGTTGACTTCTTCCAGTGTGTAACATGAGGCCATTAGTCAAAGTGTGTTTTACCTCCCCTCCTGTTTCTGCCAGCTGTATACTGGCAGAAACAGGAGGGGACACTGCTGTACTGTGTTGTATTGTGCACTGAAGATTCAGTTGTTTAAAGGTCATATTCATATAACAGAATACATTTCTGCCATCCATGTTCCTAAAATTGAAATGATAAAATCTAAAATATTTGGACACAATCGAGTGGTTCCTCTTCAGTGGTGTTAATGGCTAAAGGCTCAAACCGGCATGCTTCATTTTATGAAGAACTGGAGTTGTTTGCTTGGTGGTCTGTAACTTTTATAGAGAGGAAGTGACTGTGTGCTTTTTCCTTGTCTCTCCACAGGAGGACTGACCAGCCCTGCAGCCTGTCATCCTGACTGTCTCTGCCTCCATCTGCGTGTCTGAGTGTCCATGATGACTTGGAGAGGGCTGGACTGGTGGATCCCCTACTGACAGCTGCTCTGCTCTGACTCGCTCCTTTCCTGGTGGCTTTGTGTACCCTTGTGCTGTGGGGCCCCCGTCACCATCTAAGCACTCACCATGGCTAGTCTGGTGCTCAACGAGACTGGAATGGAGGACTGCGGCATTGACGACTCCTTTAAGTATAACTTGTACTCGGTGGTCTACAGCGTGGTCTTTGTCTTAGGCCTGATCACCAACTGTGCGGCCCTCTTCGTATTCTGTTTCAGGATGAAGATGCGCAATGAGACCACAATGTTTATGACTAATTTAGCACTATCTGATTTAGTATTTGTTTTTACGCTGCCATTTAAGGTTTTTTACAATGTTAACCGCCACTGGCCATTTGGAGATGGACTGTGCAAGGTATCGGGAACAGCCTTCATCACCAACATCTACGGCAGCATGCTCTTCCTCACCTGCATCAGCGTAGACCGCTTCCTGGCAATTGTCTACCCTTTCCGCTCACGCTCCATCCGCACGCGCAGGAACGCGGCACTAGTGTGTGCCGCCGTGTGGCTGACCATTGTAGGAGGAGGGATATCAGTAACCTTTTTCTCTACCATTAACAGCACAAACAGAGCTACCACATGCTTTGAGGGTTTCTCCAAGAGCACCTGGAGGACCTACCTGTCCAAAATCACCATCTTCATCGAGGTAAGCAACAGGCTCTAAAAGTCACACAGTCTTACATGCACACCATTTAAACACTTTATTTATCTAACCAGAAACATAGCAGCAAAGTTTTGTTATGCTTTTGATTATCATCCTAGATTGTGGGCTTCCTCATCCCCCTGCTGGTCAACTTGGTGTGTTCCTCGCTGGTTTTGCGGACCTTGCGTCGCCCAGCGACCGTTGGTCAAGGCTGTGACAGCAAGAGACGTGTTTTACGGATGATTCTCGTCCATCTGGGCATCTTCATCACCTGCTTCGTCCCCTATAACTCGATCCTCTTCCTGTATGCCCTGGTGCGGACCCAGGCACTAGCTAACTGTACTGTGGAGCGCTTTGCCCGGACTCTTTACCCAATCACGCTGTGCCTGGCCACCCTGAACTGCTGCCTGGACCCTGTAGTCTACTACTTCACCTCTGAGAGCTTCCAGAAAAGCTTGACCTTTGGCGTAACACACACCAAAGGGACAGGCTCCCGACCTGAGAGCATCCCTCGCAGTGACACTGACACCCAGGACATTACAAACACTGTCCCCAAAGACACACACACTGTGGCCAGCAATGGAAATGAGACAAAAATGTCAGAAAGCCACTTCTGACTCAGTGGGAGGATGGAAGGTCAAGAAGGACAGGGTGGATTTGAAAGACAAAAGAGAGCAATCAGCTGTTTGTCCTGGAAGTCCTGGAGCTGGCTAACACATAACTCAGCAGATTAGTTAAGTCCTGAGGTATGGCCTGGACTTTACGGATTAATCCACCACTGGAGACCACAGGAATGTATTTGTGTTTGTTTATTACTGTATGAGCAAACAATAGAGGGACCAGAGACATAGCTACATGAGGACAATTTGTGACAGTCCTGTAAAAGGGACTCCAACACATCGTCACTCAGGCGTAACACACACCAACACTCACAAATGCACTGGATTTCATCCACATAGTTTAAATATGCTGTCAAGTACTTTTATAACACACCGAGCCCTTTAGTTTTATCAGCATAAAGTTCACATTTTCACAGTGCATTATATCACTTTAGATATTAATGTTATGACACTCTTTATTGTGTTGAGACCCAGTGTTGTTATAACACAGCAGCGCACAGACCTGCCAAGTTAAATGTGTCTCATGTTGAAGTTTGAGACCATTAAATGTCTGTTTTGAATTGTATTCATGGATGCATTTATTATTTCTGTCCCTGGCTTCATGCCCATTGGTTTGGTCAAACTGACTTTTGTCAGCGTGACTGTAGATCTGAACTCTTGCACTCCGGCTTTTGGTTCTTGCCAAGCAGTCAGAGTGAGCTTGTTCTTGGAGCAGAGGGAGGCTGTGATCCAGTCGAGGACCTTGGCCTGTGTGCTGTGTCACAGGCCAAATGTTCATTATAACTGGACCAATTGTCCATTGTTTGCTTTTGAAAGAGGTCTCTGTTTTAATCTGGCCTTAGACAGCAGATCTGCTCAAAGTCTCAAATATGTGCACACTCCAAAGTACGGTTAAACTAAACACCCCAAATCATAGTCTTACACTTCACAAAGGGCAAAACAATAAAAAGTTAGCAGATGCAGGAGTTTGAGTGTCGCTGGCTTTGCCCGTATGGATTTGTGGCCCATTTGGTAAATATTTGTATCCAAAATGTCCTGAGCCTTCACCACTGCATGGACTTCTAGCACCCAGTGAAACTTAAGGACCAGGCACACCAGCAACATTAATCTTGTGATTTCAGGGCGAATCATCAAACTTCAAGAACTGCCTATTTAACAAGGATACATGAACAAGCTACGCTCCACTACTACACGTTCTACATGTGATAGTGTTTCCACCGTGACTTCAGAAAGTTTTCTGAACCCTTCCCTATATTGTCCGTCCGTCCGTCTGTACGTCCATATGATTCTTGTGAGGTCACTGTCACTGCATATTCATCCCATTTATGAGCTGGTTATTTCAGGAACAGCTTAAGAGAATTTCTTCAAATTTACCACAAATGTCCAATCGGACTCAAGGATGAACTGATTAGAGTTTGGTGGTCAAAGGTCAAGGTCAGTGACCTCACCTCTGTCCCATGTATCGACTGGTTGGTGGAGGCATACAACTGCAAAGCGGTAATTCTATTTGTGCTGTAGATTTCATTTTAAATGGTATAAAATTACCAGAAGGGCCTCGGTGAGGGAGGAGACCAAGGACCCAACAGTCATTCTAACAGAGCTTCACACGTCCTCTGTAGAGATGGGAGTGTGACAGGATGGAAGCTGCTTTGAGTAAAATGCAAATGACAACTTTTTGGAGTTTGTCAAATAGCATTTAAAAGAAAATGATTCTCTGGTCTGATGAGACAAAAATCTGTCCCTTTGGGCAAAACTCCAAGCACTGTGTTTGCTGAACACCTGCCTCTGCTCATCACCTGCTAATGTTGCATTCCATTATATATGATGATAGTACGTTTTTTTAAGGCGTTTATCCATTCTTTCATAGAGACATGTGGAATTAGAGATCCATGGCCTTAGCTGGGAGAGTAATAGTTCTCTGTACCTGCTGTAGTGGTATGAACAGAGAGTGAAGGAGGGACAATTTTTAGTAATCCAAGTAGGCCTCTCTGGTAGAGTGAGTGATGTGAGCATGTGGCTGACAGAGTGGAGGAAGTTACAAAAATAAATATTCCACTTCACCCTTTTAGTGGTTCATGTCCTGAATGTGGCTGAAATTTGGCAACACTCAATGGTTCATTCTTCAAATATCTCCCTTTACATGAGCAAGCTGTCCTGATTGTAGAAGACAAAACTGCACATTGTATTTCAGTACACTGAGTATTGTCCTGTTCTGACCTCTAGTGGCAAAAGGTTGGAACAAAGCCCCATTATAATGAAGCAGCCTAAATATCATGGCCTTTTACTGTCACATGCTTCTTTCTGTTCAACCTGTTTGCCGATTATCAGCCTGTCCATAAATTATGAGGTAAGACACACACATTGTAGCTGCAGGGGAAGCATGCAAGCCTATTAAAAGTCACACAGGTGCCAGGAACTGCCTGGAACCTGCCAGACACATTTTCTATGGGTGTGACTTCATGTACATTAGGTGTTATGAAAATAACACAATGGTTGAAACCACAGCTGTTTTTCTGCAGAGTATTTTTTGCATTTTAGTAGCATGTGAGAGGTTTTTTTCTAAAGGATGCACAATGGAAATCATGTCCATATTGCTAAAGGGCAAATAGGTATGCCGTGATATCAGTGGCCACAGAAAACATAAAATCCTACTGTTTTAAAGCCTCAAATGACTAAAGCACAAATAAACAGTATAACAAACACACAGGTCTACCTTACACAATTAATGCCTTGATAAACAGTTATGAAAAAGGAAGTGTCACATCTGATTGGGGAAGCAGATGGACACTTGCTTTTTTGTCACAGCCCCAACTGTTGCAGGATGCAAACTGAGACTACTTTTATAGAGTATAGTAGTGTAAATGTAGCATACCTACAAACTGTATGACTGTTGTGTCCACTGAACAGACACCTGCTTCAGAATTCTGTAGAATTTCAGAGGTAAGAGAAGGGAGTTTCTGTCTGACCATCTGTCAGTCTTATGACAGGTAAATTATTTTCTCTGTAAGTGTTGTTCTGTTTTCTTAACCATGCTTTTCCCTTTCCACGTGCCCAGTACTGTATGCTGTAAGATGTGACTGAGTTGCTAGGGCCTCAGCAAGAAACAAACAGTATAAAACCACTCAGATGTGAAAGGGCATAGCTTCCCCTTCCTCTTACCACCATACCCAAGAAACCAAGAGCCTGTGAAGCCTGAGAACAGCCCACACGAGACACAGCCATCTTATGCAACCACACATTCAAACAGAAACGTTATCGCTGACGCGTTATTGCTGACTTCTTCACATGCACACACTGACAGTTTTTTTTTCAGCCGCAGAAGTGCGTCAGGAAGTTTTGTTGTTGTTCTTGTTTGCCACTGTACAGCTCAAGAGGAGACAGTCAGTCTACTGTTCACAGAGAGGTGTGAAGCATGCAGTCACCGGTGGTCACCTCTGGGTCCAACCGTTCCGCTCCGTCTATGCTGACCATTTAAAGAGAAGACAAAGAAGCACAAGGTAATAACTTTGATAAGAGAGAATTTCTGAGAGACAGCCATGCTTCTGTGTTTTGGATAGGCATCTGTGGTCAAAGTGATGCTTCACATTTTGCTGATGATGCATGACTTGTCATTAAAGCTGCTCTGTCATAGGATTTACATCTTACATTAAATGCTATATGTCTGTCAGTAGTGGAGTTTCATGTTACATGCTTTATTAATATCTAGGCAAGTCATGGCACTGGTAATATCTGATGTCAATTATTTGATGTCAGCTATAAGATAGAGGTTTAAGAAATTATTCAAATGCATTTCAGACTACTGAGAAAATGCAAGTTGCTACATTATCTTTACATTTCCAGTGGACCTGCTTAGTACTTCCTCAAATGTTATATACTGGACACATTGTTGCAAAACTCTTAACTACACGGATAGTATGAGATAAGCCATTGGCTGATTGTAGCAGACTGATAGCCTCAGCAGCCAACAGGAGAAAAACTAGTCAAAATTACCTAAAGCAGCAAAAAAAAAAAAAAAAAAGTCACAGTTTGTCTCTTCCTCTCTGGCAAGGCAGAGGAAGGGTGTGGTGCTGTCATGATGGCAGAAGGAAGGGTGATACTCCAGTGATAAGCAAAGTAAATGCGTCTTTTTTTTTTGCTAATTTCCTTCTACAGTCTTTGATTTATTATATTTGCAAAACCATGTTTCCTGAAAAAACTAATTTCTAGTCAGATACATACAAGGGGCAAGGAATTTAATATTTTATATTTTCCTGGAATCCATTTCACATAACATTCAGGTAGAAAGTCTCTAATAAGATACATCTTATAAATGTACATAAATATATAAAATATATAATCTAACGCTTGAGTTTATTTCCTGTGGAATACTAGATTCTTATCCTAGGCACGAACCAGAAACGAAACATCTCTGTTTGATAGAACTGCTCATAACTTGTGTCCACATTAGCAGTGGAAGTAGTATTCAAGTACTTAATGCTAAAGTATGCAACGTGTTTCAAATATTTTTGTTGTAGAACTATGCTCCACATCTTGTCTTAATGTGGAGAGGAGCTGTCAAAGCCTCTTGTGACCCAGACTCATACTGGCAGCAGTGCAGACTTATTAGCTTCTAAAAGATTTTGAGAGGGATCGATCTCTGTAACCAATCAGAGATTTTCAGTTAATTTGCTTGCAGTTTTGTTGCATTCTCATTTATTGCAAAGTCATACTGACAGTTATCTGCAGAGGTGGGCAGAGTGTGGCGGAGCATAACATATCATAGTAGAGCATAGTGGAGCAGGGAGGGGGAGCGCTGGGCAGAGCACAGTGGGGTGATTTGGAATATCATGTTAATGATACCTTAAGTTACATACTGTAGCTTTAATTAAAATGATCTATATAGAACTGTAGGAAAAAAAATCTCTGTTACAAGTAAAAGTCATTAATTGGAAACAGCCAAACTAAATAGTAAATTTGTTAAAATGTAGTTAAAGTATTATTAATATTTGCATCACATCTTGCTTGTAAATGAAACTACATTTGTACTTATGCACAGTGCTTGAGAACATATACACCGCTAGATTCCACCACTGGTCTGACTCTACACCAGGGTCGTACTGAAAATCGGAAAGGCTGGGAGTCACTGTCCCTAAACTCGTTTAGTCTATTTAGCCTGCCCTTCAGTTCACAATGGAAACTACTTTAATATTTAATATTTACAAGGCTTGATCAAGTGATGTTGGCATCCTCACTTACTGAAGAGGTTTCACAGCTACCCACAGAGTTTGCACTTACAAATAGTAATATGTTAAACAGGTTTTGGCCTAGAGCATCTTTCACCCTTTAACCCTTTAAAAATCACAGCACGTACTGAGGGAGTGTAAACACCAGTCAGCGTGATTTGTCACAACCTGACATCCCCAAAATAAAAAGGTTAATACAATTTATAAATTCATTAGTACAACCTTATAAACATTATTATAAAGTGGGACCAGTAAGGGATGATGTACTACATTGTTTTTCCATAACATGTCAGTTTTCATTTGCCTATTGTAGGCGTCATGGGAGTGAAGAGGTGAATGATTGACCACAGGAAAGAAGCCATTTGAATTATGCCAGCAGTGTCTGTGTAGGCAAGGAAATGGCTCAGAATATGTCTGGCTTGCGGGAGGAGACCCCGAACTCCTCATCACAATGTGACGACAACATGACCAGCTGGAACCAAAGCATGCAGACAATGTACACCTACTTCTACCTGCTGCTCTTCATCCCCGGGCTGCTGCTCAACACCACTGCTCTCTGGGTCCTCTGCAGATATATTAGGTACACACATATAAACCCGCACTCACACACATACCAGACCTCAAACACATTAAGGACATGGCTAAATCTTATGTGTGTTGCTCCATAGGAAGAAGACCAAGGCTGTGATCTTCATGATAAACCTGGCATTTGCGGACCTGGCCCATATCCTCTCTCTGCCCCTCAGGATCTATTATTACTTCACACACACCTGGCCCTTTGGACATGGCATGTGCTTGTTCTGCTTCTATCTCAAATACCTCAACATGTACGCCGCCATAATGTTCCTGGTGAGTGCACAGTTCAGTGGCAATAATCCTGGAATATCCTTTGTAGAAGGAGCAAGGAAATTCAAATGACATCTAGGCAGCTTTTGTTAACAGGCATCAAATATCAACATGTGGCATTTTAGTGAAAGGCAATTTGGGAAAACAGCCATCTGTGTTTAAGCCAGTGACTCTGAGGCTGGCAGATCATTTTGCTGTTGTACTATTTTGCCTGTTTCCTGTTTTTCCAGGTGTGCATCAGCGTGCAGAGGTGTGTCTTCCTGCTTGACCCATTTTTTGCTCGGCGATGGAGGCGGCGCTATGACCTGTTGATAAGCAGTATAGTGTGGTTGGTGGTTGGCCTGGGCTGCTCGCCGTTCATTCTCATGCGGAGCAGTAGCACCAATGCTAGTACCAGCGTAAACACACAGACATTTAATAACTTGTCCTTTTCTGTGACTGAAACCTTTACCCAACATTCCTTAGATTACACCAGCAGCAGGTCAGTGTCCATCCCCAATTCTTCCAGAGGAGAGTGTTTTAAAGACCTGCCCATGCGTAGACTCTCCCAACCTCTGGCAATCTCCATGATGACCCTGGCTGAGCTGTTTGGTTTCATCATTCCTTTGGCCTGCATAAGCTACACCTGTGTACACATTGCTCACTCCCTCAACCAAAGAAAAATCCAGGATCAGCATAGCCCATACACACTCAACTCCTCAGCACGCAGCAGACTCCAGTCAGTCACCTCCAACTGCCAGATGGATAAATATGAAAAGCATACAAATGGTGACAAGCGGCGTGCCCTGCGGATGGTGCTGAGCTGTTCTGCCCTCTTCTTGTTCTGCTTTGCTCCCTACCACCTCAACTTCTTGTTATACCTGATGGTCTCACAGGAAATGGTGTCCCATTGTCCTACCAGGCAGGCTGTACTTAAGTTCCACCCAGTCTCTCTGTGCCTGGCGAGCCTGAGCTGCTGCCTCAACCCTCTGCTTTATTACTTTCTAACAGCTGAGTTCAGGATGCACCTCACCAGCCGCTCCTCCTCCTTCTCCTCCTCTCTCCTCTCCTCCCCAATCAGTTCCCCAACCCAGAGGAATGGTCCACAGAGACTGATGAGCATGGAAAGCAGCTATTCGGATAAAGAGTAGCATTATTTAGAGCAACGTTTGTTTTTCCCTCAGGGAATGACAGAGATAAACATGTCAAACAGATACGTCTTCATAATGCATTCAGTCGAATTTGATAAGTTGGACCAGATCACTTCACATGTCACGGCTGATCCACGGAGCTTTGACCTCAGTGGGAAGAGCACCCAGGGGACGCTGCTTTAGAACAAACAAGGTTTTTAATCAGCAGCTAAAATAACGTATGCCTGTGTGTCATATTGAATGTGCGCTTGTTACATGCAGTTGTTAAACTTGCTATATGAACATGTCTCCTGAGCTCAAGCCAAAGGAAACAAGCAAAAACTTCAAATAAGCTACTGTACATAGTAAATGTCAAGGTATACAAATGCATGTTAAAGTACTGTAAATAAAAAGAAAAATGCATTGTGTGTTGTATGTGGTGCTTTGATGTTTGTTTCCACCATATATCCGAGGCTGTTTCATAATGAGGTTCTATCTGGGTGACAGTAAATGAAAACAGGTGCTAGCTCATTTTTGTTGTACTTCCTCTTACCATGTAAAGCGGCAAAGACAGTTGGCAACGGTTGCCAGCAGATATGAAAAACTGTTAAGGCGCTGAGGCGGGCTTTTAAACTGAAATGCAACACCGTGTGCCCTCCATCCCCCCACGCACACAAGTGCTCTCACATCTGCATCATCCGAGTAGGCTCTGAGGCTACCCCCGCCTCCAGGCTGATCTATACAGCCCACCTTTGGAAAATACTGCCAGGTGTCTGAGTCACACATCAAAATGCCCCTACATCTTATCTTTTTGCTGACATGCTCAGGCATTGCATCAGATTTTCATCTTCCATTTAGTTACTGATAATACAATGTGAAAATGAGAAAAAGAAACCAAAAGATGAGGATGTTTAAAAAAAAAAGACCAAGAAGAAGTTTCTGTTCCTGGTTTTGGTGTTAATCTCATCGTGAGATCATATAATGTTTTGGTATGTCATCTAGAGGACTTGCACGGCTGATAGACACTGTCCTCATGGAAAGAACTGGCTATATGCATAATAGCAGAAGTTCTGGTGTCAAAAATTCTTGTAAACCACACCCCCCACTCACAGGAAGTCCTATGTGTGCTAAAACCCCCAGTAGAGACAGCCAGCCAGACAGACAGACAGACATACAGAGAATGGCAGATATATACAGGGAACACCGTCAGAAGAAAAAACAGGAAATAACATCAGGTTAGAAAAGAAACATACTGCAGAAAGTGTGTATGAGGTAGAACAACATAGAGAGAAGTAAAGGGTGGGAATGAGAGAGGGTGGGACAAAACAAGAAAATAGTGTGAGAAGGGAGGAGGGAAGGGATGTGATGCTTCACCCCTCTGACTTCTGACAGAACGTGGCTTCAAGTTTGACAACAGAGGTGAGAAATTACTGCCAATTTTAGAATCTTATATTGTCAAGAACCTGTGAGTGTGAATTTTTGTGTGAGAGGCTGGATGCTTTCAGCATAGAGTCATGACTCATAGGGAATCTTGCATGTTTTTCCGATGAGAGGATTATCTGTTATGCTGAGGGTGTGTGTGTCTGTAGCGTCACGGTGTCTCTGCGTTCCCTTGTGTGTATGGAGGGTCAGGGCGTCTATTGTGTGTTGAAACAGAGCACGTGGAGGAGTGCTGGCATTTCGGTGCTGATACACGAGGCCAGATTTTGTGTCTGAGTGGAAAAGCTGTAACATGCCAACATCCCACAGAGAAATGAATCACAGAGGATCAAATAATATGTTTCCATTGGCAGGGTCTGAAGACTAAAGCTGCTGAATCCTAGTAAGGTAGGGGTACAGGTTTTTTATGAAATAGAACATTGTTATGAGTCTCATTCTACATATACACCTCACCTAAACCAGTATAGTGTAGTTTTTACTCATTAAAATTATTGATATTTTGGGGGATTTTGTTGATAGCAATAATTAGATGATATTTTGCATCCATCAAAAAATGGGTTTAAGTATCAACAAAACTGAGGCAACATTAGAAGCGTAAGAACACACACAGTTAGGAAAGCCCAACGGCCCGACCAGTGTGATTAGTGAGCTAATTAATTTGTTGCCAATATTTCCAAACTTCATCCAGTGCTGCTGAAGGAAGAGAGGGTCAGGAAAAGAGAGAGAGGTAGGAGGAGGAGGAGAACAGCAGCCAAGTGTGGTGCAAAAGCTACAGGTCAGATGGAGCAAACAAATATGTAGAAGCAAAATGGCCTTGTTTCTATTCTTCTGAGCAGTGATTCAAGTACCATATTTAACAAATATTTTATAAAAACATGTGCGCCCCTGCACCCCGCCACCACTACCACCACAAATAGAATATAATTTTGTGTGTGTGTATTTCGTATACACATACACTGATATCACTTTTGCAGAGTGATTCTGCTAAAGTTTGCTGTGTGCGTTTTTGTGCCAGTACCTTGGCTGTTTTAGTCCTGTCCTGGACAGCTGACTCCCAAAGCTTTTCATTCTTCATACTCTGTGCGATGCTTAGCTCGCAGACGGTGAAACAAGCTGTTGAGTTGTCTCTAGTGGCGACCAAATTCCAACAGTTTGCAGATTGCTGTTTTTGAGCAACATCCATCCTTCAAAGCTCCAGGTTCCGGGTTCGGGCCCCACCTGGAACCTTTCTGTGTGGAGTTTGCATGTTCTCCCCGTGCTTGTGTGGGTTCTCTCCGGGTACTCCGGCTTCCTCCCACAGTCCAAAGACATGCAGCTTAGGTTGACTGGTGTCTCTAAATTGCCCATAGGAGTGCGTGTGTGTGGTTGTTCGTCTATGTGTTAGCCCTGCGATGGATTGGTGACCTGTCCAGGGTGTACCCCGCCTTCGCCCGATTGCCGGCCGGGATTGGCTCCGGCCCCCCCCCCCGTGACCCCGTTCAGGGACTAAGCGGTAGAAAAAAAATGAATCCCCGTCACAAAGTCTGAGGGCGCTCTAACCACATTTTGAGTGCTGTTCACTTTGCAACTCAACATTTGAGAGTGCACAGGCACAGTTTTACAAATGCACAATCTGATTTGAGAGCTTAGTCTCAGTCATGCATGTGCTTGTTTCTGAGTGCTCTCTCAGATTTCTCCACTGGGATTTGTGTGAAAGTGTGTCCTTGCCCCTTGCCTGCTAGCTCTCATAGCCCTGATTTGCAAATTGAATAATGCTTGCAATTTGTTTTGTAAGCTTTCAAAACCTTTGACGTGGACAATCTTCCACACAAACCCTAGAGGAGACATCTGAGAGTGCAGACTCAGATTCCAGCTCTCAAATCTGATTCTGTGCTAACACAACTGTGCCTGTGCACTTACAAATGCTGAGTTGCAAAGTGAGCGGTGCTCAAAATGTGGCTAGAACACCCTCAAAAATTGTGGCAGATATTTACTCCCATAAAAATACCTCTGTGCCAGTGAGGATGCATGTTTAGCAATCAAATTAATGACATAGATTACGAGGCCTTTGGTATCTATATTTTATCTCTTGGCGCTGTCTGTTCACTCATTTATAACCTCACCAATGCAGTTTTATGCTGCCACACTGACTTGTAGTTCAGTGATCTTGTACTGTACATGCTGCACATGCTCTCAATGTGCAGCACGTGACGTCTAGGCCACATCCCGCAGGAGGTATGTGGGCTCTCAAGGCCTGTTTTTGATTGTTTTTGTAAAGTGACTGACATACTCAATAATGCCAGCTGGCGCATTGTTAAAACAACAATTAAGACATTGTCACAGACAATATATAACGCACACCCCTAACTCTCAAGATGATGATGTTTCTGTCACAATAAGATGATGTGCAGCTAATGTACATCAACAAGAAGATGAATATTATATAAGCCCGCTGCCGCAAGAGACAAGAAGGAACTGAGACTCCAGTACTGTCTGGTCTTCAGCTGACGGCCTGCAACAAAAGCACATTGCACATGAAAAATGTGAGAAAAGAAATGCACTAATAACACATGTAGGTCAAAGGTCAGTGAAGCTAAAAGAAGGGCTGGGAACTGAGAGCCCACTGGGAGCTATGTCTGCCTGTGAAGCAAGACACCAGGCAGCCAGGGGGGCCAGAGTGCTGTGGAGGGGTCTATAGCTCATGAAGCAGCACTATACATCATCCAAACTGGATGACACCCCCTCTTCACTCAACTCAACAACCTCTGCTTGTTAATGTCCTTACCGAGAGCCACTGTACTGTACTCTGGTACAATTTTGAGGTACTTCTGCGTTTGCTACTGTACTCTTATTTCCTTTTTAAGCTACTTTTATACTTTTATCCCACTACATTTCATAGGGAATTGTTGTTGTTAATACTCAGCTACATTTATCATACAGCTGTAGCTACTTTTCATATTAAGAATTTATGGTTTTAAAATACAAAGCATTGTTAAAGATGATACCAGTAGCATTTAAACTACTGGTTTAACTCATTCCTCACCCAAATACAGTGGTAACACAGTCTCTAAGAGTTCACAGTCCCACATATGAGTGATTTCCCCTCTAAACCCCTGAGCTGGTGCCATTAGAGAAAAGTCTGAACAATGAATACAACTTTCCATGGACGGAATTTTGTTTTATGTTCTTTCTCTAACCAGTGACTCAACTCATGCCCCTCAAATTCATCTTGTGACCCGTTAGAGCTTCCCCACCCCAGAGGTGAAAACCACTAGAACAGTGAAATTATGCTTACTCATACAAGAACAGCAACAATCTAACAAGGTAATATATAGCAATACAGCTCTCACGAGGGCTATTTTCTGCTAAATGAGTACTTTTACTCTAGGTTCACCTCTGTACTTTTACTTAACAAAGATTTTGAATTCAAAACTTTTACTTATAATAGTCTTACATTGTTGTACCAGTACTACAGTAAGTAAAGAGTCTATGTTTTAATTCCATCAGCACTGAGGTGCTTGTGATGAGCATTAAACAATAAGGCATAAATTATGTGTTACATAAAATACCTCATCTTTAGTGTAGTATGTATAACTTGCCTTATACTTAAAATACCAAAAACATAGATTATGTTTAGACAACAGTCCCAAATGTTTAATTTGTACAGTTATGCATCATTATTTATTTTTTGCATTGTGAGCATTATTCATATCACGTGATTTTTTTTTTTACCGCTTGTCAAACTTCCTCAAGTATGCTATGAATAGTTAAAAATTGTTACAGTAATTTAAATTAACTGGAAGACTTGAAACTCATCGTGTCTTCAAAAAGCAGAAAGGCCGATTGCCCAGTTTATACAGAAATGATCAATTTACAAGTCTCATCTATACAAACACAGTATGTGTGAAAGGCCAAAACAATGAAAACTATTTTTTGTTCTATAATTAAACAGGGCCACTTTCTGTTAAGCGGTTTACTTATGTAGCAGCACAGCATAGGTAAACCCATGCATACAGCTGTGGGTGTATCACGCCTACGAGCAGTAAGTTCGGTTCCAGATATCACTGTGCATTTCCATTTCATCAGGATTTAAACTTAGCTACAATGAAAGTCCTTACAACCCTCTCATTTTCAATTTGAGCTGTTGGATGTGTGAAGAAGCATAATATGGCTGTGACTTACAGTATACCGAAACAAAAAGAGTGCTTTCTCACACATAAATGGACTTAGGGAAGGCAGCATGCCTTGGTTCGACAAACCACAAGTCTAGTCTGATTTGGTAACCACTCCGGTTTCAGTGATGCTTCACCCCAAAGTGTTTGGCACACTGGCTCTTTGCAGGGTGCCCTGCAGCTGGAGATGATAAACAGTCGACACTATGTGGTAAACTGTACCATCAACTTCTCTGTGGGTTTGCACATTTACTGTAAAAACCTCTGAGCTCACACAGAGGATTTATTATTTTATACAATGTTTAAATGCAACATATAACAAGCTGAGGCCGCTGCTGACCAGTGTGTGTGTGTGTGTGTGAGACTAAGTGCTGTACAATGTGATACTGTATGTGTCCCATTGAGGAAGCAATCAATTCAAAACATGTTGCATGCCAGGCTGGTTTCCAGAGACACAAATACTGTATCATCCTTTTTTCTCTGAATACCAGGTTTCTACCCCAGCATGCACTAGGTGAGAATCAGGTGGCCATGTTTATTGCAGTCATGTCTGTAAGACTCAGACAGACAATCACATGTAGCCCACAAAAGCTATTCAGACTTTTCAAATCAAATCAAAGAACCTTGATTATTGAAGGCAGACGTGGGTTCTCTTGCTGTGAATTGACAGTCAACATTCAGACAGACAGAGGTTTTATTTCCTGGAAACAATGTTATCTAACTATATACGTCTTTGAGTTGACTCTTTCTTTTCTTCTCTACCAGGTTACCACGTTCCTGGGGTTAAAAGTGTTCTGAAACACCAACAGTTCATCAGCACTGGAGACAAACCTAAGTCTCTACAAACTTCACCAAAAGTCTGTTTCTATCTCTGGGATGCTGCAGGGAACAGGACTATAGTAGCACAGGTCACTGTAACAAAGTCCTCCCTGCCACAATGAACAGCATGAATGCTCAAACGCACCCATCACCAGACTACAAGCAACTTTCCTGATACAAGCTTCCTGCTAGTTTACAAGGCAGCTTGTCTTGTGTGTTGAGAGAAAACAGCCCTTGGATTAAGATGAACCATACCTGTAATATGAGTGAAGAACTCCGGACATACAAACACCATGTGTATGCAGTGGTGTACAGTGTGATTTTAGCACCAGGCCTGCTGAGCAATGTGTTGGCCCTGTGGGTGTTCAGGGTCTATATCAAAGAAACTAAGAAGGCTGTGGTGTTCATGATGAACCTGGCTGTGGCTGACCTACTGCAGGTAAATGTCCATCTGTGTCTTATGTCCTTCTTATATGACTGTTATCTCTTTGTCTGTTTAGCTGTTTCATTACTGTATGTATTGTGTGATTGTACATTTTTATTTCTTGCACATAACGCATACCCATGAGGCACCTGTAACCACGGTATAACTACTGTATGATAATTTAGTGACAAATAAACAAATGTTTACATAATGTACATGCACAAAGCACGGCATATTAAACTTGAAAGCTCATTCGGAACCTCAGGTTTACAAAACAAACAAACAAAAACATACTTACTAGATTTCTTGCAGTGCTTTCAGCCCCCGCCTCACATGAAGGAATCTTTTATGAATAAAAAAGATAAGCCTAAAATGTTAACGTAAAATAGTAATAATTAGTAATAAATGTAGCCAATAAATGCAATAAACAAAGGAGTAATATTTCATATAATGCTCACATCTTAACCAGTGTCTATACACTGGTTAAGATACTTTAAAGGTGTTAAACATACTTATATAAGCTAACAACTATAACAATGTGTGCTGTAGTATGATATAAACATTTATTACCGTTTAGAATGAGCTTATAAATGCTAAATAGAGGGGTTAAAATAAAGTGTTACCATTTCTCCCAACAAATGTCTAAAAATGATTGAAAATGTCAAAGTCTAAAGGTAAAAGTTCAAATGACAGGTTATTTATGTGTAAAACAAACCAAAATCCTCACAGTTTAAAAGCTTTTCAGTCAAAGCTCATGTGAGACTTGTGTGAACCAGAAACTACTGTACTAATCGATTATCCACATTCTAGTTGACTTGTTTTTTGTTGTCCAAATTAGAAAGACATCAGGGTTTCCTTGTTCCAAAACCATCTGACACTCTTTGCTCTCCTCAGGTGCTCTCTCTGCCTTTGCGGATCTACTACTACATGAACAACACCTGGCCTTTTGGTCATCCTCTCTGCATAATCTGTTTCTATCTCAAGTATGTCAACATGTATGCTTCCATCTACTTCCTGGTGTGTGTGAGCGTGCGTCGCTGTGAGCTCATCATGCGTCCACTGAGGTACACGTCATCCAGGCGAAAAGGAGACTTCATTATATGCGCCTGTGGCTGGCTGTTGGTCTGTTTGGCCTGCCTGCCATTCCCTCTGCTGAGGAACTTTACCAGTGAAAATACCAGTGAAAATAGCACTAAACTGGTGTGCTTCTCAGAGCTGCCCATGAGGCCTGTCACAACTCTAACAGCCTGTGCCCTTCTGATCATAGCTGAGCTGTTTGGGTTCATCATCCCCCTTATCTGTGTGTTAGCCTGTACCTGTCTGACTGCTGGGAGCCTCCGGAGGCAGAACACAGGTGCAATTACTGACCGAGGAGAGAAGCAGAGGGCTTTAAGGATGGTGCTAAGCTGTGCCGCAGTTTTCTTAATATGCTTTGCTCCATACCATATTACTATGCCCCTGGACTTCCTGGCAAAAGCCAACGCTCTTCGCAATTGTGCCCTCAGGGATCTGATTCTGCGATGTCACCCTGTCACACTCTGCCTGGCCAGCCTGAACTGCAGCCTGGACCCACTCATGTACTATTTCACAACTCATGAATTCTGGAGGCGGCTAAGCAAGACAGAGATACCAGAGAGCATAGCTTTCAGCAGGCGCCTGTCCCGCGTGACTGCAAGAGGGGAGGTTGAGGATGACTAGACCACAGTCTAAATGAGCTTGCTGAAGGACCAAAATGATAATCTCAACCACTAAACTCTGACAACAAGACGTTCCTAAAATCTAAAAAGTTATAATTTACATGAAAACATGCATGTGGAAATACAGAGTGAGTTTCAAACTGTGAATTTTTTTCTATTTATTTTTCAATAAAGGTGTGACTTCTTTGTAAATTTGTACGGCTCAAGTGAAGAGTGAGCTAGTTCTGTTGTGAGGGATGAACTTGCATTCAAAACCTCTTACGGATGAACACAATACCGTTAAACCAGCTACACCCTTCCCTCTAGATCCAGTTTTATGATAAACTAACAGCTGGCAGAGGATGATGAAAAAAGATTGTGCCAGCTAAAATGTCACTTTCATTGGTGTGAGCATGATAAGTAGGTAAAGGACTTTATTCAACAATGAAGTTCAGTTCAGTACATCTAATCGTCTAGTATTCAGATAAAAAGCTGAGACAAAAACACACTTTTACAAGCACACTTCCTGTCTGATTGTCTTTCTGTGCAGGTGGGAAAACACTGAAAACGACTTACACAATATTGGGCAAAAAGCCATTTTTCATACTTCCAAGCTTGTGTAAGGACTTTCAAATTCCAGTACAAATATTTAAAGCAAATATACTAATGTATGCTGAGAATTTGTTCCTGTGACAATTTGAAACATGTAGCATTCTTCAAAAAACCGCGCTGACAGGAGCTTATTGCTCTCAGACGTCTCAGTAAAGACAAGTCTCTTATGGGAGTACAAAGTCATAAATAAAAATGGAAAAACTAGCATTTTCTGAGACAAAACTGGTGACATTTCCCTTTAGCTTCAAGCTCAACAGCCATCTTTCAAGTCTAGTGCCACAAATGAGGTTTCTACACAAACACGGACACTGGTTGCAAGGTGCTGAACTGTTCACCATCAGGTTTACATTACATCATCACAGAGCAGGGCTGCAGAAGCCTCGGGGAGCAGCAGGGCACTCGGGGAAGTGGCGACTGAGAGCTCTGGGCTCGTGCATCTTCATAAAAAAAAACAACAACTTTGTTACATGTGTACTGTAGCTGTACTGTACCATACATTTCCATGGTGAATTGTGCTATAGCCTACCACAATATAACATACAGTACATTTTGTCAAGGCTGCTCTACAAACCTTTGAGAGTGAAAACAGCAGGCTGACACACGAACAGGATACAGTATGAATGAGTTCTCATTATCAGCAGCATATACTACCGGTTGAATGACTAATAATACTCATCTAGAGGTGACTGGACGTTGTAATAGCGTTAACAACTACGAGATCAGTCAGCAAGAAATTACAGCAACAAAACAAAACCCAACATAACAAATAGTTAAATGCTTAGTTAGCAGGCTGACGCTGGTTAATAGTACAAGACTAGCTAGTGAATAACAAGAGCAAGAAAGCTATGACCTGTACAGGTTCAGGGGAAGGTTCAGCAAAGGAGAGGGTTAGGCTATAATATGTTGCAACGTAATGTCACTTATCACTGGGGTTAATGCAGGGGAGGCAAAAACTGGAACTAGAGATTTATACAGTAGTAACTTTGTGCTGAAAATTGTTCCCTCTGTCTCTCCTACTCCCACCAATTCTCCCTCTGACCTATGCTCATGTTTTCCCATCAAGCCTTGCAGATATGTGTCTCCATCACAAACTTGTTCTCAAAGTGATGGATGATGAAGCATTCGTCTGCCGAGCGCTTCTGGATGCCTCCACCTGACAGACACAAAAATACACAAACAGAAGTTTATTAGTGTTCTCCAGGGTCCGTGAAGTTCTGGTTTCGTTCTGTGTCGTTACTAGCAGTTTAAGTGGTGCAAGATGTGTGAGCAGACGCTAAAAATCACAGATGCACTGATACCACCAGACCAAGTACAAACACTTACACCAAGTACCTGCCAGTACCGATACAGTGTTTCTACTGTAAAAGCTAAAATTTAAGTTCAGTGACTTTAAAGATATTCCTGATAGTGAATAAACAAATTATACAAAAGGAAGTTGTGCAAATTAATTTCAAAATGTTCTGTGTAAACAAATATGGCGCCGTCACCATTCCACTTAAATATAACATGTAACTGACAGACCTTCTGTAGCCTTCTACACAACTTACAGTAATAAGGAAGTTCTTAACATTTTTGGGAGTAAAAAAAACCCAGAATGCCAATAGCGCATAATGCCAGAATTAGAAATTTAAAACTGTAATTAAAAGGAACAAGAATCTTCCTTTTGTTGCAACTGGCAATAATTCAAGCATTACTTATAGATGGTTGTAGTCACATTATTTAAAAAGACAAAATTAGCTACTTTTGCAGTATTGTACAGTAGGAGCAGTTTCTTAAAGGATAAGGCCACTCATTTTCTATATTAACAGTATATTCAACACTTCCCATACAGAGACTAAAACCAACAATGAATCGCCTCTGCTCGCGGTTAATGTCTGTCAGTCCTGGATTAGCTTGTTCGTTTGTGCCACAGACCCCCACTGCTGTTCAAAAATGGTTTACATGTTTCCTCACTGCAAAACACAAGACCCTAATAACTTCTAAAAACACTGCAGTCCCTGAAAGCATAAGATCTTACAGCGTGTGAAGTGGGCATAAGTCAGGGGCTCATGGACAAGATCTTTGAATATTCTTAACAAATATCTTGTGTTTTGTAATGAGCAGACATCATCCGGTGTGGCAGTGAACGTGTGTGGCACAGAAGAATGAGCTAAACCAGAACTGACAAACTCACAGACATTAACAGTGAGTAGAGGCAATTCCTTATTGGTTTTAGTCTCTGTATGGGCAGTGTTTAAAATATGGCTAATATAGGAAATGACCTGATTTGATTTAAAAACAGAGGAGCATTTTGTTAAAAAAATAAATGATCAACCATTTTAAAAGCGTTAACTCATAGAAGATGTGTGAAGTATGAAACTAAACACACACTCTTCATGACAAACGGTCAGTTTCAGCTGTGCGCCACATGCATACCTGGCAGGCTGGCACGACGTTGCATTCTATATGTTTCCTTTCCATCACACAGCCGGCGGATGTAGTAGCCCAGAGACTTGATATCATCAATCCGCTCCGTCACCACCAGGTCCTCGTGCACCAGGTAGCTGCGGTAAGAGCCAGACTGGGACAAAAGATTACAGATCACGAAGAAATCATGAGAAAAGCAGATCAGTGAACAAGACTGCACCCAGGTGTGAGAACTAAGAGTGGGAAGGACTTTGTGTAGATGATGACTCATCGCCAAACTTCAGCATTTTGTGAAATGCTTTCACACCAGATAATGACATTTGCTGATTGCAAGACCACCCACCAAATGCCAAATGTTTTGCAACATGTTATGATGGATTGTTTTTGAAACCAAGCTCTCACCACATAAAGTTTTAGGACTGACTGCTGTAAAACAAGCTGACCATGTTCCACTCTCACTAAAACTCAATGAAAAGCAAACGCCCTAATGTACCCGAACAAACAGAGCTGAACTGGGGATCTACTGGATGGACTGCCATGACATGTGGTACACACATTTATGCCCCTCTCAGGATAAATTGTTTGGTAATCCCTTAGCATAATCTAGCATCAACATATCACTGTTTGTTTATGAGCAAATACCTGCAAAACTGAGAACATTTCCATCAACTGCAGTCACACTTTGCGATTGGTGCTAATTAACAAAAATCCGCTTGTTAACCTGCTCAGCATTATACCTACCAAACACTGACATGTTAGCACGGTGACTGTAGCATTTAGTTCTAAGCATCACTGTGCTTAAGTGAAGCTTCACAGAGCTGTTAGCATGTCTGCAGACTTTTTATTCTGCATCCCAAATCCATACTACATAGTGATTCTAAGCAGGATCTGAGCATGTAGCATGTTCACACCCAGCTTCTGGCAGAGAATACTCAGTCTGATTCATACAGTGTCACTGCTGTGTGTCCCAGAGTGTCTGGGACAGAGAAAGGTGATGTTTGCAAATTGAGGACACACTGGATTAAAACAGATAGACAATCTGTGGAATGATTACAAATCCCTGGATTTCCTGAGGCAATATTTAGTCCTTAATATTATGGCATGAGCTTAAGTGAGAGTACTGTGTGACATAGTTTTTCTTCTTTTATCCGAGCTAGGTCGCAAAACGCATCCTTAGATCCTGTTACTCACCATCAGCTGTGAGAACAGGTCGATGAGGTCCTGAGGGGGGAGCACCACTGAGGTGTTCAGAGGAATCACAAAGCAGGTCCTCAGAGTCAAGTCCAGATATGCTGTCAGCTTCGACTGACACACACACACACACACACACACACACACACACACACAGAATAATTAGGGAGACATTTTAACTGCATTAGGAGGAACATCTACTACTGCGGATGCTTGTGTGCTCCTGGGCTATTTAAGTGTACAGAGTGTTACCCTGTTGAAATCATGAAGGATGTAAGCAGGATCTCCAGGTCTGAAGCGGGGAGGGGGGACACTGATGACGGCCATGCTGTCAGAGATTTCCACCTCCTCCTCCACCTGTGGCAGGTAGTAGGGCTGGCTCTCTCCTCCTGCTCCGGTTGACACGTCACTGAACTGCATGGCACCATGATACAGCCTCTGGAGGAAACATGGCCAAGTAAGAGCAAATCCACAGAAAGACCAATCACATTTAAAGTGTTATTTTGTTATTAAATGTGTTACTTCTTCATGAGGTGTCACACCCCAGTTTTTGTTCATATTTACATGGGACTAAAAACAACATCTGCCACCATGGTTCCAAGTTATTTTTACCATGATAAAGTGGGTTTTTGTCTAGACCTGTGTGGCCAGTTCCCCTCTGCAGTGTCTACCTGTCTGCTCTGCCAGCATCTTCAGTTTAACGGACAGCACCAGCCTTACCTAAGACACACCAAACTGCAGCAGCTCAGATATCGGAGGTTGCCAGTGGGAGCCAAAGCACGTGTTGTTTGGGTACAGGCCAGCACGGTTTGCACATGAGTAGAAAAGTTTGAAAAGTATGCCACAGATAGGACCTGATCTCAAAAGAGGCCTGAAGCGGCATTAAATTATTCTCAGACACTAGAGGGCAGAAGACAGACTCAGTACTGAATTTTGGTGTAACGTGCTCTAATGTAATTTTTTATGTTTAATGTGTATGTTGTATTCTATTCTTCTTTTAATAAAGAAAATTATCCGTCTCATATATGCTATTTATATTTTACAGCTTACATGTGAGGAAACAACTGATATTTAAGGAAAATAACATTTGTTGCTTAGGGGACAAGAAACAGGACATAGGAAGACAAACGCGACCTGTCAAATCTTTATAAAAAAGGACTTGAGATCTTTAAACTAAGCGGCCTTTTTGCATTGTATAAACAGTTTAACACATTTTAGGCTTTGCTTTACTTAAATGAGCACAGAACTCCTGTGGGCAGAGAGACAGTGTGAGTTCCTCCCACTGACAACACAGCAAAATTCAAATGAAGCCTGCACTTTCCCCTGAAGACGGAAGCGAAGGCGAGTCAGCACCGTTTCCCACCCAGACAAGGGTGTCTCACCAGTAATCACGAGCAGCCTTAATGATTCTGCTCAAACTCAAGTAACTCTCTCTTTGTTCCCCACGGCATGTGACCAAAGCAAAATTAAAAGACGATTTAGTTTCACTTTGGCCATGGGAAAAAATATGTACACTGTACATTAGTGCAGATGGATAATCAGGAGAAAGACTGTACACAAGGTGCATTTTCTTTGGATATTAAATGAATATCAGCATATGTATCTAAGATTAATATAACACAGTTACAGACAATATGGAGACACACTCACACTTACACACCAACCACGCACATGATACACTCCCTGACCTGTGTGTGTGTCAGTAATTGTGAGCATCTGTTGTCCTTTTATTGAAGCCCTGGATCAACCTGCAGGCTGGAAACCTTATCACCCACATGGCTCTGTTTACCCTGCTGCTCTCCCCGAGTGTACAGTGTTTGTCCACTCATACATCGAGCCGCACGCTGCACACATCACGTCAAACCATTTTCAGAGCCTACTGGGTCATGATTTGTCTGCTTTGTACAGCTGAAGTCAGAAGTTTACGTGCACTCGGTCAGGATTTGGTAGCATTGCCTTTAAACCGGTGAACCTGGGCCTTCTCACAGTAAGATGCTGGAGTTTCAGCCCGTTCAGACAGAACCGGTGGAACTGGGTCTGGTTTGGGGGCCTCCTTGCTCACACACACTTTTTCAGCTCTGCCTACAAATTTCCTGCTGGACTGAGGTCAGGGCCTTGTGGTGGCCATGATATGTCCACATCATCTTCCATCTTCATGATGTTTAGTGAGGTGGCCCAGTCCATCCTGCAGCAAAGTCCCTTCACAACATGATGCTGCCTCCCCCGTGGCTCATGGTTGGGATGGTGGTCTTTGGCTTGTGAGCCTCCACCTTTTTCCTCCAGACATAACGATGGTCTTTATGCCAAACAACCAGAGGACATTTGTCTGGACAGTCAGATCTTTGTCCCCATGTGCAGCTGAAAACCGTTGTCGGCCTTTTCATGGCATCTTGGAGCAGCGGCTTCGTCCTTGCTGAGCAGCCTTCCGGGTTACGTCAACACAGGACTGGTTTTACTGTGGATTCAGACACTTTAGGTATCCTCCAGTGTCTTCACAAGGTTCTTTCCTGTTGTTCTGGACTGATTTGT
Source organism: Monopterus albus (assembly GCF_001952655.1). NCBI lineage: Eukaryota > Metazoa > Chordata > Actinopteri > Synbranchiformes > Synbranchidae > Monopterus > Monopterus albus. Next base: position 741,640 of record NW_018127907.1, on the reverse strand, counting down.
ACTGTTTGGACCAAAGTCCATTCATCTCTAAGAGACAGGACACGTCTCCTTCCTGAGCGGTACGATGTTGCATTGTCCCATGGTGTTTATACTTGTGTAGTGTTTGTACAGATGAACGTGGAACCTTCAGGAGTCTGGAAATTGCTCCCAGGGATGAACCACACTTGTGGAGGTCCACAGTTTTTTCTGAGGAAGTTTCCCATGATGCCAAACAAAGAGGTAGTTTGAAGCTAGGCCTTAAAATCCATCCACAGCTGCACCTCCAGTTGACTCTGATGATGTCAGTCAGCCAATCAGAAGCTTCTAAAGCCATGACATCATTTTCTAGAATTTTCCAAGCTGTTTAAAGCCGCAGTCGACTGAGTGAATGTAAACTTCTGACCCACTGGAATTGTGATATAGTGAATTATAAGTGAAATAATCTATCTGTAAACAACTGTTGGAAAAATTACCACTCTGTTTTACAGCTAAATTTAGCGAGCTATGGCAGAGAAGGTACCCACTGCAGCTTTCCTTTGCAAACAGAGACCGCTGTTACAGGCCAGGCCTTCCCCTTTAGGACATAGAGCGTTATAGGTAATGTTGTTGTTGTTGTCAGAAGTTGTGACCTGCATGCAGTATGGAGCGAGAAGATGCCATATGGAACAGACTCCTTTCACATGCAGCCAGACTACTAATAGTCAGCTCTCAGTGTATAGATAGGATTGTAATGCAGTTAACTTGGCATCAAAGGCCACATGCAGTGTTCGTGTCACCAAGATGGGATAATGCCTGTGTTTTGAGTTAGCTGGCCTCCCTTGTCCCTTTTCCGTGATGGAAAAGCCCCGACTTCTAAGACTAGTTATCGGCCAAGCATTTTAACCATGAACCAGAGGTCCCCAGCTACGGTTTGGGGCTGAAGATGTGGGTGGGTAACACTGTATTTGAGGAAGTTACAACTAAAAAGAAGTAAAACCTGAATGGCGACAACTGAGAGAACAAAAGGGGCTGAAAAGTGACGACATGGTGGCCGTATTTCTGCTGGACAGGTAATTATTGGTTTGGTTTGGTTTGGTTTGTTGCCATTTGTTATTTTCCTGAAATCTGTAAGTAGTAGTCAGTCAGTGTGCATTGTGTTTTGGAAGTGTCTTTGGAGAGAAGTCAGAACAAAAGAGTGGGATTTCTTCAGTTATCTACTTTCAAAAACAAGCTTACTCTTGCTGTTTTTTCCAGAATGTCCAACCCTACCTTTGACCATCAGAATGAAATGTCCAACCCAATACTAAACCTAATTCTAACCTGAACCCTGAAACCAAGTCTTAACCCTCAAAAAGGTGTCTCAGAAAGTGAGGACTGGCCAAAATGTCCTCACTCTGTTGTAAGAAATACTTTTTGGTAGGTAGTAAGTATAAGAACACACACACACACACTCACTCACTCACTTTTGGCGTGAAATAGCGATAGAGACATGCTCCCCCGACGATGAGCCCACTAAGGATGAAGGCGATGCCCAACAGAGTGAGCAGACAGCGACCTGTGGACCCCTCGTTGCCCGCTGGAACAGTGGCCAGCTCAGGATCCTAAAGACACACATACACATATATGCACACAATAGTATGGGGGATAATACTGACATCACATTTATAAAGGGCCTCCACCTTCTGGAAGATGCTTGAACATTGTTTTCCCCCTTCAATAATAATGCTGCATGCACTAAACAGCTAGAATCAACATAAACATCTTTACTCGGCAGCGCCGTAATCCCAATGGAGGTTAGGCCTCTGCAGAGCAGTTGTTTAGGAGATGGGCGGTCCCATCAGGTGCACTACGCAGCTCCATGCATTTTGCAAAAAAAATATGGCAACCCGCTAAATTATTGTTTGCAATATACATAAGCATCCTTAAAGACCCTGTGAAAACGTTCGTGGTTAAAGTCAGTGGTCAGAACCGACTGCTTGCCGCCGGTGCAGGCCTGCCACCAGGCTCAGTCGCCGCTATAAAGCCCGTTAACTCACCTTCACAGCGGCTGGTGCCTCTTTGCCCAGCGCCTTCTGCGCCAGCGCCGAGTTAAAAGCGATCTTCACCATGCTGCAATGGAAACGTGTGCTCGAGTTTCTTGGGCAAACAGAGAGCAACAAACTATCGGAGGAGACTGTAAGCTTTGTGTATTCTCAGCAGCTCCGCACTGTGACGCACTTTGCAACCTTGGCTTTATTTAGCGCATCCGGTGGCTGGAGGAGATTAAGACGACATCCAACACAGAAGGAAGCGCATCTCCTTCAACCACAAATTACATGACATATATAAACAGCTGAAACAGCTGACGTCTGGCTTAATTTAAATTACTGTTATTATTGGTTTGCCAGCGACCACCATTTATTGCCTCATTGGAGAGTTCATTTGTGAAACTTTGGTGTCATCTAGTGGTGGTAACCATTTATATTTTGTGATGCTCCGGAACAGCATAGCTTCCATTCGTTAGACTGAACCTAATAACACAAGACTTGGAACTATTTAGACTTAGACTTGTCTTTCTTTAGCCACTATATTTTGATTCAATTAGCACTGACTGCACTGCAATGCAATACAATAAGACTCTGGGCATATAATGCAGTCTATTCATCTCTGAATATCCACTCTGTAAATGGATTCTGTAAATATATTCCCTCCTTCATGCTGAATACTACCTGCCAGTATGTCTGCCCACTCACATTGATACACACAGTACACAGCCTTCTCTGTACTGTGTGGAAACACAGACCAGTGCCAAGTCTATACAGTAGGTCTGACACATTTCCCCAGTCCTCTGTGTCTCTGGTCTGTGGTGGTCCTCTGCTTTCACTCTCCTGACTCAGTTAGGCTTGTATGTATGGGTAAAATAAACACTTACTGCCACACCAGTGCTCTAATTCAAAACAACCTGGTGGCATGTCTCCAGCCCTCTGTACTGCAACTCTATCATATGCATCTCGCCCCCTCACAAATACACACATAAGCACGCATGTACTCTGCGTAGCTATTATATTTCCTCTGTTAAACAGACAGATTGGACCGGTAATCACCACTGAAAGGCACATAAACAGAGCAGCTGATTTCTGTACCTAACTCCCCCCTCTGTGTACTTCTCCCCAACGCCGACTCTCCCTGAAAAGCCTAAGTGGTCCTGAAGGCTTGTTTATGGGCTCGTCTTACGCTGTGTTTGATCTGAGAGCTTGCCCACACATGCATGTGTCGGGACACACACACACACACACACACACACACACACGCTACAAGAGAGAGGGAGAGCCAGCATTAGTTAATAGCTGAGATGATAAACAAAAGACTTAGATTTAATCTTGAGGGCCTCTCAGCATCACACAATACAAAGGAAAAGAAAAAGCAGAGGAAGGAGGTGAGGAGGTGACTGTACTCTGAGGAAAACTGGGCGATTGCAAGGGAGAAGTGTAGAGGCAGGTGGGGATAAAATGGAGGGATTCTGAGGAAAAGTGAAGTGATGACTGGAAAAAACATATAGAGAGAGTTACAGGGAGAGGCAAAGCAATCTACAGCGTCTGATGCTTGAGTGAGTTTTCCGAGGAGCTGATTAATGACAGATTAAACTCGCTGTTCGTGCAGTTTACATCCCAAACTTTCCAACACATCTGCTAGGTAGAATTTCTCTACCACTCAGACTGAAAGGTGCATAACATACACAAATAGACATCCATGTTTTTGAGCAGAGGCACACAGAAGCAGGGGGCATCATAATGGTGGATGGCAGGCATGTATGATGCAGATTGAATGCCAGTGTTTTCGCTGTGGTCTGCAGCAAATGCCCAATAAAAGCAATAAAAATCCCCATGCTTTACACATATATACACAAACACACGCTCCTTGGCTGCAATGTCAGCAGACTATGAAAGACTGTTCCAGTTTCATAAAGGGTGAGAAAAAGTAGCGCTCAGGCATGACATCACCCACTGGCTTTCCAACAAATATGAACACACACACACACCCACACACACACACACACACACACACACACACACACACACACACACACACACACACACACACACACACACACACACACACACACACACACACACACACACACACACACACACACACACACACACACACACACACACACACATATAGCCCCAAAACTACTTTGGTAACAGCTGGCCACAGAGCAGCTCGAACCAAAAAAGTTAGATGCTGCTCAGTGTTTCATAACGTCACTGACATGTCTTCATGTGGACCCACCATAATCACCATGTGTCTGGAGTGGGAGAACATTTAGTGGTCAAAGAAAGAAAGAGCAGGAAACAGAGAAAATGGGAGGGAGAGAGAGAAGAGCAGATCTCATGGGCAAACATGTGGTGGCGAGCAGCGGTGCTACTTCAAAGCCCTTTTCAGATCCCCGCCCCTAAAATCATCATGCACCACACTCTCATGATCTTTGCTCTGCCACACACACATTTTTGGCAATCACACGTGGCTTTGAGACACTGGTGACAAATGAGTCTTTCCTGTGAGTATCAGCTTCAAAAGCTACCTTCGCTCTCCCATAGCACTGCCTGTCTGCCTGTCTCATACTCTTCATCCTCCCAGCTTGGCTCACTTCAGGGAAATGTTATAATTTCATGCTGGAGCTTTAGTGAGGTGGTTGGGGAGGAGGGTAAAGGGGAACTGTCAGAAGAAAGATCAGGATTGGGTTGAACCACCTATTTAGTTCCTATACTGTTGGCTAGTTTGTAGAAAGCTAATAGCACCATTAAAACCTATAAGAAATGTCTTAGATAGTAAAGTAACTGGGAAATGTTTGTGGCACTGTCCAGGCAAAAGTAATCAGTTATGTAAACAGAAAATCACTGCATTATCACCAGGTTTAGCACAACTTAAATCTACAGTATGTAACTTTTTTCAAATATTTTTGTTGTAGAACTATGCTCCAAAACCTGTCTTAGTGTGGAGAGGTGCTGTCGAAGCCTCCTGTGACCCAGACTCATTGAACAGCACCCGCAGCAGTGCAGAGATATTAGTTTCTAATAGATTTTGTTAAGTTTGGTTGTATTCTCTTTTATTGTAATTTCATAATGACAAATATCTGAATACCTGGGCAGAGCATGGTGGAGTGTAGCAGGTTGTAGTAGAGCATAGTGGAGCAGTGTGTGGGAGCCCTGGGGGGGCACCGGGGTGATTTGGAGTATCATGCTAGTGCTACCTTAAGTTACATACTGTAGCTTTAAACTACAGTTAAATGATATGATAAACTCCACTGCCAGTCGTTATAAATAACTAGTAACATTTGTTTACATACATACAGGATGATATCGGAGTGTTTCACATTTAGTAGTATTTATCCTGTTCAGAATGAGTGTGAAATGCTAACCTAGCTGGTGTTATTTGGTCACCTAACAAAGAGTTACTGTACTTACATAGCTTTTTGTAGATTAAGGTATCTATTTTTGGGCAAAGTAATTTAAAGTCTTTTTAGCCTGCACTATTATTATGCCACATTTTATCAAGTGTTTTCATATTGGATGCCCTCTTTTCTTTCACTCTGTTTCAAGCTAACATTAGCGTTGTTGGTGTGTAAACAACTGTTAGCCTACACCTGGCAGTTACTGGGAGTAAATGTTTAGTTACAACAATTCTTTAGTTGTTAGGTTAGTTAATTCTAGTTTGTGCAGCCTATTTGAATTTAGTAGTAAATAAACATCTAAAATTAGTAAACACATTATAAATAGGCTAAGTATGAACTGAAGGTGCTGGTGCAACCTGCTTCTGGGTTAAAATGAATTAGAAAGTTAATCCTGAGTAAAACAGTTCTTTGAATCACATCACTGTCTTTCACTTTTTCTATGAACAAGGTGAGATTTTGGACATAATTATTGGACTTACTGGAGTCATTTATATTTATATGACATACCAGAACACTAAGCTTTATATGACTGCATTTAATAACTGCTGTTAATTTGTGCTTTGTCTTGACTTGTGACCTAATGTTGCTGCCTGTCTTAAGTATCAAAGTAGTGGTGAAAAGACGGAATGAAAGAAGGTTTGAAGCACAGGAGAGAAGTGGAGAAAAGGTCCGACTAAAAGGAGAAAAAAGATTGGTTACATTGATGTGATGAATTCAACTCAGGAGAAGCAACTTGTGCAACTAGAAAGAAAAAGGTGTGAGAATTACAAAGGATGAAAGGGGACAGAGAAGGATGGAGGGGTGGAAACAGATGGATGTCTATCATGGCCTTAAGAGTTAAACGCTGAGGAAATTACCTCATCATCATGAAATTCCACCAGCACTACACTCATGTTGACTCTGCATCACTGTAGCACGCGTACACACAGAGACACACATATATGTTGTGTTTCCATCACTTCAGAGGACATTACATTGACTTACATTCATTTCCTGGAAACCTACCCTAGCCTTAACCATAACCAGTACTTGCCTAACTCTAACCTCACCCTATAACCTTAAACTAAGTCATCACTCTGAAATGTAATGATTAATGTTAAGAGAATGATGAGTCTACACAAGGTGACTGTGTGAACAACATGAGTAAAACCCCCGACTTACACACCACGTCTGCTGAATGGTGGCCAACAGCATCATAGACTGGTCGAATCACTTCCAGATTCAGTGACATCACCTCTGTCAGGTTCACAGGAGGAGTGGAAAACACACACACAGTGTACGTTTCCACTGATCTGTATTTTTTCTTCAGTTATGGTCATTTTAAGACTTTTTAATCAGAAAGAACCTGCCCTCACATCATTCGGTGGGTTCAGCATAGAACTGACAGACTGAAGCTCTTGTGGCTGAAAGTCCCTGTTGGATTCAAAATGGTGCTAATAAGGTTTTAGCAGCCCACAGAGGTTAGAGAAGAGGCCATTGGTTCATATTCCAGTTTTGGATAATATGAAGGACCTGTCACTAATCTGTCTTTCAGCAACTACTGTCACACTTTGCTACCAATTGTCAGTCCATGAAAGACTTGTGCAAAGGATGGCCTCTTGTATACTTACCCAGCTCTCAGATTTGGGACATCCCTCAAGATGGTGGACTGGAATGACCTGTGGGTCAGCTGAAGAGTGAGAAATGACAAAATAAAGGAATTAGGATTTACCCCAAATGCTGTTTGCTCCAACAGGTTTTTATGGCCAACAGTAACGTGATATTGGTAGGCGACCTCTGGTGGGCATATTTATCATGACACAAGCAAAGGAGGAAGTTAGGTGACATTATATATAGAGCAACATAAAACACTTTCCCACAAAAGACCAGTGTTCAATTCCTGGTTGAAACTTTAATTGGGTGTAACCATGACAACAACGGTTATTTTAACCTGAACCCCGGTCTTTTTCTATACCTAACCAGGAAAAGGTGAGAAAGCCAAAAAGGATGAAACAAGGCCTAAACCTAATAAAACCATGAAATCTGGTTTTTGAGTTTTCTGTAATTGATTTTTGGCTGATCAAACAAAAATCTGTAAGCTGTAAAGTTTGCACAGTGTGTATGTGTGGTCTTTAGTAGGGCTGGATACTTTTATATGACCCATGATACCCAAAAGCTGTGTAAAGATATTGTGAAAGTAGTTTATTAAGGTGTGTGTCAGAAGATAGGGTGTAACAGTTAGCTGCTATAATTGATGACATCCCCAACACCAGCCCGTTTCTCACCATGTCAAAGTTCACCATGCTACAAAGGAAGACAAATGTGATGTGATATACTGTGGATGAAAGTGATAGCCTGTTTGTGCGTGCATGTGGTGTGTGTGCGTGTGTGTGATTGTCTGGAAGGACTTTCCTGTGCTTCAGAAGTCTAAGCTCTGGTCAGGATGTAGTTATAGAGCGCTAATTTGAGAGCTGTCTGATTGCGGGCTTTCTGTGGGCCCCTACCTAACGGTCGCACACACACGCACACACACACACACACACACACACACACATACACTCTTTATCAGTCATTAATCTATCAGGTGTCATTAACAGGGGAGGATGGGCTGATTGGAACCAGAGGGAGACAGAATGATGTCACACAAACATACTTCATTGCCAGAGCACTCATGTGTCTCCACATCTCCCTTTCATCCTCATCACCGCCACACACAAACACACACACTTGTATATGTGACTGACATATAGACAGATAAAAGCGCATCAGCAGGCCTGCAAGGGAAGCATGTATTCATGCTGCTTCTCCAGCATCTGAGCGACAGCAAACAAGGGCTGGTTATTGCCGACAACAACTTGTATAAAAACAGATCAGTGCCTAAAAAGAAGGAGAAACTGAGAAGTCTGAAAACAACAATAATAAGGAAGTTATTTTTTGAGAAGATAAATGTGTAGCCTTAATGAAAGAGCCTGTCTTCAGACGGACAGAAGAATGATTTTTCTTGCTGTAGCCTCTTGCTATTTTAACCCCTCCTCCCAGATCACATATGAGTACACTTCCACACACAGCTAAACACATGCAACAGGGCTATCTTTGGAGGACAAGCTATTGTTTGGCAGTGACAGTAATCCTGCAGAGAGGTGCTATGTTTCTAGGCTGAAAATTGATCTCTTTATTAACACCGACAGAGACTCATTATCTATAAATCCAGGCGGGAGCCGCTAATAAATCATTTCTCATGGCCCTGATAGAGCACTAACCACAAGGCATTAAAGCATCATGAATGCAAACCACACGCTGGCAGGCGAGCTGAAAGACATGTGTGTGTGTGTGTGTGTGTGTGTGTGTGTGTGTTACACCACGCTTTGGCAGGCTGGATGATGGGGCAAAAACTGGGCTTTTGATTGAAATAACAGGTTGTCTTTTTCCCATTTTGGTAGGGTTTAAATTATAGTGTCTCTGTGGGGCAGCTGAAACTCTGTAGGGATGGGGGGAAAAGTCAGGAAAGAGAAAATGCTTTCTCTACATGTGAGGACAACCCATATCATTGAAGAGATGTTGAATAACTGATTTTTCTTCTGAAGATTGGTACAGTAGCACAAACTATTAGCATGTCTGTGGATTTTGATGCTCACAGGTGTTGTGTCACAATACATCAGTGGTGGTGACATTCAGTGTAACATCAAGGGGTCTAGATTGTGTTGCACCACATATTGTACTCACAGATCCATCACTGAGGTCCAGATTCTTAGTAATTGTTTCAGACTGGACATTTATTAAAATGTGTTGCAACATTAAAACTTAAATCTACTTTACTTAATTTCTTTTCAGTTGTTTGATGAGATTGAAAACAAACGGACGCCATAAGGCGCTCTTTGCCCCTCCCATCATGTCCTGTTTCTTAGCAGTGACATAAACTACAGTAGTCTGCTTGTGACAAACTCACTGTAAAACCAAATATTCTGCTTTACTTGAAAAAGTTTGGAAGCCTTATTTTTATCTAAGAAACTTGACAGCTAAATTAAAGCAAGGTTTCTAATTCAATGAAAGTTAATTTAACACAGTATTTTAAAGTAAACCACATAAGTTTCGGGAAAAATTACTTAACAAATGTAAGTTTAGAGACAATGTAAATATAAAGATGCCTTGAGAATGAAAACTGGTTGCCAATGAGATGAAAAGAAAACTTTTAAAATGTAACAAAGTTAAATCAGCATTAGAACACTTGCTGTTGTGATTTTTTTTTGCCTTTTTACTGTAAAAAAAACATGTGCCTGTCAGTGCTCACAGATTTTTAAGATCCTTTGTGGTAGGCTACTGAAGAGAGCACATTTGCAGGCTCTGGGCCTATGATAGCATGACACCTGCAATTCTTTAGCAAATTGGGAGGATGAGTGTCTTTCCTTCTACTTTGCAATAAGCTCCACTAGCGCATAGCTTGCCTCCATTATATCGCCTTATCAGACAATTTTCCACAATCTCATAAGCAGTCTTGCTGCCTCTGGTGCAGATCCGGCACTCTTTTGAAGTAGGTTACATTTCTCTCAAAGTAAAAGGGATGTTTGGTTTCCAAGTGTGTCTTCAGCCTGCTTGGCACATGTTAGCATAAGCTAACATCTCCCGACAGATGATGCACTCAGGCTGAGGACTTTTGACATCCTATGTCCATTAGAATTATTGTGTCCTGTTCTAAGCACTTTCCATCTAAAAAGGTCAAACAGTTGTCAACCCTTTCCCAATCTTTGTTCTGGAAGCCATTGTCAGACCTTTAGCTAGTGAGAGCGTCTCCATGGCTGGGTGTTTGAAATGATTACAGGGAGCACTTTTTATAACCTTTGCTAATGGCAGGTGGGGCTAATTTACTGACTGTCTATTTACATCACAGGATAGAGAAGCTGATATAAAGACAGGGGCTATAAACAGAAGAGTGTCATATTTTCACTTGATTTATCCATGTGTAAATAATACGCCTTTCATGCATTTGTGTAGTGCTGTCTGACTTCCCCAAATTACACTTTAACAGTGTAATTAGTTTTAGTTTTATATTAATACATGAAGGAATATGTACAGTGTAAGCAGTTTAGAATGAGTTGGCTAGCAATGATTCAATTAACTAACAGCTACCAGGCAGACATACATGTAAATAATGTTAATAAGTGTTTAGATGTCTAGATGTGTCAACCATACTCCATATTACTCCACTCTTCACTCTAAGTGGGTCATGTATTAGCAGGATTATGTTAATTTTAGCTCAGTTAACTACTGAGTGTAAACAACCACTTCGTACAAACTTAAAAACAGCTGGTGCAACCTGCTCCAGTTCTCCTGGTTTCCGTGAAGACAAAACTGGGACATCTTATGCAAAATCTGCAGGTCTCATTCAAACAAAGATCAAGTGAATACACAGTCTTGAAATTCAATGCCAAACTATGTATGTACAGTACGACCAACTGTTCTCCAGTCTAAAAGGACATTTTCATCTGTGTAACTCTTGGCTCAGCACAGAATTCCTACTAGATTAACATTATTTCCCCTGTTCTTATTCTTCGCTCAGTTCATTCTGTCTGCCCCAGCTAGAGTCTAACTCGAGCCAGACCAGACCAGCCAAACGCTGACAGTTTAACCTTCTTCAGAGGTCACTCCTATTCTTGCAAGAGCCTGTCCTGCTTCAGCTCAGACCATCTCCACCTAAGCAATCATATCCCTATCCAGGCCCTTTCTGCAGAGTTGGGGGGAATGAAAGGTCCGATTAGGGCCTGCTGGAAGTATTCAGCGTGCAGCCTCCGCCCCACCCGGCGGATCACTCCAGTCAGCAGCCCCTTCTAACCAGCCCCTCTCCCTTTGGCCCTGAGCTGCTCAGGGCTGTGATTGACATGTGAATTACAGTGTGTGGTGATGATAATAAGAGTGCAAACCGGGGCCAGGCTTGATCCTTCCAGCCAACAGCCGATCCCAGTTGGCACAGCCTGAAAGACAACCGCTGCCACCATGTGAAGAGGCAAATAAAAATGACAAGCTAACTGTTAAAGAACTGCTGATTTTTCACATGTTGTTTAAAAGCTTTTGTGGTTCTGCCAGATTTTTTTCTACTCTTTCTCTTTTTTCTTCAACATTTTCACTCTTTTCCCCTTCAACCACATCCAGCTATATGAAACCCCTCATTTATGGGGCAATCTAAAAATAATTCCCCTCGTTGTGGTGAGGCTTTGATAAAGAATAAAATATTTGTGTTCAGAACAATTGCACTCAGTGGGACAAAAACAGATAAAGACGTGTGACGGTGGGGTTCCTCAACAAAATGATGGCTTCCCCATAAATAATTACTAGTCCCCTTACCATGTATAACAACACCCTCAACACATTTCAAACTCCTGCCCAAGGCTGCTAACAGTCTGAAAGTGTGTTTATGTTGGCATGCTGGCTCTATTACATTTTTCTTGTATGCATTATTTTATCCAAACATAATGTGCTAGTTACACATTATGGTATTAGGAAATTACCTTCTAACACCATGTGAATCCAGTTTTTACCCCTCTACATCCTTCTGGGAAGAACAATTCTCATTCCCAATGATCTCTTCCCAAATCCCGACTCCCCAAAGGCCTGCAGATCCCAGTGCCCTGTTCAATCAGAGTCCCGCTTGGCAGAGCCGCCTGTCTGGGCCGTCACTCCGAGGAGCTGATGAGACAGAGGATGGGAGTGAAAGGACGCTCGACTGAGATCCTCACACGCAGAGTCTGACTCTCATTATCAATTATGGCTGTTTTTGTTTCTTTTTACCACAGCCATTTACCACACAGTTACTGGCAGTCAGAGAAAGAGAGAGAGAGGAAGAGGGAGAAAGAGAGAGAGAGAGAGAGAAAAGGCAATTTTCATCAAAAAGAATTAGTTGTCCAAACAGTGAGATGAATGTGCCATTGAGCCAGATTCACAGCAGATCTCACAAAAGCATTGTGGACAGATGAAGATCTATGCATGTTTAATAGGAAGAGGGTGAGCAGCAAGGGATAACTACAGGCTTAGGAAGAAAAGAAAGAAAGAAGGAGGGAGTGGGAAAAGATAATTCACAACACACTTGCGGTGAGAAGAAGAGGCTGCATCTTGGCAGAGCCGTTACTCTCCTCTTCTGTTTTCCTCTTGCCCTACCCACCCAGCCAGGCTGAGGCAGAAGAAGCCAGTAAAGGCTGGATGCCATGGCACATGAGCCATTAAATCTTCCTGTACTGTGGGTAGGGGTAAGACAGTAGTCTAAGGCCTGGTGCCCAGCTTCCCCAGTCACTGCCGGCCCAGAGAGCAGAGCACAGAGGTGCTGCACACAGCAAGAGGAAAGGTAGAGACACTTATGCACAATTTTATCTATCACAAGTATGATTTTTATAATGTTCTCTTACCGGATGCAGCCCAAAAAAGTAATCTTTTTCAGAAAAATGTGCTCCTCGAGTGACGACAAAACAAAAACTAACCAAACAAAAAAAGAACAAAAGTTAGAGCATTTTTAAAGAAGGACTTTAGCCATTTAAGATTTCAGTATAAGTTAGGGACTGATTTAGAGTAAAAAAAACAGAAAGGTGAAAGTTGTAGCAGCATGCAACAGCAAATCCATTTTGTATAAATGTAATTGCATTTTTTTAAATACATAATGTTAATAATAATGATTTGATGAACAAATCTGCAAAATGTTCATTGACTTGACACTGCTCCTCCAGAGAGACTGAAGACATTATTCAACTGTTTTTACAGGCCGAATCTTGACTAATAAACCTCTTTGTGTTGTCTGTTCACTGACTGTCCTTCAGGTTTCAAGCCCAAAACTTGTTTTTCAACAGATAACAGAGGTATCAGTTTTATTATTTCATTTTTATCTTTTAAAACTCCTGTTTTTCAGTGTTTTGTCCTCTTCTTCGTCTATTATTTCACTTTCCTCCTTCTAATTTTATAGGTCTATACTTATTTGTGCACTAGTCTCCAAATGTTTTATATATTCAATTGTTTATATCTCTACTGTTATTAACATGTCAGTCACATTAAAGCACCGACACCTGAACACAAGCGTATGGACAATGCTATGAAGTGAGGAGGGAGAATTTTTGAGATACTGATTTTAGCATAACAACACCGCTGTGGTCAGCTTAAGATCTTTTCTCTCTCGCTGTGGCTAAGCAGCGCTAAACAGGTGAGATTTTCTTTTTTCTCATCCAGTCGTTGTGGCAGCAGCCCAATGAAATTAAACACAATTTTCTCTCAGTATTAGCTGATTAGAGGAATTTGGATGCCTTTCAACAGCAAATCAAAATGCAACTGAGTTGGCAGACACGATCAGTTAATTCACCCATGTAAAGAAAGATGTGATCACTCTTACTGACTTTTGCAATGGAGCTGCTACACTGCACAGTGAAAATCCCTGCAGGGACTCAACAGTCTTGAGAGACGGTGTGGACAAGACCAAGGTTATGAGTGCCAGATGTGACAACTACACGTACACACACACACACACACACACACACACACACACACACACACACACACACACACACATGCCATGGAGCTGATGACACTTCAGGGTCAAAGGAATTTGTCACCCTACAATCAGTCATGGTGTGAAAGGCTTTGACTGCCCTCGTTCTCTTCTGTCTTCTTCTTCGTTTCTGCTTCACATTTACTCTGGATATGTTGGAGCTGTCTATTCAAAGCAGACAGTAACAGTATGAGTAAATAACAAACAGTCCGTATGCTACTTGAAATCCTCATAAAAGATGAGGTTTTTGAGGTCAGCTTTGCATAACGGGCACTGGAAACAATTATCACATTGGCGTCTCAGTATAGAGTGTGTGTGTTGCAGGTGAGCCATCACTCATGTGCAATACAGAGAACTCACATCCCATTAGTGGCACCAGACACTAAATGTGTGCAGCGTTCTCAAACGCTCCACGTCACCCGTGGACGGGTGCTGGGAGTTTGACGTTTGGCAGTGAGTGGGCATCCACTTGGCAGCACGTGCCCAAAATAACCCTCACACACATATACACTAACTGCTCAGCATCAGGATCCAACTTAAAACAAACCATCAGGGAGCCCTTCACATCCACTTAGCACTGAACTACAGACAGACAGGCCTGTTTATATACACACAAGCATACACACTCACACACACACAAGCTGTGTTTTCATTCTTTGTGGGACCTTTACATTGATTTACATTCATTTCCTGTAGACTTATTCTAACCTTAACCACTACTTGCCTAACCCAGACCAGCCTCTGGTCCCCACAAGGATGGCCGAGCCCCCACAATGTGAGTGTGTTAACAGGTTTTGGTCCCCATAATGTAAGTAATTCAAAGGCACAGGGACACACATTCATTAAGCTGTGACCATATGCGCACATACAGTACAGCTGCCTACAGTGGGTGTATAATGGTCATGATTACTCTTTGGGCACTGGCCTGAAGCACAGACACACTCTCACACACACACACACATAGTCAGTCATCGAGTCATGGCCAAAAAGTGATTGTATAAACTTAGCATCCGTATTGAAATGGAGAAAAAAGTTGCAATTTAATACATAAAAGCCATCTGTTGTAAACACCAGAATATCCCTTTAATCAACTAAAACCGAAGTTAACTTCATTATTAACATGATGCACTTGAGCCTACAGTTTTTTGGGTGCATTGAAAATATCAATTGCAAACCAATTACACACAAATCATTATTAATGAACCCATGGACACGCGAATCAACAGCGTGCGAGCCAGCCTGAAGGCGCAAAGTGATCAGAAAGCCTAATGCGGCTGGTCATCGTACTTCCGCGTCAGTCGAAACCTGAAGCCCACGCTAAATTGGATTTAAATCCCTTGTTTCCGCCAAGCATGTGTATTGTGCTCAATAAGAGGAAACATATGCTCCAAACATCGCTGTATGGGACACATTCAGATTTGCACCGAATTAAGAATGTATAAAACAACCAAAAGGAGCTTCCTGTCGCGTTTAGCGGAGCCAGTGGAGGCCGCACTTGCCTACAAGTCCTTCACCACTCGGTTTGACATTCCATAATCCCATGACAAAGGTATGTAACATGACTGCTCAGAACAATTTGGAAAAATAAACTCTCAAACTTGTGTGGAAAGAAACTGTACAGCATATCTATCCGTTTCTTGTGTCATGTATTTCAATAAGAGGCCTGTGCGCACAGAAACACACACCACAGTTATTTCTGTTGCACCTTTTCCTCCCACACTTAAAACCCAGGCCGCGTGTTTGGGATGCTCTTTGTTACAGTATTGAAAGAAAACGACAAGCTGGGAAAGGATAAACATAAATCCAGGCTGCGGTCCTGAAACAGGTTATGATGACAGAGAACATGCGATTCCGGTTGGTCATAGTTCTCCATTTCCCGGCTGTTGTCAGATATTTCCATCACCAACCAAACCAACCGTGCCGTAAACACAGCCTTCATTTGTTTGCTCCTCAGAGCAATTATATCATGTGATTAAAAAACATTTTAAATAGAGCCTTCGCTGAGTTTTATTTGTGTAAAGCGGATCTATTTCATGTCAAGCAGTAATGTAATAATCCCGAGCTGTCATTACGGCCCAGTTTCTCCCTGTGCGCCAAACTCCATCTGATCTCCGCACTTATGAGAACCAGACTGGCGCACACCCTCACCGGGCACGGCAAAAGAAAAAAAAAATCCTATAGCAGGGAAACGGGAGACAAGGGAGCGCTTTAAGGGAAAGCCTTCAAATTAATATAAGAAATGTTATTTTCAAAAGACATGCAATTTCGTGGAGATATTTCGCCTTCCAGATGGTCTGAATTAACAGACTTAAATATTTGTGCCATGTCTCCCTCTCAGGTCTCTTCTGTTAATCTATCCGCTACCTAAAGGAAGGGAAGCAACATGGAGGGGGATAAATTAAACAGACTGGAGACTTAAATCCAGTTAGATTACTTTTTAAATCTCGCCATTATGTTCTGCTTCTTTCACATTTTATTTTTAGAAATTGGCTGAACTCACATCCACACTGCACTCACATCACACCAAAAACCTAAAATTACCCCTACTCATATCTAGTTCAGCTGAAATGGTGTCATCAGTCGACAGCGGCGCATCACGGGTTACAATCCTGTCATTGGTTGCCCTGGATGCGCAAAGACCATACACCGCAAAAATATGTCAGCTACTGAATATTATTACTTATCTGAAACTTAAACTGGAGTTGTATTAGATCATTTAACGTTCTTTCAAATTAAATGGATTAAACTTGTCTTGAATCAGGTCCCCTGCTGATATACCGAGCAGTTATCTGCCTCGATGACTTTTGTTTCAATATCCCATGTTTAAAGGAAAACAAACATATGGAATAGTGGAATAGATTCATTTAGAATAGGATTTTCAGGCCGAGATTGCAGCTATGGACTTGCTTTGCAGCGCAGGCCCATGTGGAGAACTGCGCACTGCGCTCCTTCCCTCCCTTTCTGTGACGCACAGTGGGGAACCAGAGGAGCAAGCCTTCTGTGAGGCAGAGAGGAAAGAGACACTGACACTGAGACACAGACATGGATAAGGCAAGAGAGAGGCTCGCATTGTAGTAAGAAGAGGCGTGCCAGTAATCAAGGATTTTGGATGAAGGCGCGCATCTCGGAGAACACATGGGAACGCACCGGATCAATTACGCAGGGTCACGGAGACGCCGTGAGAGAAGAGGGGCTCCCTGAGGCGCTGCTGCTGCCTGTTATGCCCCGCCCGGTTCTGAATGAGCTGGGACACTGAACCCTGTGCGGGAAAAAGTCAAAGTTCAGACGGATACAGGACTCGTAGAAAGACGGGATCTTTTGCCGAGATGCAGGGTCTGAGCTCCCGGGCTCACGCATTTTCTGTGGAGGCGCTGGTCGGGAAACCATGCAAGAGGATGAAAGTGTCGGAGGGACACGAGTCGAGCTCAGCTGGAGACACCGGCGGCAATGCGAGCATCATCTCTGGTGAGACTAAAGAATACTAGTGCTGGAATTTAAAGAAATCTCACTGCTTTCTTTCTCACATTTTACGCGCAAGATGAAACAACCAAATGCAAATTGGATTGGCTCATTGCAGGTTTTGTATCTTTCGGCCAACATTTCGTATTAATTTGAACTTCGTAATGTAAATACTTTCGATTTTAGCATGCTAGAGCAATTTTCTGCATTTTAAAAATAAAAGCAATATAAACTATTGCCGATATGCTTTTTAAGTGGGCGCCTATTATTAACATTGGGCTCCGTTTCTCAGCACTTCTTTTTTTATAAATCTTTTGCATTTTTCAGGGCTGCATGAGTATCAAGTCACCCAGATGAAGAAAGCGGGTTCACCGAGGCCAGAAGAGACCTCCTGTGACCCGGAGAGACAGACTGTCAGGTCAGGGGCTGAAGAAGCTGACCCGGGCGGAGAGGAGAGCAAATCGAAGGAAAGCGACTGCTTCCAGGACAGAGAGGTCCGGGTAGAGCTGCAGGGCTCCGAGCTGTGGAAGAGGTTCTATGAGATCGGCACCGAGATGATCATCACTAAAGCTGGCAGGTATAAATCAAACTAACCAAATTTATTTGGCCTACATTTCCAGCAGGAAGAAAATACGCAATACACATTTGTCCAGTAATTACAATATAACTAGCATGTTTGAACTTCATGCACTTACATATTTGAACTGTAACTGTCACAGACGCGTCAGCTACGAGGAAACACAAGACCTGTAACCTGTGACGATGAGGACAGGATATTTTTCTCTTTAACAATGTTAGAGGTCATGTCGTTGTGATTACAAAAAACTCTGAAATGTTAATACAACTCTGTTTAATCACATAAAGATAAGAGTAGGCCCCCTTTTCTGCCCCCCGAGCATCACTGCTTATAAGTCTTGTCTTATTTGCAGTCCCTTATAATAAAAGTGTCTGTCATTATGATGATAGATGTCACAGGTGTGCGTTTATCAATGCAGTATTGAACACGCTGCAAAATAGCAGCAAAACACTTTCTAAACAAATTAGCTGAACTAGATTAACAGTTAATAAACACTAATGTGAATTTAGTTTTATGTTTAGTGCTAGAAAATGTGCTCTACATTTAATGTTGTGGCCTATAGGTTATTGGTGCTCCGCTGATATGTAAGAATAGAAAGTTGCTTTAGGTGCACATGATGTATCTTGGGGTAACTGTACAATAGCCTTTGTTAAAAGTAACTGAAACAAAAAGCTTCCAGGCGTTTCGAAACTATTAGTACATAAATAAGACCTCGATCAAATCAATCACATAAACGGATGCGGATGTTTCTGGGTACAGGAAGATTACATTAACCTTCCTTCAGTTGTAAACAAATACATTTGCGGTTTTTTAGATAGCCGTGCACCCCCCCCCACTCGTGCACAAATGAGTTATTGGTACATAACTACTTGCTGAAATCTAGGTTCCGTTTATTCAATTACCGAGAAGACACGCTATAAATCTCGCCTGTGAAGACTGAAGACGCCCTCATGGGCCCTCGAAGTCCCTGAACTTTCCTCTGAACGTGGTCGCCACAGGCAGGAATGTTTCGGCTTCAGGTGTTTTCTTTCAGCGTCATTTTATGATGTGAAATCCACGACGGCTCCACACACTTTTACCACTTTTAAGAACGATTTATTACAGTTAATTAAAAATGGATTGTCACGAGTCACTTTCAGCATGTGACTTTTCTCTTCTCGCCTCTCATTAGGAGAATGTTTCCCTCACTGCGCGTCAAAGTGCGCAATCTCGAGCCGTGCCAGCAGTATTACATCGCAATGGATGTCATGCCCGTGGACTCTAAACGTTACAGGTGTGTGTGTATAAAATTAAATAAACTCACCGTTTAGCGTTTCTGTTATTTACTCACATGTGTGTGTCCCCCGAAGGTACGTGTACCACAGCTCGCAGTGGATGGTGGCTGGAAACACGGACCACTCTTGTATCTCTCCCAGGCTCTACGTGCACCCGGACTCGCCATGCGCAGGAGAGACGTGGATGCGTCAGGTCATCAGCTTTGACCGGGTCAAACTCACTAACAATGAGATGGACGACAAGGGACATGTAGGTGACTCATCTGAACATGAGCTGCTTGCTCTTTGAGCGGATAGTGTCTAGGTGCTGTAGGCCTATAGGTGAGACATCAGTAGTGGCAGTAGTGAGATGATCATTTTTTGTTTTCATCTTTATTCTGCCTTGATTTGTAACATGATTACTGATGATTTATTGACAATTGTGTGTTTGTAGTTCATTTGCGTATTTAAAAAGTCAGTCCTTTGGTATGCATAAGCCAGTCTTTAACAGCATCCCTCCTCCTTTTTATAGCTGTACACATTTTGTACAACAGGTTTAGTACTCAGTTGTTCTTCCAAAAGGAAAGCTTGTACTGTACTGTGTCTTTTAGGGATAAAGGAAGTGGAACTTCTCAGCTCCAGAACCTCCTGAAAAGGGTTCAGTGAGGCCAGATGCTGCAGATGTGGAGCTTTATGATTTGACCCTTTTGTTAATTTAAACCACAATAGAATTAACTTTATGTTGAGGATTGATTAGTCTGGCATACAGAGGACTGTAGAAACTGTTTGTAGTGCAGAGCTGAGACCTGTATCTCTAAAACAGCCTCATAATGTGTTGTTTTGCTCAGTTCATAAGCGGCTGCTTTGGAGTTGTTATTTCACTCATTCTGGATTTAAACACTAATAAAGTGTTGATTGTCTAACTCTCATTGACAGAGACACACAATGCCGCCAGTGCCAGTGGCCTTTTTGTGCATTTTAGAAACAAAATCTGCATTCTGTGATAAAACCTGACACATATATTATAATAAACATTTCTCTTTGGCTTCTCAACATTTGTAACAGTTTTGCAAAATAGTGCAACAAATATGAAAAATGAAAATGATGATAACACACTTTACACACTACGAACAACATTATTTCACTTCAGGAAAACAATTTTCCATTTTTCAGTATTAAACCCCTGAAACAAACATAATTATCAATGAAACATTGTGAATTTTCAGAAAAGCATCAAATTAAAATCATGTTAATTCCTCTGAAGTAGTTAATGATTGTTAATGTGATACTCTAAGTGAGCAATAGTTGATGTTTTTGTTCATGTAATTGTTAAATAGCACGTTTTAATTCTAGCTATAGTTTTGGCATGGTGCCTGAGGTTATGTTGTTTCGCAGCATATTATTTTTGCATGTAGTAACTTTGATGTAAATTGTATTTTGCAAAATGTTCACTTTTCTATATTTTAGTTAAGTGGCATAAATGAAGTAATATCTCTCAAATGATTTGACATTTTAAGTTTTGACAACCTCTGCAAGCTACTAAACAACTCACTATATATTAGAATTAGTCTAAATTTATTTGTTTATCAACATAAAAATTACTGGCAATTTGGATAATCAATTTTTTGTTAAATAGCCTAATGTTTAAATTTGAAAGCAAAAATCCTAAACACTTTCTGACTCCGGCCTCTGAACCTTGTGGGTTTGCAGTGTTTTTTTTTTTTTTTTTGTCTTATCCACAGAAGAAGCAGCTTTAGGAAACTGTGATGGATATTTTTCCACAAAAGAAACAATCATCAAATTAAGTGATCATGAAAATAACCACTAGCTGGAGCTCCTATACATTTATATTTGTTGAACCTTCAGATAAATATATATTTTAAACACCATTTTCATGTCTTGTTACAGATTATTCTTCAGTCGATGCATAAATACAAGCCACGTGTTCACATCTTCTGTCATGATTCTCGGATGGATTTATCTCAAATCCGCTCGCTGCCTGTTGAAGGAGTGCACAGCTTTTCCTTCCCAGAAACCGAGTTCACCACAGTCACAGCCTATCAGAATCAGCAGGTAACACTGACGCAAACTCGATTATCTGATAGAATTGGAAAACTTAGTTTAAGAAGCTATGTGCTCTTAAGAATTTTTCTAACTTTTTAGCTATTTATTTTTTAAACAACTGACATTATCAAATAAAAATGAGCAATATTTTGACACTGTGTTTTCTGTGGGGCTAGTTGCTCATGTTGGCTACCATTCCTCCAGTAACAGAGCCATCCACAGGGACTGCCAGCTCTTTTCACCAGGGTTCATTTTATGCTCAGCTAAAGTATTATTACAGAAACTCAATAACAAGCTGCGACTGCTGGAGTCCGCAGCCCATTAAAGCACCAAATCAAACTCTATGACCCCGAACCCCTTTCTTCGGAAGCTCTATTTGACATGGCTGATCGCCCTGGGTGCAGCTGGGAGATGCAGTCCCTGAGGGACAGCTCTAACGCCCTCTGTGCTGTTGTAAAGCTGAGCTCATTGTTAGCTTAACATGTCACCACTTGACATGTCCAGTCTAACTCCATGTCTGTTCCTCTCTCCTGGGCAAGATCACAAAACTGAAGATCGACAGGAACCCTTTTGCCAAGGGCTTCAGAGATCCAGGAAGGAATAGGTACAGAAACCTTCGCCAACCAGCAACACTTGTTTTAGCTCAGAAAGTCCTCTACTAAAAGACCCAAGAGGGATTTAAAGTTCAACCACTGAAACGTGATGCCATATAAAACCTTCAAATGATGCTAAACTGTATAGTGCAGAATTTCACATGTCTCAGAACTAATATTTGATTTAAATACCAGGAAAAACATTTTCCTTGCTTTTGTATATGTGTGTGTGTAGGGGTGTGTTAGATGGCTTGTTGGAGTCATATCCATGGAGAGGCCCTCTCAGCTTGGACTTGAAGCCATTCACCATACATCTCCAAGGTACAGTACTGTGTGGCTGCAACCTTTGTGGTCTGAGCTGAGACTTTTGCTTTTTATTTTTTGATTTAAATTTCTGACGTCTTTGTTCGACAGGGGGCTCAGGGTCGCCGACCAGCAGCGTGAAGGGCCTCCTCCCTCTCTCCTCATCTTCAGCCCTTCACCCATTCTCCATCTCTGCGCTCTCCTGCCAGGATGCCACCCTCCACACCCTCGATATTCCCTTCTATGGCAAGACTTCCACCACTTCACTCACCGCCTCTTCGCTGCCTGGCCGAGCCTTCTCCTCCCTGGGACCAGATAGACTGCCACCGCTGTCTCCTCTAACAGACCTCCCGCTCCTCTCTGCGCTGCAGGGAAAGAAAGGTCCCCACTGCAGAGACCTATGTCTTCAGGGGTCTCCGGGTAGCCCCCATTGCCTCATCCCTGTCCACAGCCCCCTCAGCCCTCAGGGGCCTTCTCTCTTGCCTCATCTCTCTGACCATGCAGGCCCCTACTGTCTTTACCGCTACAGCTTTCCCCTGAACCCCCAATTCACAACTATTTCCCGGCATGCCAAAATAATGGAAGACACCACAGACAGTCTGCTGCGCCAGTCCTCGTGGCACCTAACCACCAACCACTGCCTCTGACAGCTGACCCGCACTTGCAGGCTCCAGCCCATTGAGTATAACAAGCCAAAGCATATTGCAAAAAAGAAAACTGAGTGCTGATTCCCCTTGAACAAGACTCAAAGGAGCAATAAAGACAGGGCTGTGGCTGAGGGGACACTTTTGTATTCGAGAACCTTATTGGATTTACCAGCACAAAAACTGGTCCTGAAGCAGTCTGTGAACAGCTCCTTTTCACTCTGCACACTCATCTAGAGCCACAACCTTGGAGTAAACAGAAATGTCGATGGGATGTAGATTTTTATTTGGGACAGGAAACACTGTCTTTGTGCCTTAATTACTTCACAGCCTGTGTTACCAAAAAAGCATCAGCAATAGGACCTGAGGTATGTAATAGAACAATGAATGAGCATGAGAATGACTGTTACATTGACCATAAGTGCCCATTAAAGTATTTTTCATATTTCTTGTTCAAAACATACACCAGCATTCAAAACGTCTCTTTTCCATACATACAGTTCATGTGTGAACAAAGTGAAAGACAAGATGGTTGTTCCATGTTTCCCATTCTTACTGATACAGTGTATTTCAAGTCAAACAGAAACACATACAGTATGTGTTATGGTGCAAAAGTGATTTCTAATGCAGTAAGACAGACATTACTGATACTGAACAACAGTGTGTTTTGTTTATTTGCAGACTATAAACTCAGCCGAATTCCACCACCCTGGCCACCTCTGACTAATAACATCAGCTCATCAGGTCACTCTATGACTTCAGGGGAAAACCAGCTGTCAGGGTTTAGGCGGCCAGTTTCCGTTCCTGTACTTTATAACAATAATAGGACTAATCAGAGACGCATGGAGGTGAAACCGTTACACTGCACAGGCCTTTATTAGCCGCAGTCTGTAACAAGACTGGAACAAGTCTCGTTGTAGTCTAAAATGAACTAAAGCAGCTGTGCCATCTTTACTGTAGGCACTGTTGTAACATTGTTCCAGGGTCAACAATAAATCAATGCTGCTGTGCGAGCGCATGACTTTCGGAGACATGTAGACGCTTTTGGAAAAGTGAATTCTACTGTGCATGAAGAAGAGAGAGTCAGTGCCACATGGAAACCTCTCACTGCTGTGGGCCAGCATAATGCTTATTTTTTGTCCATACCAAAGAGGGCACGCCCGTTCAGCTGCTGATGTGATAATTTCTGCCTTCAGCTCAGACTCAAACCCAGCGCCATCCTTCCCTCCTCCTCTTTCAGCAGAGCTAGGAACAGCGGTTTAGCCAAAGCGGGGGAAATGGCCTGTTTCCCGACAAACGGTCATAACCAAACAGCAATTTACTTGTCACGACCATGCTTGGCAGCAAGCTAATGCGCGCTGGACGTGAAAATAGCAGGAAGGAGTTAATTGTGGAACTCAGGCAGGGGATGGCCAGCAGTCAGGTGCGCTGCTATCAAACAGCCTGCCCTTTGTCTGCACACTGACATAATCTGTGCTAGTTATTTGATACTGTCTGTCATTTTCATGTTTGCCTGTGTGGGACAATCATTTCAAACTCCCTGCTAATTCTTGATCTTTTAATTAGACAAAATGGTTTCATACCAGGAGAACCCTGAACTCTGCACCTGTCACCCTGCAATATATTAACACAGACACACACTTACAAGAAAAAGATGTAGGCACCTGCCATTATTAGTGTCTAAATACTGCTATGCTTTATTGCAAGGAGTAAGCATCAGGTTGGAAGACTAGTTTTTAATTAGCATGTTTGTGTCAAATGGTGCCTGATAAAACAACATGTAACAATGAAAAAGCCATTTTTGTTAAAGAAACTGTTCAACATTTTTGGAAATACACTCAATAAAGAGGCTATCAGTCTCATGTAGGCTATGCCAAATATGGAGCGTTATAGCCCGGAGACTGTAGACCTTGTGAAAAAACTAAAATCAGAGGAGTGAGCTATTTTTTGGATAGGCTCCATAACTTCCTCTGTTATTACACTTCAGTTTTTTTTTTAAAGTATTTAACCAAGTAGATATAATGTTAATTAGTGAGCTTTAGAAGTGCTGTTTCATTGGGCACAGCCAGGCTAGCTGTTTCCCGTTTAGACCTGTTATACTAGGCTAAGCTAACCGACTGCTGGCTGGTCTTTGATTCATATTTAAGGGACAGATATCAGCAGTATCGATCTTCTCATCTAACTTTCTGCAAGAAAACAACATATTTTGTAATATGTTTTTAAAGTATATTTGTAAAAGTCCATGTTGCTACAGTTTTTTTTCATACTGATGTTTCTTGTCTTATCAAATTCTGTCCTTACTCTTGTTTAAGAACTTGTCAGAGCACAAAGGTTGGTTGAAAACAACTGTTTATTTAACCTTTTATCAGCCTATTGATGCCATGACCACACTGTAACTTTGCTTGATAATGTGTCAGCATAATCCTCTTGAAGGTGGTGGCTGAAATAACATGGAAACTGTGCTGATTCAACTTTGTAATAACATAAGGAGGGAAATTTCTGGGCCGTTCCAGTGTGACGGACAGGTAGTGAAGGGAGAGAAATTTGACCCTGAAGTCATTTGTTTCCAATCACATGAAATAGCATCCTGAAACAGGAGAGCGGCTTGGCAGAAAGTCGGGACATGTAAATATACTCTGCCTTCATTAGATTATATGACACACACACCGCACAAACACGCATATATCAGTTATCCCTTAATAATAGTTGCCATACTCTCACTTTCAAGCATTGAGGTGTATACACATACATGCACACACACACAGTCATTTTTCAGCTTCATGCCCTGCAGCCTTGCACACATTTGGCTCTGTGGGTCTCTTGTGAAGGTTTATGCTGGACGCTATTTTCTCTGCAAACTCAATAAAAGCTGGTTATTTATCAGGTCAGATTATAGGACGTGACCGAGCTCAGCTGTAAAGTTGAAAGTGAAACCAGCTGTGGTTGAAATTGAATTACACTGAGTGGGTAATGTGAAAAGCAAGGGCTGTTTAACAGTTATTAAGCGCTCTTCTATTGCACTAGCAAGCAGGCGTACACTATACTGTATTTTGCCTCCTGGACAGTGAAAGTCCTCACCTCTCCTCCCCTCTTTTCTCCTCACCTCCTCTCATCACTGTTTCCCTTGTATCTTAAAGAGGCCCTCTGTTGCTGGAGACAAGTTAGTTTTAAATACAGGTCAAGGCTCAGAATCTCCTCTGTTGTGATCAGGAGTCTCACAGCATTAGATCTCAGAAGTGCTGAAAGAAGCCTTCAAGG
Source organism: Monopterus albus (assembly GCF_001952655.1). Lineage (NCBI taxonomy): Eukaryota > Metazoa > Chordata > Actinopteri > Synbranchiformes > Synbranchidae > Monopterus > Monopterus albus. The sequence goes on along the minus strand of NW_018127907.1, from coordinate 715,603 downwards.
ATTTGTATGTTGCTTTTTATGTGTGTATTCATACTCCTTGTCTACATGTGTGTGAAGGTCACTGCAGCATTGCATAGGCATGTGCTCCCTGACAGTCCCCTGTCAGAGCAGAGGTTAGATGAGTGTAGAACACACAGCTTTAACATGTGGCCTGGCACCTGGCCTGCATGTTTGTGTTTTGAGGTTTCCACCGACGGCTCCCTCTGGGCCTCACACTCATTTATCAGAGAAAGTGCTAATGATCCAAACAGCTCTTGCACTTTTCCTCACACCCTACTTCTCTGCTTTTACTTTTACTCCCTCATTCTTGTGAAGTGAGCACTTGACGAAGCCACGTGTTCATTAATTACAGGTTTAACACAAAATAAAGCACTGCTGTAGCACAGGTTTTTCAGTGATATGCTATTTTATACTACAGGAGCTCTCCATGGGTTTGCTCAGGAGAAGAAGGGGACATTTTTCTCAAGATTTTATAATCACAAATTCTTCAAATACAGTATATTGCTTTTTTGGACCCCAAGGTTTTGATAATTTAAGCACATTTTGTTGCAAATACCGTTGTATTTTTACTTGTTCCATCCTCAGCACAGGACTTCTACTTGTGGTGGAGTATTTCTACACTGTGGTAATTTTACAACAGTAAAAGATTGACTCAACCTACCAAATACAGTTACTTTCCACTTTACGAATTTTAAACCGAATGAACATATAAAATTGGATGCATTCTTATACACTATATTAAGCCACTCAACATCATATGAAGTATTTAAATTATCTCCATTTCACCCAATTACAAAGTCAAAATGATACACTATCCTCACATCACTACATCTGTAGTCATAATCAGATGATATAGTACTAATATAACAATGACAGGGGTCATATTGCCTACATAGCTTAGTACACTGCTGCTGATAATACTGGAGTATTTACAGTATCAGAGTATTTCACATGGTGGTATCATTACTTTTACTTGACAAAAAGATCTTATTACTTTATTAAGCCCAGCATAAGTTTAACCTTATAACAGTCCATCACGTGAATTATCATGGTTTGCCGGGGCGGTGGTCAGTGTAGTTCAGCTGTTTTAGCTTATCTTGTTCAGCTGACTATTTTGTCATCAGTGAAGCTGCGTGTGTGAGTGTAGGGTTGGCTGTGAGAGGCTGTCAGCACTCAGCTTATGATCAACAAACACAACGCAAACTCTGACCCAGGCTGCCCATCATGTATGGCTGACTCCCCCGAAAAGCAAGTGTATGTGTGTGCTGTTTCCTTCCCCTGTCTGATGGAGCACTGGGGGGCTTTACAGGTGCATGTGTGTGTGTGGGAGGGACTCTCTGGCATTGGTTTTATTTAATACAAATCTATAAATCAACCCTTCTGGAACAAGAGATGTGAGATATTCTTTTTCTCTTTTCCCATATCTTTGACAGAGGGATAGATGGTTTTTACTTCTTTTCACTTCCTGTGTATGACAGGTAATCTCTCCTGGGGGAGATACAGAGACCGGGGAGAAAAAGGAAAGAGATGGTGAGTGATTGAATGAGAGTGATGCTCCGTGGCTGATGTATCGGATGGCAGATGAGGGGATGTGGTGAGGGTTCGGGGTGCAGAGAAGAGAATGATTTAATGCTGGCTTGCACTCTCCTCTCCTCTTATCCTTCTTTCATGTCGCAACCCAGGGTCGACCCGCCTGCTGTCCCAGATGGTGCTGTCTGTCTGGGCTGCCCTCTACAGGATGTGCCCCTCTCACCCCTACAACTACAGGCCTATACTTGGTTAATTGATTTCAGGGGGGAAGGCCCTCTTTCTCTTCTGTTTCACACACACACACACACACACACACACACACACACACAAACACAAAGACAGCTTGCCAACAGTTAGTGCCCCCAGAGCACACACACACACACGCGGCTGGCGCTGTGCGCTGTCAACGCTAATTCAATTTGAGACGCAGGAGTGTGACTAACAGCAGACCTGTAGAGTGTTTTACCATATGCACCACACACACACACAGCCACACACTCCTAACAGATCACTTTACGCACACACAGATCTGTTTTAGGACTATATTTATAAGACACAAGAAGTAGGTGTTTTGAGCAATACCCTTTTTTTCACCAAATGTCCAGTTATGACAAAAAAAGGAGTCAGATTGACAGCTGGTGCAGTTCCTGCTTCATCAGCCACTGTCAGCAATAGCTTCTTGTACTGTGCACAGTGCAGTGTAGCTATGCTGGACAACCCACTAGAATAACTGGTAACTTAAATTTGGTGGAATATCAGTCTAATCATTTTTTAGCTTTAGTTAACCCAACTAGATTTATTTCTCAGTTTAAAGAGTCAGTTCTTAAATTGAGATCAAGAGCAGCTGGTGAAATCATGCTATACCAGAGCTGGTACCAAGACAACATGCAAGGCTGCTCCCAGTCACTAAATTGTTCAAAGGTGTCAACTAAATTCAACTCTAACCATCATCGTGGTTTTTACAGTTTTGCAGAACATGGGCTAAATGAGTCTTCCAATTTGTTTGATTTAATGAGGCAACATTTCCCCATGTGAACCACTGAACTATAATATAATATAGATAAAAGAAGCATGACTCACATGCCATACTGCATCCATATGTGTGAACACAAAGACTGGCAGACAGCTTCAATAAAGAGTAAAACACAAGGCTACATGTCCATGTTCACGGGTTGTTTCACTGTAAGAAATATCAGGGTGGGTGATGGGGTGAGGTGAGGGTCAAGTGGAGGGGGGTTAACAGTGTGAGAAGCTGGAGCCTGGACTGGATGGATCAGGTGTGTGTGTGAGACAGAGGTTGTGAGCAGAACACTGGTTAAATCTTAATGAAACAGGCTCTGGACAGCGGGGATGGATAGGGCCAGCTGTACTGGTGCTTATGTGTGTGTGTGTGTGTGTGTAGCCTACATGCGACACCAACAGTGATTAAAAGTAGTGTTCGCAATTCTGACAGGAAGCAATGGTCAAGAGGTAAGTGGAAAGTGGGGCAAGTCTTGGGCTGGAATGATTAGATACACACGTATACACATACTGCGTTTTCATTCCTTGTGGGGACTTTACATTGACTTACATTCATTTCCTGTAGACTTATCCTAATTTTAACCATAACCACTACTTGCCTAACACCTAACCCTGACCCTAATACTTAACCTAACACCTAACCTTAAACCATGTTGCCACCCTAAAATTCAGTGATTTTGAGTCCCCACAATGTGAGTGTGTTAGCAGGTTTTGGTCCCCATAATGTAAGTAATACAAAGGCACACGCAGCAGCAGCAGATGGAGACTGGGGAAAGCCCTGGGCAGCAGCAATTTGTCACACATACCCATCGATATCCGAGTAGAACCAATCAGCTTGGCTTCCTCTGTTTAACCTGACTCTTCACGGGTAGTAATTGAATATTTCAAATGAGGATGTGAGAGCAAGAAAGAAGACAAGGAGAGGAAAAAGAAGACAAACAAATCCTGTACTACCTTACTATATGATGAAACTTCCATCTCAGAAGTTATAATATGTAACAAATAGGAAGGCTAGTAATCTTCAAGCCAATTAAAAAAAATATACCACAAAGTATATATATTAAACCCATACAATACACACACACTGTTGTGAAATATTTGTCTGCTGAGTGTTAATTTGATCTTCATTTTGTAGAAGACCTACATTATTTTGATCCTGTTACAGTACATAGTGCAGTATATGCAGCATCAAGATTTTTGTGAAATTATAATTATTGTTAGCATATCAGATGACAATACTTTAAAGATGTGTAATATTCTAATTATTTCCTCAGAGAATTTCTGGGAAGAACTACACTTTGAAATTTGTTAGACTTAACTGCTCCAATCAAACACAAGCAGGGCTTCAACTAACAGTTAACATTCATTACTGATTAATCTGCAGATTGATATACTGGATATGCAAGTATTCCTGTTGAATACTGCCTTTTTAAAGTTATAAGTACTCTATTAAATAGTTATTTCCAGAAAACCTTTTAGAAATATAAAATTATCCAAGAATTATGCTCCTGTAAATTTGTGTTATCTTACATATTGTTTTCAAGATCAATATTTTTAAATGGGGCTTTAGTTGAATGTAAAGAATCATATCCATGGAGAGGTCCAATCAGTCCCCTTGCTTTAATTAGAGCAATTTCACTGAACTGTGTGTGTGTGGGAGAGAGAGAGTGAGAGAGAGCGAGAGAAAGACTGTGCAGCTCTCCACTCTATGCAGAGCCACAGGGACAGACCCCAAGCTCACCAGATCCCTGACTGTCAACAAGTACAACTCCTCTAGAAACCAGGACCAGGAGGTGTTGATGGCATTGGCGGGGAGAGCCACTATGCATCAACACCTGACACACAGATCTCCCTCCAGATTAGCGCTCATACAGGAGCTGTCTCCTGTACATCTGGAGGAAGCATCCCTGCATGTACTGTATGTTGGGATGCAGACAGCAGAGAATAAAATAGGCCATGACAGACTCTCCCAGCTTTAATCATACTTAAAACAGAAGAGATGGCCTCTAAAGGCTGTAACTAGATTTAAAAGAAAACGTACTGAACAGATTGTGTGGCTCTGACAGCAGAGGAACATGTAGTTTTAATCTTAGGTGATCTAACTTTTGGCAGAAATGACTGACAGCTGTTGGATCACTGGGGTCAGTGTTCTTTGGATAAGCCTAATGACTGGGTACTTCAAGAAGCACAGTCGTGCTCAAATACACCACAGAGCACTCACTCATCAAAGAGTGTGGTATTAGGCAAGATACAAGCTTGTGTCAGTCTGATGATGATTGTGAATGTAGTTAAGTGTGTGCTGATGATGATTAGCAAGGACATAAAAAAGGGTCAGAGGTGGCTGACTGTCACTCTGGAGGACTCCCATCAGCTACAGGACTGTGGGTGTGCTCATGTAGAGGTATTTGTGTGTGCTTGGACAGCACCTGTAATGGCTTCCAGCTGAGTCTGCCTACCCCCTAGGATATGGTGAACTATGTGTGTGTGTGTGTGTGTAATGAGGCACTAGCATGCGAGCGGCAGAAAGCCGCTTCCTCCACAGGTGACACCTTTGACCTCTCATCTGTTCCCTGTTGGAGGAGAGAAACAGATGGGGTAAGGTGGAAAAAAGAGGGACAGAGAGAAATGCAGAGGAGCACACTTCAACCAAAACCCAACAAGAAATGACAAAAATGCGACAAGACTAATATGTTAAAAACAATTTTAATGACTTTCTGTCTGTGCATTCAACATGAAGAAAACACAATCAAGACAAATGTTTACCATGAGTCATCATTCTGGGTAAAATATTAAAAAAATAACATTTGATACAACAGTACAGCCACAACTGGAGGAAAAACAGACATGCATTAAAGACACAGTTAGAGTAAAAGCATGTCCTTAGCAACATCCAGTCAGTGGGTAAATAAATAAACTCACACATAAATATATTTTTATTGCATTTTATACATGCTACATAACCAGTTTGGAAAGATTTGTTAGTTGTTAGAAACATATCAGGGTCATATTGCTGAGCAAATAAATAATCATAAATAAAGGTTAAATGTGAGTGTGCAAATGAACACTATTAATCACTTTTCTACTATGAGGCAACTCCTTTATTTCTCGCAAAAGAACAAACCTTGAACACAGCGAAGGGCACAAAGCTTTCAGGCACCTTTTTAAATGTGTTTTCTACGTTTTTCTTTCACTTTTCTCTCCCAGTCTCCTTTTCCTTCTCCTGTGCTCTCCCTTTTCTTTCCTGCATCGTTATGATACCTGGTCTCGCAGTCTGGCCAGCCTCTGGGAGAGTTCGTCCTGATAATGACACAAAACACAAAGGCAAACACCTGTAGAATTCCTATGCTTTACTCTGATAATTATGCTGGTTATAACTGATTCCACTGGTGACTTGTCATAATGGAAAAAGCATCAAAACTGGAACAACTCAAACACTTCCTGATACATAACCTACTTCCCCACTATCCATCTGTATGATCACTGTATTCCACACAGTCACTGTATTGGTGGAAAAGGGCTAAATGCGCTGCTTGTTTGTCATGCTATTGCATTCAGCTAAGCTCTATGACAAGCTGTGCATAGATAGTTTTGGTGACATGTTTGTTTTGCATATGAGTATTGAGCCATAGAAATGTTTTGAGAGGTTCCTATGGTAATTTAACATTGTTGTTCATTGTGAAAATGTGTCAGAATCTATATACTGTGCACAATTCAAGTCAACCACAGCCACAGTTTCCAAATTACAAATGTTTAAAGAATGCTTTTAAATCGTACAGGAGGTGTAAACAGAGCTTCACTTTAAATTGCAGTGATTTGGGTGACAGTAGTTCATGTGAACCAATGAGAGTGCCAAACATTTCTGTTTTGTGATGTAAAATACCAAAATAGCAATAGACTAATGATCAGAGCGATGCGTTACCTGCTCTGTTGATGCCACAGTTGATACCAATGAGGAAGTCTGGCCTGGAGGGAGCTCTAGGTTAAGATCCAATCTAAAAAAAACAGGGAAAACACCATGATTTCTGCTTGAAATGTAGATATATTTTTTAAATAAAACAATTTAAATGAAGCTTTTAGTACAATTTATTTGTCTTATTTTGCAGAATGTGTTTGTTGTCATTGTTTTGTATGTGTTTAAACAGTTTGGAAATGGGGCTGTACTTACCCTGCTTCATCAGCCATCTCATGCAACAGCATATCCACTTCACTCTAAGCAGCAAACAAGCAAACAGGGTTAGATGTTCAATTTATTGCAGAGGTATGAGTGTCCTGATAAATAGCAACATACGACAGAAGGGTGCTTTTTACCTGAGGAGTTGTCAGAGTGGTGGTCTTGCCCATTGTGTCTTCCATCTGAGCTGTCTGCACATCAAGTGTTTCAAACTGGTTTTCAAACTTGTCCATTAATGCAGAAATCTGCAGGGAGGTATGAACACAGAAGTTCCAGTAATCTTAATAAAACTGTTTTGCTTCACTTTGCATGTGTCCAGCTGTGCTCATGTATATGGGTTAACTTTCTACCTTCTCCAAATTCATGCTTTTCAGTGTAGCATCCATACTCTTGACCACTCCAGACATAGATTTAGATACCTGGGCAAGAAAGAGAAACACATAATGTGGTGACACCTCTGTGGTGCTCTCACTTGTTACTGGTCTAATTTGTTATGATTCAAAAGAGGGTCAGGGTATTTAAAGTTAAGACAGTGAAATGGCTGTTGACAAGGCAAACCTTAAGGTGCTGTAACCTATATATCCACTAGGTGTCACTTGCTCACTGTTAACCACTGTTCTGTGACACAGGCAGTAGTGGTATAACAACATGCAGAGGTTGCTAGAGGGGCTTGTCAGATATACCATCTCAGACTGTGCTTCATTTTCTATAGACACTATTACGTTCTATTCTCTGAAATGATGCCTGCCGTACAATTAACCTAATTTAAAGCAATTTAAAAGAGACTGTCACTCTCATCAGGGCTAGAAACTAATAGCATAAAGTCTGAAGTGCATCTAATGACATTATGTAATTGGTGGCTTTTTGTTTGCATGTCTGCTTGAGCCTTCTTTGATCACTCTCACTCCCTCTGACTCCTTTGTGTAGGACGCTTAATGGAGTGAATCCTAAGGGATGACTACTTTGAACTAGTTATGCTGTGCAGCTCTTTGCTTTCTGATTTTAAAAAATATACTTAAAAACTCAATGCATGTGAAATATCTAGTGAATACTACAGTTGTATAACATATTTCTACTACTTTGATAGCAGTACTTCATTTCCACATTTCTGTCAGCGAATACAAGGGGTCATTCTTCAGATATCTACGAAAAGGGGGAAGACATTTAAGGTAGGAAACATGAGGGGATTATCATCCTCATAGAAAATTGATGCACGACTGCAGTAAATACATTATGTATGTTTTTTTTACAGCTCATTGTTTATGTTTTACAAACCATCAGAAGGCAAGACATGTCTCCTAAAATCCATTGACCTGTAATCCCGACCTGGTTCATAGTGACAGCAGTCTGGACCCTAGAAGCCACAGCATCCACACGGGCACTCATCCTCAAGAAGTTAATGGACTGATGCTTCTGACGGATGGCATTCTCTGCATGGATCCTGGCTGCCTCCACGTTACCCTTCTGGATAGCCTGAGAAATAAAGTAAAAAAAAAAAAAAAATACACACACCTACATAATACAGAGTGCAGCTGTACTGTAGCCCTGCTGGTCTCTGGATCCTAGTCTCCAGCAAATCCTCAGTTTAACAAGCCAACCTGCTTCACTTTAGCCTTTTCTGCCTTTTCCTCTTTGTCACATTTCTTTGAGTTGCGCTGTAGCTCCTTGACGGCAAATCTGAGGTTGAACAAATGTTCTGTATGACAAGTCAAGGGATGGTTTCTATTGGTAATGGTAATAAATTAGCATTACAAAATATACTGTATACCGATGCACCTGGAGACATCCAGTTAATTCTCAATGCGGGGAATTTAAACTGGTTTTCCTATGCAAGCAAAATTTTAACCAAAGTGTCATCAAAATAAGTTAAAGTGAGCTAGCCAACTGGTCATTATTCTCCTTCACCATTGAATGAATGGGCAAAAGCTGGAAGCTAGCTTAACTAGCCTAACGCTACTGCATGGCAGTATTAGCTAGCAAGCCCAGCTTACGTACATTTGGCTAGCTTCTGCTACTGGTACGTTAAACTACACAGGAAAGGATACTGTCCATATTCGACATGATGGACTCTTTCGGAGACGAGTACTCCGTGTCTGGCTATGTGCAGACACAAAGTAACATTCAACCACTTGCTTATTTCCCACAGTTGTTGTTTTGATTTTTAGGGCGACATTCACCACTGTAGCGAGGCGAGATCTTCACTTCTAGACACTTCCGTATTTGCTAAAATTCGGTGAGGCAGATTGGCAGCTTCACATTTGTGTTGCTGCTGTATCCTAATAACACAAATGTGTTTTTTCTTCGGGGTAGCGCTTGAGAAAAAAATTTATACACTGCTAAGAAAGTGTTGAAATTGTGTATGTGTACGTACGTATGACACGCGCAGAACACCGAGGTTGAAGCAGTGCAGTTTACTTTTATGTTTTGGTTGGGTTTATATTATATACCCCGCCCATTAGATTATTATTGTTCAATGAGCTCATGTTAAGCACAGCGGTATCTGTGGAATGATTTCTCGTCTCTGGTGGACCAAAAGAAAGTGGGCTGCTGGGAAATGATGTGTAAACTATCTTGACTTACTTTCCTCTTTGGATGCTATCGCTGGTACTGAGGGTTACTTTTCACCGCCGTCACACGGTCACGATTTTGCACGACGTGCTCGCGCCTACGTCGCAACCATTCGAGAAATGGACGGTCGTGCGTGTCCGGAGCAGACAAGTTTCATCCAGGCTAAAAATAGCCTGGTTTGTACCCGGTATCTGTAGGCTGTGGTACACGTCTAGTGACGTCATTCGTGTTGTTGGTGAAGGAGTAAACTGACCTTTTCTTCAGAGCTGTTTGCTTTCCTTCACTTTATTTCTGACGCATTAACGAGCATGTAACATCTGTAACCGTTTTTGTACAGTCCCGCATGGAGACCATCTGGACTGGTGTGTGAGCTGACGGAAACATAGAGGGATTTAGGCTAGATGGTGTTGAAGAGATGGAGCAGACAGCAGGGGTTGGGGGTGGCGGTGAGGGGTTCCGGTGTTTGTGTGCACCTGCCAGCCGAAAGGGAATGGGGTTGGGGGGATTAACGGCTGGGGCATGGGGAGGGATCATGAATGAGTCATGCTGTAGGCCTATATCTGCTGATACTTTACGGATACAGCACTAGACATAATGATGTGTGCCTGAATGAAGAAGTGAAGGAAAAGTGTTTCAAAATGTTTCCCAAAACTAGCCTATATTTTCGGCAGACTGGTATTGTCGTCAGAGGTTGTCTCTTCAGGTTTGAATTCCTTTAGCTGCATAATCCAAGCATTAAATCTTGGCCTCAGTCCTGTCGCAGCCAGGGGTAACATTTGAGGTGAACCAGAGCAGGACACACAATGAAGAGCTTCTCCATTCTTACTTTAACTAACCCCCTTAGTCTAGTCAGTCTTTCATTCAGGCAGTAGTCTACTATGCATAAGGTTTTATCTTAAAGCCCTCTGTACGTTTCTGGATATAGCTCATATTTTAAACTTTAGGAACTGGCACACACAAACTACTCGAATTACCCCTGACACCTGTTAACGCCCACCGCGCCACCACCACAACGCACAACTCCCCCATCGTTGTGATTGTAGACTGCTGCTGCGCGCGCGCACACACACATACACACACACACACACACACACACACACACTTCCCAGTCATAACTGAATGACGGCAGGTCGCTATGGAAACTGCGTTACACTCCGGGCGGCCGGAGGAGAAAACAAGAGCGCGAGGACTCTTTTCGGTCTTCATTTCAGCACCACGCGCCTCCCGGACAGCGCCCGAATGAACTCGCGCACAGATTCTAGCCTCTTACGCCTTATAAGGGACAGAGTCGCATCACCACAGGGACTTGAGAAGAAAAACCAACCCACGCACAACAGGACCTGACTGTCGGTAGAGAGGCTACTCAAGGTTTGATTTCGCTGTTAAGCCAGGAGCATCTCGCTCCCGCAAATACCACAGCAACAGGTAAGAACATTTAGCTCAGTAAAGTTGGAGAATTAATATTGTGTGGCTGCATGAAGCAGATATCCCAGTATCTAGTGTGGTACTCAGAAGTACTACTGCCTTTCATCATTGCAATTGCGGTTAATTAAACGCGTTTATCTGCAATCTCAGTTGTTAGTGCGTGATTAGGTGATTAAGGTGAAGACCAGCAGGGTAGAGTGAACCTCAGCACTGGATCGTTTCCAGTAAGTTTGATGGACTGAGACTGTACAAGAGAGAAACTATAGCCTCCAGCTGGCTGATATTTTATGGGTAAACAATTCTCATTCTTTTTAGAAAAGTATTGACAAGTTTAGTAATAGGAATTTGAAGATCCTATACTTACTGTTTTATAGATTCTGTGCAAAATATATGGTCAGTAGACACTGGACTTACATTTTGAATAACATATCAAATACTAATGAATATTTAGATACATGCGATTACACCATATAATTAAAAAAGTCAGTCTCACATAGGACTGTGCTGGCTATATCTGGAGTTTTCTACACATAGGACAGAATATAGTTCTGCCCATTCTGTCCTATAAAAAACTCTAGATCCAAACTACACATGGGACACAAATGTTCGGGTTCCCTGTGTGTTGCTTGACAGAATTTATACCCGAGATAGCAACCTAAGTTTACAGATCATTGTTGTTTGTTGGTTTTAGATCCGGTCCGGTGTATATGAGACCCTTGGATTTGTTGGGTTTTCAGTGGCCATAGATTATGTGTGAGCTGAGCCGATATGCCTGGATGAGTCACTCAGGCTGCAAGTTTGCAGAAGAGTGTGAAAAGGGAGGGGGAGATACAAGGGCCAGCTGGAAAACAGTCCTGCGGTGCCTCTCTACCTCCTCAACACATTGTTTCACTGTATATATACAATCAGTGTCAACATCTGGAATTGTATTTATTGCCTCTGGATGCATATTTACCATTTTTTGCAAGTTGAAGTTCACCTTCAGTGGGAGTACAGACAGATGTCCCATCCAGAAATAGTTCTGAGCTTTGTGCTCTCAGACTCTTGGTCTTCTGGTAAGCATACCGAGTACTTTATGAATGAGCAAAGAGGTAGTCTTTATTTTGGCTTTACAGACAGATGACATGGAGTAAAGTGCTGTTTGTCTTAGTTGAAATATGTGCCACATTTAAAGATCTTATAAACACTCTGTATAATAGTGTGTTTGTGGTTGTTGCAGACAATAGTCATCCAATGTCTGACTAACTGCTATCAGAAAGCATCCCATTACTGCTCATTAGTATCTCAGTGTTTACCATGCTAGTATTGACAAATCATAGCAATTAGCAGCATTCAGCTGTAGCGCTGACTGACAACTATTGATTAAAGCAAACAGTAGATCATAATGGGCTGCTATGAGCCACAGTTGCACACTGAAACATGAGCACTCACTCCCTAAAACACTCTGACATGCGTCTACAAACACACAATCACATAACAGAGACTATTATGACTAACTTGGTCTGAAAAAAGGTTGTTTATTTTATTGATAAATATGTCTAGTTTGTAGTGATTGATTGATGGAGTGTGGATACATTAATAACTGCCAGAAGGACTACATGTGTGGGAGCTAAACAAAAATAATTGGCCGATACTGAATCCCACGTTGTTCCAATTTGTGTTACAGTTTGCACAAAGTGTTATTTAAAAGTGTGTGGACTCGCATGAATTTGTGTGTAAGTAGTTTGTAATGTGTACACATCATCCTGCACACACAGACACAAAAACAGATGTGTGTCTTTAATTTGTGACGTTGGTGTGATTAATGCAGTCTGCTGGTGATGACTCATTCGGCTTAACCCTTGCTTCTCTAGTGGAAATAATCAATAAACAATGTTATAGTATGGCTTTACATGTATTAAATTATTACCTTTATCTTGCACAATATTTGAGTATAAATGCATTTTTGTTGTTCTGTGAAATGTTTTTTAAAATTGGACTGGATCTGACTGAGCTGGAGTGTATAAAGACTAATTAGCATATAAGTCTTGAAGAGTAAATACTGTAATGTGTTTCAGATCCTGTGAATCAGTCAAACACTTTCTCTTAATTTGTTGTGATACGGTTGAGCAATGGAAGAATATTTATGCAAAGCACATCTATGTGGTTTGCTCCATGTGTCAGCTTGTCAACACAGCAGTTATATTAACATTGTGGAAAAGCTGTCAGCCAAACTGTGACTTGCAGACAGCAGACTGGCAGGGAGTGTGCTTATGAGGCTGAGTGAGTGCTAAGTGTGTGTTTGTGTGAGAGACAGACAACGCGAGAGAGTTAAACACAACACATTTTGCTCGGGAGTTATAATAAAGTCTCATTGGTGTCCTCTGTCCCTCTCTTCAGTGCAGCAGCATGTCTGAAACCAAACCCAACCAGCGGTTCTACAGCCTGAATGCTGAACAGGTGGAAGTTCTCCATCAGGTTCTGTCTGAAGTGGTTCCAATCCACGGACGTGGGAACTTTCCCACTTTGGAGCTGCGTCCTCGAGACATCATTATAGCTGTGCGGGCCAGGCTGCAGAAGCAGGGAATCATAGTAAGAGATGTTCGTCTGAACGGCTCCACGGCCAGTCACGTCCTCGTTCGCGACAACGGAACAGGCTACAAGGACCTGGACATCATTTTTGGAGTGGAACTGCCCAGCCAGGAGGAGTTCCAGGTATGACTGCTTAATTAGATAAATGATTTGAGCACTGGACGTCAGTGCCCCCTATGACCCAGAATTCATTCTGCTCTATAATCCCATGGCGCATAATCTCTACTATCTCTTGGATGTTGCATTATTGATTTCTGTGGTGCTATACTGATAATGATGTTATTGTTATCCAACCACAATGTAAATGTAGAACATTTTACCATAAGGGGGAATCAGCAGTGCTGACTTGAATATGTTAACTAGTTTATATAGAAAACAAGAGCGCCACAATATTCAGCTCAGTAAAACAAACACTCAGATTGCAGTCATTAGTTGGAGCTGTTATGTTGTTGACCTTTTCTCCTCCCAGGTGATCAAAGAGTCAGTGCTGGGCTGCTTGCTGGACTGCCTGCCTGCTGGGGTCAACAGGGAGCGGATCAGCTGCTCTACAATGAAGGAGGCCTACGTCCAGAAAATGGTCAAGGTCTTCAATGAACACGACCGCTGGAGCCTCATCTCCCTCTCTAACAACAGTGGCAAAAACCTTGAGCTCAAATTTGTGAGCACGCTGAGGAGGCAGTTTGAGTTCAGTGTTGACTCCTTCCAGATCATTCTCGACCGTCTCCTGGAGTCCTACATGCAGCAGGAGTCACAGCACAAAAATAATACTGTTGATGTTAAGGAGCAGCCCACAGAGGATCCGAATCAAGGCTCTCCCTCTCTGCTCAAACAGGCCGCTGCTCCAGAAACAGAAAGCTCCAGTGAGAAAGACTTATCCAGCAAAGAGGAGGCTCCGATCGGACGGACACAGCAGAGAGATGAGGTGCACGAAAAGGAGTCGCAAACAGACCTCCCACAACAAACTGAACATTTAAATCAGACAAAACACTCCATAGTGGAAACAGACAGCAAAGAGAAAACCCTGTTGGAGCTGAAAGAAGTGTCAGAACATAGTGAAAACTTCACTGAGTCTGATTTCTCTGACCAGACACATCTAAACCTTTGTTCAGGAAAGAAACAAACCACTGAGAAAGCTGATTCGCCTACTCAGAGTGAACTCAGGCATGAATCAGAGATCCTGGACCAGACCAACTGCTCAGTGAAGGTAGATCAGCCAGAGCAAACCCAGCCCTCAGACGGCCAACAACCAGCACATTCAAATCAGAATGAACTGTCGAACCATGCAAAGCCCCCTGATGAACAGAAAGATCTCACAGAGCAGATGGTGCAGTCCGAGTCTCCAAAAACCTCAAACAAAACCCAGGCAGTGTCTCTAAATCTGGCAGAAGAACTGCACAATACAGAGCACTCTGATAAAACAGACTTTTGTGAGGATAAGAGAAGCAGTGAAAAAGATGAAATGCGACATGTGTCAGCTCTGGACTCTAGCACTTACTCAGAGACACAAGCAGCAGCTGAAAGAAAAGTAGAAACAGAGACAGGGGAGCAGATACAAGCAGAGAGGAAAAGCGACACAGAAATAGGTGAAATGACAGAAGAGATTTTAGCGTCAGGAGCAAAAGACACAGAAAACACACAGGGTATTGATTGTTCCTGTTCCACCTCTTCCGAATCTCTCACACTTGACTACACACAGCTTCCTGGCACACAGGATACACTGGAGAGTCACAGCACACCGCCCACAGATAACTCAGAAACATCACCTAATACACTTGATGCTGTCAGTCCTCCAGATACTCAGGATACTTTACCTGCACCGCCCAGCCTTTTTTTTGACAAAAAGACCTTGTCTTCTCCCTCTTGTAAGGCCTCAGAGAGACTTTGTCACATGGTGGTGCTCAAACACTCCTCTCCCAAACCCCCTCGCCGGATGTGCAGGAAGGTTACCCCCAACCCTTGCCCCAGTCCAGTCTCTGAAAGCGAACCTGTCAGTGTGCCCTGTCCCAGCCCTGAACCCGAGATAGCCTTTAACCCAAAGCCAGCAGCACCCTGTTCAGACCATACAACTACCCCAACAACCATTATTCTAACAGCAAGTCCTGGGCCTGAACTCAATCCTTCTAGTAACCTAGATTCAAACCAAGACCTTACCTCAGCTCCTGATCCAGCCCCTGACATAATCGCCACCTCTACTGTGGATCCAATGTCCCCATTACCTCAAGAGGCATCATCCTCTCAGCTAATCACAGAGGGCTTATGTGGAACAAGTGATCAGAGCATAAACAAGATGCCCGCTGCATTTGTGGCTTTTGATGAGAAAGATCAGTCCTCATCTGGGGAATCTGACTCAGCACCAAAACAGTCTGACCCTCCTGACTCACCGGACACATTAATTGCACACAGTGATACACCCGACTCAAACACCCAAGAACCAGTACATACCTCGGTGATGAAGCTCAGTGATGAAGCTGAAAAAATGGACTTGAATCAGCCAAACAGCAGCCCACAAGAGACCACCCTTACTTCACTCTCCTCTTCCCACGGTGTTACCCCTCCCGTTTCGTGTCTCACCCCTCCTGTACTCAGTCTTCCCCCTGCATGCTTCATTCCCTCACCCCCCAGTCTCAGCCCTCCCCTGTGTCTGACCCCTCCCTCTCACTGTCTGTCATCATCAACGCTGAACACTGTCAGCCCCACTACCAGCTTTAGCTCTCCGACCCTGAGTTTCAGCCCTACCTCATCTTGCCTCAGCTCCCCTCCTTACCTCACCCCTCCTATGCTTAGCCTCAGCCCTCCTCCACTCTGTCTTACCCCTCCTTCTCCCTGCCTCAGCCCTCCCCTCCTCTGCCTCACTACGCCAGTGGAGTCAGAGGAACTTGTACCTCAGGTATCTTCAGACATGGAGCCTTTGATTCTAAATGCAGACAATGAGGAACTGATTAAAGAGTCCTCCGCTCAGCCAGGAGTTCCTCTTCAACAGTTGGAGGATAAACCGGAACAAGATTATATCTCACTGTTGCCACGAGTTGCAGAGCCTGTCTCTTTTCCAATCACAATCCCCAGCTCCACCTCGCATGTGCTGCCTCACTCTCAATCTGGAGGCCCAGGGGAATCTGCTCTTCCAAGTGCAGATAAGGCATCCAGCTGTCTGCCTGAGAACAAAGAGGCCCCTAAGGTAACAGCAGACATACCCGAGCAGAGCAGTGCTCGTCAGGAATCTGGTTCCATCCCTGATGTCGAGGTGCTGGCAGAGAGCATGTATGGTGACTTTGAGGCGGCCATGGACCACCTGCGCTACCGCCTAATTGCGACCAGAAACCCAGAGGAGATTCGAGGTGGTGGCTTGTTGAAATACAGCAATCTGTTGGTCAGGGACTACCGACCGGCCAGTGAGACACAGATAAAGACACTGGAGCGCTACATGTGCTCGCGCTTTTTTATTGATTTCCCTGATGTGCAAGAGCAGCAGAGGAAGATCCTGTCCTACTTGAAGAACCACTTCATAGGTGAGGAGAGAAGCAAGTATCAGTACCTGATGACTCTGCGTCGCGTGGTAGATGACAGCACGGTATGTCTGATGGGACATGAGCGGCGTCAGACGCTGAACATGATCACAGTGCTGGCGCTGAAAGTTTTAGGAGAGCAGAATATCATCCCCAACACAGACCATGTGACGTGCTTCTACCAGCCTGCCCCGTACCTTGCCGAGCACAGTGCTCCCTATCTAGCAGAACCCAGCTACTGCAGCTACTACATACCCCAAGGGGGATCAACTCTGCTTTACCAACCTTACCCCTTACAGCTGCATACACAGACTGGACTCGTGTAAACCAGAGAAATACACACATAGTTACACAAAACACACAGTTGTTGAAGTGGAAGGTGCTTGACATGAAGAAAGAGCTGGAGAGTGGAAATATAAACCAGGGATAAAATTGTTTGGTCTATAATAGACTTACGGGGCAGTGGTTGAGTGGGTTTTTACTGTAAACTCCTTGATTACTCTGTAAGGTCCTAACATGATTTCATGTAATTATCTGGGCTTTGTGGGAAAATAATAATTCTTCCGATGTTGTTCAAATTCCAGAAAATGCTGTATGCACTGCATGAGTCATAGCCCTTTGGTCTCCCTGGGAAACCAACCGTGCTGCTGACATTCACACACATACATGGACACACACACACACACACACACACACACACTTCCACTTTTTGTACACTCATGATCTTACTGTGTTGTTCTTAATGGGTTTGTTCAGAATGTGGACCTTGCCTGTGGTTGATATCATGCATGGATAATTAGGACTGTTCTCTCACTGCCAAATACTGTGTGACTACTATGCTTCTTTACCAGTTTAACTTTGTTATTCCTTTACTGAAGGGGTGTGTTCTAAAAAAAAAGACAGAAGGACAAGTCTGCCAGTGTGTACAGTATTTTCATCAAAACACACATGCATGCACAACACATACAGACATGTACATACAATTAAAGACACATACAGTATACTGTATGCACATAAAGTTAGGCAATGCATGAGTAGCTAAATATTTAGATAACGTCCTGAAATCATAGCAAAGGCTTTTAATTTAATAAAAATGTATCTATTTTTGCAAGACTTTCCAAGATAATTCTCAGTGGTAAACAGACTGATTAGCTCCTCCTGAAAAATGCCAACAACAATGCCTTTGCAAGTGACTGTACAGCATATTGATTACAGTACATTGTGTGCTAATACACTGCATTGCTTTCAGGTAAATTGTGTTAAGATGTAGTGCTGGATTCCTTTTCCTTGTGGAGTCTTTCTGTAATCATGTGGGTTACCTTTACCATCTAGTGTTGATTTATTTAATGCTAACGTTTACTCTATGGAGGTGGTCAGGTTATAAGCATCTTTGGGTTATCTCAAAACATGGAAGATCTGCTAGATCTGTCTAAACTGGAGGAATTACATTTAAACGTGTCAGTCCTCTCAGCACGAATTAGCATCCTCTAAACAAGTCTAAATCCACCTCAAACCTGTTTGAAGTTCAAAGCCGTGCATCGGCAACTATGACCAAAGACAGTTTGGTAGGGACATCAAGTGCCTAAATGTGAGGCATCATTGGCCTGTCTTTATCTCACTGCTAATGGGGAGGGACTGGGGCTGGGTTGGGTGTGTGTTCAGTTGTTGACCCCTGTTATTGCTGCCCATTTTGATGTCTTCTTCAATGTAGTCTTTTGTTGTAGTTTATTCATGTATATTTTGATAAAATAAATGGAAACTCAACAAACCTTCAGATGCGAGAGCAATGTAATTCTTTCCAAGCAGCTAAGCCTTGACTTTAAAGAGAAGAAGAATATCAATATCACCTTTTTCTCTTGTGGTTTTGCCCCACTCACATTTACCTCCCTCCCCATTTTCCCCCAAAATTACATCCTATACAGCTTACGTGTCCTCCTCATGATTGCACTCTGCAATGATCCACTTAAGTGTGACCGTAAAATCATAACTGTGCCCAGTACAGCGACCCAAAGCTGTGGAATTCTGTCAGTGTGAGGCCTCTTATCACAAATCATCTGTCCTTTAGATGCTTTTGAACCCAAATGACGCACAGTCTACGCAACACAGCAGGCTCAACGATGTGTAAATGTGAGGAAAATATGGTTTGTGAGGCGTGAGACTAAAAGCGGAGAGAAAAGGGCTAGACTGTGTGCATGTGTTTGTGTGCACACTTCAAATGTAAATATAGGTCCCTAGGTACTGATGCTTCCATCCTCTCCTCCCTTTTTACAGCACTGATAGGTCATGGCCACATGGGGAGAAGGGGGGTTTCCCCCCTGGGGGGTCTTGTGTGTGTTGGCAGGTAGTGGCACAGTCACACCATGTTTACACAAAGTATACACTTAAGTGTGCACTGTTGCAAGTCTGTGGCTGACTGTAAGAGAAATAGAGCGAGGGATCCAACAGGGTCTCTATAATATGTCCTAGCCGCTCTTGTCCACTCGGGGTTTCCATAGAGACAGGGACAGGCAGCAACGGTAATCGCAGATAGCATGACGGAAGACAGGGAAGACCCACACACAAAATGAGGGGGAGAGAGATTAAAACGGAAAGAAAAAGAAGGTGGGTGAAATAAAAAGAGAAAGTAGTGGAAGAGAGATAGATGGATGAGAAACTAGAGTCGAGGGGGAGACAGAAAGCAAAGGACAGAGTGAGTGGGGGTTGAGGTTATAGATGAAGTGAGGCGAGAGGAGCAGGGGAGTTGATGGGGAGAGTGTGGGAGGTTGTCAGGCCTTCAGTCACAAGGGAGTCACTGTGAGGTGGCTGCAGTGACGGCAGCAGTGATGTCAGAGCAGGAGCATACGCACACATATGTACAAGCATGCACACACACACTGCTGCATGCACATCATTTACCTAATGGCCTGCCCACCCGTCCACCCTCAATAAACATCTTCAAACTCACTGAGACAAAAAGAGAACATCACCCACACATCTGTCTTTGTCTCTCTCTGTCTAGTTCATTTGCTCCGACAGTTTTTCAGTTTTATTATAATCACAACGCAGGTATGATAGGTTTAAAAAATAAATAAAAGACATTTTTATTTGTTCATATTTCACATCTTTTAATACATCAGATTAAAAATACAAATAGCTTGCACATGCAGCCTCTGTAGTATAAATGCAAACAAAAGCATAAGGCTGGGGTTAGCAAAGGCTTAAGGGATGAAATGTGATATATCTAAAGTGTGAATTGAGATAATTATGGCTGTCAGCCTGTTATTTGGAATCCCCCAATCTCCCTTTATCTTACTACCTAGGTTAATTCCACTACCTTTTGGTCAATTAGCAGCCCCTTTTGAAATCGCACTTGACAACTACAGTATGTATATTCAGTATAAAATAGGATAGTCGGCACTAAATAAACCTGGTATTATACAACGTTTAAAGATCTTGTCCACTGTAGGAAACTACCAACCTGTAATGAAACTTGTACCTCTTGTCTGGGGTTCTGCTTTTGTTTCCACTACCCTCTGCCTGCTTTTGTCACATGTTCCCCTTAGCAGGTGGTACTAAATCAAACTCCAAGTACACTGGCCCTCTTTCATTCCCAGGGTGTCAAATAGTGATGTTTTGTCAGGTACCTTTCGCATAAAGATGCTCAAGTGCACCCTTGGCGTCTGTGGGAGACACACAGGGCGTTCAAGTATATAATGGCAAAAACTTTGGAAGGAGGTGGTTGGGGCGTGTGGATTGGTCAGACACTGGACTTTCCCTCAGGAGACAGGAGTTCTACTCTGGTGTGTAATGTTCTTTTTACAAAACATACTGTCTTTTCCCTAAACCTGACCAAATATTTTTTGTGCCTAAACCTAACCATATATGTAGGTTTTCATGTACAACTAACTGTGTCTTAGAGGCAAAACGTTTGTGCATAAATTGAAGGCGTTGACTGACGTCTTGTGAAGTACCTTTGGCGTCTCATACTGACACGAGTGTGTCTTCCACAGATGCCACAGGTACCCTTCAGCATCAGTATGCAACTCAAAAGGTACTTGAAAAAACATCAGTATTTGATGCCCTGCGATGAGAACAGGTTGGGTGCTCCTGGGGGGAGGGCATGAGTGCCGCTTCCCATGACTGGTTAAACTTCAGCGTGATCACTTTCAAGCACAGTATGAACATTGACTGGTTTACTCCTAATCCACACTGAACACGTTTTCAGAAGTGTTTTTATACTTGTCTCTCGCCTGTTTCAGCCTGCAGATAGAATTCCATTCGAAAAGATGTGCCAGTCCACACTGAATCCGAGACACACATGAGACTAACGTGTACCCTGGAACCCTTGTGTTTGTTATGCTTCAGGTCTATTTTTTTCCCTCTGTCAGCATTTAGCAAACAGTAATCTGCACAGTCAGGTGTTTAAATCACAGAAATTCTGTTGTCTTTTGCTTCTACTGCAATTTGTTGCGACTGATCAGGCCTCTGAGTTTCATTTTCACCCTTTGTAGTGAGCTGGGGAAAACCAAGAAAATAAAAATGTAATTTCTTCCTTATGAGCTTAAAACTACTTCTGTCCAGTACTTTTGTGTTGTTTGGTTGGCCTGGTAAGGACTTTTTGTCTCACTGCTGTCCTGCTGACAGACAGACAGCTGCTATACGATGACAAAGACACATCTCGCTTTCAGTGTGGCTCCCCAGTTAGAGGTAAAAGAGAGACTTCACCTAGTAGACTGCTGACAAAGTGTGAAGATGTCACATTTCTGCAAGTCTGTATTCTGCTAATTCAACAGCTGTTTGATTAACTGGCAGATTTTGTTGCACCATGATTAACGAGCATTGCAGTCCTTGACTTGACACTCTCTGCTAAGCGGTGTAGGGACGGGCTCAGCCCCACCCTTGTGTAAACAGTGACCGACAAAATGCAGTGGAAAAGAAAAGCAGAACGGACCACATCAGTCCTTCAAGTTCTGCTGTATTACAGGTATGAGAAGCTTCAGGTTACAGCTTGTTAAGCTCCTGTGGTAGAAAGATGCTATTAGTGGCGCACAACCAATACAGTAGAAACCATTTATTTGTGGGGGTTTCTTTGCAGAAAGACCTTCTGTGACTAATGAGCACCAGATGATAAAAATAGATGTGTAGTATTCACCATTCATAAATGTTTTATTCACTACAACTTCTGTGTCACCCACCTTAGCTCATACCACCCACATCCTTTATCTTTCTCCTTATCCCCCTACCCACTGTGTGTGCCCCCCCCAACTGCTTCCTCGACTGCTATGACTCAGTCCTCTTCCAGCTGAGGACACAAAAGGATACAATCCTATATAAAAAAAAAAACAGCCAGGAAAAACATTTTACTAAAAGAAATAGAGCAATTGGCAAGACACACACACACACACCTCCAATCCCCCCTCATCACACAAACCTCACCCCCACATTGAAACGGATGCCCACTTACTCTATCTACTCATTCATCCTTAAAAGCCAAATTGGTAAGGCAGGGAGGAGTGTTTCAAAAATAGGTTTTAATTTCTCCAGATAGAAGTCAGTGTCGTCATGACTGTGTGACATGGATGGATGATTTCTTAAAGGCAAGCCTGACAAATACGTGCTATACATGGAGCCTGGATCAGAAAACACTGAGGAATGGAACCTGTCAATCATAGTACTTTGTTTTCACACTTATATCTTTCAGGCTCTGGTTGTGCCATCATTACTGTAACTCCCGTTCCACATTGTGCACTGATGCAGAGTGTAGTTAGAGATGATTTATGTTTCCTGGGTGGTGTCAGTACTATCTGTCTCTTAAGAGTCGAATCCACTTAGGAACCCATGGGTCACTGAGACCTTACTTTGTTAATGATGCAAACTAAATGCAACATAATGGATTAGAATGTTTGCCAAGTGACAAAGGCACAAGCTTACATAACAGACGATCAATCAGGTGGAGAGAACAGCAGATTTATAACAGAATCAGGTTATGCTTTAGTGATAAAGGCAGTACAGCTGTACAAACTGTAGTCTAGAAGTTTAGCTGATATTTTACCTCAGACAGCGGCTCATGCACCACTGTGTAACTGGTAATGTATATACTACATATACATTGTTCTGCACTAGTAAAATTTCAAGGGTGCTCCAAGGATCAGCTTATTCCTCATAAGAAGGGTTTCTGGGACTGTGACTCCTCTGTGAACTCTCAAAAGTCCAAAAGAGAAATTCATACGGCGCACAAAGGTTGTTTTTATGAATGACAGAAATGGGACTGTGACATCATAAGCCCGTTTGGATGTGTGTGTGCCTATGTTTGCTGTGAAGCATGTATTAGCATGGGACTGCAAAAGGAGGGGAGTGTCCTACTGTGTGTGTGTGTCTGTGCGTGTGCGTGTGTGTCTACACTGATTGACGTCACAGACGCCCACTCATTTCCATCTCGTCTGTGTGTGCGGAGAAAATAGATCCCCATCTGCATACAGCTCTTCTCCCCTGCACACATCCTTACATCCTCTCCTCTCTTTGCCCCCCACCCCGCCCCCCTCCCTCCCTCCCCCTACCTCCTCCTTCTCACCCTGCCTTTTCCCATTCATTTGCTCTTGTACATGCCACCCCCCACAGAATGTAGCCAGCCTTTCAGATAAACAAGGCAGTCGAACACAAACAATTTAAGGAGGCCAGACAGCAACATCCTCTCTTTGACAACATTGTCACTGAACATTTCAAGCATCACTAAGGTCCAGGTTGGAGGGAGGACATTTGACTGAGGTTTTCTTACATGCAAACCATGTATCTGTTGGTACCTTATGTGTTCTTTTGCTACCGTGTGTGTACACACTCACACACACACAAATAGAAAGCTCATCCACATACTGGTATCCCTGGTGACGACAGGACATCGTCTAAATCACTTCCTCGTAAAAAGCCATCCTCATTTTTTGTGTAGAGAACTTCCTTCCTCTCCCTTTCTGTACTACACGCACCAGCACACATGGGAAGGTGTGTGCACAGTCCCTCGCACGCTCACGCTTGAATGATGTGGATGGACGATTGTGGGGAGAAGACAGAGGCTGGAAAGTGACTAAGTACATTTACTCAAGTACTGTACTTAAGTACAACTTTAAGGTATTTGTACAGAAAATGAAAAGTAAAAGTAACAGCAAATGAAAATACCCATTTTCATTTGCTGTTACTTTTACTTCACTACATTTATTTTATAGCTTTAGTTACTTTTCATAACCAGATTAATATAAAAAAAATACAGTAGAATTATAAGACCTTGTTGATCTATGGTGGAAGATTCACCTTCTACCCAGCAGTAATCCAAATTAAATGCATCTAAGTTAGTTAAAACTAGCTCCCCCTCTAGCAGCCGCAACATTAAATGTGATGTACAAAATAATGCATCAGTAATTATAAAACAATAATATGAAATACAGTAATGTGAAATGTGCCATTCTGCATAATGAGTACTTCTACTTTTAGTACTTTATGTTTTGATGCTAATACTTTTGTTCTTTTACTTAACTAATATTTTGAGTGCAGGACTTTTACTTGTAACAAAGTATTTATACAATGCTGTATTACTACTTTTACTTACATAAAGGATCCGAGTACTTCTTCCACCACTGGAAATGTGTGGGATGATAGTATAGGATGTGCACATGTTTAAAAAGGAAATATGGGCTATTTTAGTCAACATATCATAACCCATCAGAGAGATGAGAGTGCACACAGAGTATACTCGCAGTTAGGGCACATCTCCCTTGTGATTATTCAGACTAGACAGGGAAAGGAAACAGAAGAGGGTGAGCAGCAGACTAGCAGTCAGACTGACAGATGGTCAGAGAGACAGTTAAGCGGGCAGACAAACATTCAGTTCAGGTAGGTCAGGCAGGAAGTTTGCAGAGACAAAATATAAAATAATTCTGAAGTAATTAGCTTTCTGATGTCAGAGGGCCTGAAAAGGCTATATGTCTGCTCATGTGTGTGTCTGTACCTTAGTATCAAAGCAATTAACAAGCCAGGGGACTGATCACAGGAGACAGGATGAATGGACAGATCAATGAAGGTGTAGGAACTGAGAAAAATCACAAAGACCGAAAAGATGAAAGAAGGTGGTGCAGAAAAGAGAGAAGGCCATAGTCATGGCTGAGATCAGAAATTTTCTAGCACATCAATAATATATCTCCTTTAGTTTCACTGCATGTCAATAGAGCTCACACAGAGGATGCTGGGCCTGAGAATTTGCTCTTAATTGAACCATCTGGCTGAATAGAGATTAATTATAAAAGTAAATGCATCAAAAGCATGACGCTGACAGATGATTAAAAGAAAATGTGAAGGGAGATGAAAGAAAGTGGAGATGGGAGAAGTTTCAAAAACCTGGAGGGATCCATCTTTGATGGTTTGAAGTGCCACTTTGTAATGAAATGTATGATCTGTCACACATTATTCAGTGATTGGTACAAAATGCCTCAGGAAAACTAATAAAACTTTTAAGGTCAGATAATAAAATTTAAGTTAATCAGAGCACCAGAGGGAACCATGAACATACTGGAGCACATCTGTGTTTACAGGAAAAAAGATAGAACAATGCTGCCATCTAGTGGCGGTGTGCTGCAACAACGCTCTGAACAGCAAAATATCGACAAAATGGAGCCCGGTGCTCGGCCATGACAATGCAGGTCAGAGGGGCTACAACCGCCGCACTACACAGCCGAAGTCTAATACGAACATAGCGTCCAGTTCAGTGCAAAACGCAGGCGATGGTTTGTAGTTAAATCAAAAGCAGCTCTAGAGCATAAAACGGTGGGTCTCCTAGAGTCAGTTGTAGCTCATCTAGCGCTTTATAATGATTTCTTACAGATTGTCATCAGAAAAATGTCTGGGGGAATACAGAAAACACCCTGTTAGTGCTGGAGCCACATGCACACACACAACTGAGAAAGTAGCCTATTCATTCTGCTTGCTTTACATGCTTTTTCTTACACCTGCTCCCCCCAGTGTTCTACCACCTGTGTGTGCAAAAACTAAAGATGGGCCTGTCTTTAAGTGATGTTGCTAAATAAACTGGTTATATCTTGTTTAAAGGGCCTGAGGTGCATGTGGGTCGCAGTGCAGGCTGGACTTCATGTAGAGTTAAATAACTGTGAAGGCGAGAAGGGAAAGTAAAAGAAACAGAGTACTATAACTTCCTTCTGTCCTGTGATGCCTAGAAGACAGGAGCTGCAGGTTTTACTTCTTTCAGAGCTGTTATGCCCTTTACTTGAGCATTTTAGTGATTCACAGCATGGATGAATGAAGGAGCAAATGTCCTCTGGTAAACACAGATGCTCTTTACCAGGGAATAGTGTCTTCACTGTGGCTGACCTTACCTGACCTCCTGATGGATCTGAAGCAGCACATCTGTGGAATAAATTGTAATATGTTTGGAGGGCCAACAAACGTCCACTGTGTAACCAAAACAAGTAAGAAGAGTTATCTGGCTCTGTTACCAATCTGTATCCTGCTGCAGTCCACTGTTGGATCGGTCTACAGTGAAATTACATCGCAAACATGCTTCCTTTAGTCAGAGGTCATGAAAGCAACTTGTGTGAGCAGACATCTCCTTATACACATACACAATGAAAAGCTCGCATTTGGAACAGTTAGGTACAGGTTTTCAGACAATGTAGCTTTAAACTTAGCAGTTTCATGACGATAAAGCCTGGGTACTCAGAGTCACTACTCAAGTTGACTTTGATTATAAAGGCACTTTTTACAAAGTTTACAATTCGACTATCATGGTGTTAGTATAGAAGCTTTAACTTCTACTGCCCTAAATGCTATGACTCTTCTGAATCTTTTAAAGAAAAAGCCAAGACGCAGATTCGAGGAAAATTCCCAGGACTTCATTTTATTAAGAGAATTTCAGAACATAAGAGAGGGACCAGACACCTGCATTTGTCAGAGAAGGTTTCCAAATCCAATCATTTTAAAAAAACCAGAGTGTTTAGAAAAGCTGACATGACAGCGTGGGTGGAGCAGGAGCTGTTTTACACGCAGGGTCGTCTAGGAGACAGGTCGGAGGCAATCGCTGTTCCCGGAATGTTTTACATGTTCGTCTTCCTCTTTCTTATGGACAACACGCTTCTACACACTTTTTTCCTTAAAAACACGATTTCAATGAAAAAAAAAAAAACATGAGACAGAAGCAAAGGGGACTCACTGCACATTTAGAGGTTTAAAAGAATCACCCACTTTAACATGGCTGAGCCGTTAATAAAACCTAGCTGTCGGGGAGGGGGGGGTCTAATCTGTAGAGGTGGAAGAGAGGGCTGAAGGAAGGGGACAGATCGGGGGAAAGGGAAGAGGAAAAACACAGGAATACACAACTCACAACAAAGCCAATCGGGCAGGGACGCACTTTCTACACCAAACAAGCCTTCAACAATCATGAAATGCCATTTAAAAAAGGTTTTAGTGTGTTCATCTTGCTTGCAGACATGATATGATCACTGCAAGTCTGCAAGGCGCTCCATAATCAGCTTTGCTTTTGTGCTAAAAATCTGTACGGATACTTATAAAATCATTGATAAAAATATTCCTCTGTTAACAATACGCCTTGGAGGGAAACCATTGGGTGTGGGGGGGCGGGTGGGGTGGGGGGGGGGGATATCTGAAGGGAGGGGCTGTAGAGGAGGAAGCTTGGGCAGTGGTGCTACTCAGACTTGGCCTCCTCCTTGGCCTCCTCGGGGGCTGCCTCCACCTGCGGGAGAAAGGATGGGTCAAGGTCAGAACCTCTGATACATGTCAGGTCTACAGCAGCCCACTCCTCCCGTGTCCGCTCACCTCATTGGTCTTGGCTTCTCCATTCTCAGAGTGGTTTTCCTCGTTGGCCTCTGCCTCAGCGTTCTCCTTCGCCTTCTTGGTCTTCTTGTCCTCCTTCTTATCGTTCACAGCCTTTTCTTTCTGCAGTGGCAACAGGACAGGCTGTTAGGAAGCCCAACAGTCGCACCCTACCTGTGTCGTCTCCCGCGCTGTAGTACAAGTTAACTCAGCATCAGGTGTCCCATACCTTTGCTGCCTTCTTGACCTTTGGTTCCGGCTTGGGTGGGGCCGGTCTCTGCAGAAAGAAAAGGAAAAGGAATGAAGAAACAGATACACCTCCACAGGAAGGCACTTTAACAATTTGCTGGTTTTCTAGAGGACTTTGGCTCCCATAAACCTCTTTTTAATTGGTCACAGAGAATCTGTGTTCTGAAATGTTCCTTAAAATGAAACCTCTTCTTACAAAGACATTGTTTGGGGCTTTATAAGATGAACATGTCGCTAAATGAGTTGATTATGGAGTTTAGACATTATTAAGATAATAAAAGTCACAGCCTCTATTATGCCAGCTATTGGTATTTAGTTAGTATTACAAGTAAACTCACATGCAGATGCTTTAATGTCCAGTCCTGCAGTTTTTACTTGCTATAACGTTCCTAAATCTAGTTTTAGTTGCAAGTTATTTTGTCAACCCCTAAGGCATTTCTGCCAACTTTACTACTATCTAATGTATTACTTGAATATTTTTTAACTATTTCTTTAGCTAAATGGTGTAAAAATAACATGTTCTACAGTTTTTACACTGTGGGGAATCACATTTAAGCATTCTAATACTTGCTTCTGCTTCTATACTTGTTTTTGCTTCTCTAAAAGCAAAGCTTTGCTTTATCTAATTTGTTATATGTATGTGAGGCTACTTTAATGAATCCTACTATGTTTTACATGTTAAAAAACTGCATCCCTTAATGTAAAGGAGTTTAGTGACATTGTAGGTGGGTCTCCTTACCGCTGATAACCGAGCTGATCTCCTCTGGGGCTGAAAAAGAACACAGACTGTTATCACAGCGCTTTTATTCTAACTGGAGCTGGGTTCAGGAAACACACACTTTAACTTAATACCAAAGAAGTTTCTCTTTGATAATGCCCTCATATACACCACGTCATTGTTAAAATGAAATTTTAATCACATGTATATGGTGTTACTCAACGTGGCCCCATCTTACCTCTTCCTTATCTCCTCCTTCTGTTCCCTGTGACTGAAACACACAAATATAACAGGTTAACACAGAAAGAAATATAGAAATATCATGATTAAGACTTGAAATGGTGTTTATATTGATAGGAAGTGGCTGCTAAATGTTTCAGGTGCATATTTCAAATTATTACAGGCATGCTGAAAAAACTTTTTAGTTTCAGGTGCAATAAATTGGAGGCCAGGAAGGCCGGGGTAATGCATGATTTCAGTAATAGGCTGTGAGAGCTGAGCCATGTGGGCCTCTGGAGCCATATTCTGAGGGCCCAGGCACCGCTGTCCCCTTACACTCCCCCATCTCTTTCTCTCATTCAATGCATGGAGCTCAGATTTGAAAGCTGGCGCGGGAGTCTCTGAGAAAGGGGGAGGGACCTACTGAGACTCCGAAGCGCCACCAAGCGGCAGAGCCACGCCATCGCAGCCATTTGGGACCACGAACAAAGAGAGAAAATATATAATTTTATCGAAACGCGATGGGCAATGTTTGTTTTTGCGGTCAAAATGCAAAGTAAAGGTACAAAGGCATTTTCTGGCGGCACTTTTAGCCGGTTTGGTGGCGAAATGGCGATAAGTGAAGCGTTTGTTCTCGGTAGGTCGGCGACGAAGGTGGACAAGAGCTGCAAAGCATGGCTGCTGCTTGTGCTTTAACTGCATGGAGACCGAGAGAGACTTCTGACTCCCCAAAGGACAGCGGCTCTCACAAGAAAACGCGGTTTTAAAGCCCAATCCGAGCAGGAAAATATTCATTCCAACACATAAAAAATGTGTATTATATCTAGAAAATGGTCAAAAATTACCAGCGATAAATAACGGTTATACATTGCGTTATAATTAAGTAATGTCTCAGAGGGATGTCTTCACAATCGTTTGCATTGCATTATTAGCGAATATCCCCCTCAAATAATTTTTGTTATTTGAGAATACCTACCTTTCTCTTGGGCATGTTGATCTCTTGGAGGCTTTTTGTTTTTTACAAATACAACTAAAAACAGTTTTTCTTAGCGGGTTCAGTGCATGTGAAGACGAGTGTCTCCCTTATGCTCGGCAGTGTAGTAAACACACTGGAACAGAGAGGCGAGTGGTTGAATGGGGGGAGGGGTGCGGCTAAAGGCATGATTGATAGGCTCTCAGCCAATCAGGTGACGCCATCGGGCCTGCAGAACACTTGGAATTTTGGAGCCGGTGATGTTTTGGGGTCTGCGCGAATGGCTTCTTGCACGGAGAGATGGGAGGAAGCCTGCAAGGATAAAGGATTGCCTGCGAGGACATATTGCCTTCATACAAGTGTGCTCAGTTAATGTGAGAGAGGCCGCACGGCGAACCTGACTGCGCCGTCACACAGGGCCCAGCGGAAAGGAACATGCCCCCAGTGTGAAGCCGTGTATCCGCGCTGCCGCGTATAAAAGCCGGGGCGCACAGCTGTAACGGCCAGCCAGGAGAAAATTCACTATAAATTCACATGGTGTTTGAGTCCAATATGGCGCCCACTCCTGTCCGACACTTTTTTTGTTAGTCGGCTTTTCTAAATTCGTTTCAGGGAAAAGCCTTGCCTTCGTCTGCCACACACTCCTGCAGGGGGCCCACAAAGCCCGTGTAATGAATGTGGCTGCTCAAGACGGAGCTGCCAGGGGCTGTGCTCTCACACAAAAGGGCTGAGAAGTGTTCAAAATCACAACATATTATAACATACTCTGTTCATGTATAAAAACATACATGCATTTATCAAAACACAACGGTGCATATTTGCAACATCAACATGAAAATAACAATAGCTGGCTTGCAAACAATGGAGTCGATGCTGAAATATTCAGACAATATAACCTCGCTCTGTTGCCATTATGACAGACCTGCTGTCTGTCTGTGTGTGCGTGTACGTGTCTCCGAGTGCGTCCTCTTGTTGCGCGCGCGCGCGCGAGAGGGAGAGCGAGCGAGCGAGATTAAAGGGGGCGGGGAGGCTGAACAGAGGCGGAGGAGGAATGCCAAGCTCCATCCATTGCTGAGAACAGGAGCATTTGCGCAGATAGTCTGCGCTGCCTACAACAGACAAACAGCCTTTCAGCCTTTCAGCCTGGTAACCTGGTTTGTGTTTTGTCTCGCTGCCGAGGAGTCCGCCTGCAAGTGTCTGCAAGGAGCAGGGCCGACCAACCGCTGCCTACCGGACTCGTGTCTCATCAGGGATTTAACATGGTGATCAAAGTGTACATAGCAACGTCCTCTGGATCCACTAAGGTAAGGGATAAAAGAATGGCATGTCAGTTATATGTGGGGTTTCAGATGGGTTTAGATGCAGCATCCAGAGCTTGATAGATGGATCTGAACTTTTACTGAACTCACTAACTGCCACATCCTTTGCAGTCAGGAGGCTCTGACTCATCAGTAAGCATGCAGCCCAGCCTTCTAACAGACTTTGGGCACAGATGGAGTCCCTCGTTGTCTTTTCCTCTTTTTCTTTGCCTTTTTGAAACTTTGCATAGGGACAGACACAGAGAGGAAGTTTGAGGTGGGTGGCTGAGCACACACCTCGCTCTCATCTGTGATTTGTCACAGTGCTTCCTGAAGTGACGTTTTAATGTTTTTGAAGCTGAAAACAGGAAAAGCATGTTTTAAAAATCACCGAACAAACTTAAAAATGCCAGCTGTGCCACCTGATACCAGGACAGGCAGTTTGATGGTCATCGAACCTGTAGAGTCTTGAATGTTCCCTTCTCTGTCCTGCAGGACGTTCAGCTTAATTTCTGCCAGTTTCTTCCAGAGCATAGAGGAATGATGGTGATGCAATTCTCCAGGGCCTCTGTTTAGACATACAGCTGCAACCCAGGAATACTTATGCACTGTTAAGGAGTTTGTGGAGACCAGATCAGCCTAGACTTGTGCTTTATTACAGCAGAAGTTCAATAAACATTGAATTTTGACTACAGTGTGTTATTTTTGCTTTCAAATCTACTTTGCACACAGCTCTTGCAAGATTGTTAATGTTACTAAAATGTTAAATGGGGCAAATATAGAAGTGAGGTGATAGAAATGGCACAAAAACAACTCATTTGTCACATCATGTGGTTTAGATCACATGCAGGATGAGTTACCCTCATTGAGCAGTTTGTTTTCACAGCTCACTTACAGAGGAACAGTTAAGCAAAGAGCCTCTTTTCAGATGGGCAGTGCTCAGTAACTTTATTGCCCTTACAGTAAATGACATTTGCAGAGCGTTAGCAGCAGTATACAGGACAGGAGCTTCCTGTAAAGTCAGAGTGGTGGGAGTTGAGAGCCAGTGAAGCCATCTCTGTGCTGGAATCTGCTGGGAAAAAGCATTACCTCTCATTGATCCGTCTTTAGTAGAGTCTGCTAGAACAAGTGGACAAGGTTATGCCTTTTTAAATGCTGCATAGACACACTTATACCTACACCTGCATCTTTTTCAGAGCTGACAAGTGCCAAGTGCCCTAAATGCACATAGTCTGTTTTCTCTTGATCTGCTCTGCTATGGTTACTCATTTCTTTGGACTGATTAACCCATAAAATGTGCTATCACATCATCGATTTTAGAGGTAATTATTTTAAAACGTCTTTCTATGCAACTAGAATGTGTATCCTCAATGTAGGATGCAGCTGAACGGCAAATTGTGGTCAAAACCCTGTGTCTTCACCAAGGTTGCAGTTTGATTGCATTATGAGTCATGACTAAACAATGCTATTGCATTCCACTCTGCAGCGGCGTCTCCCGCTACATTACTCCAATGTAGTTCATGTGTGTGGAGCAACAGCAAAAACAGAGAGACAAGGGGTATTTCAGAAATAGCATTCAAAGCTTTTGCTCCACTGAGGAAATGATGGCAGGTCAGTGAGAGAAACAGTGTCAAGTTAACCAGAGGGTTGTATCACATATCAGATTCAGCATTTCACAGCCAGCATTATTCAGACAGATGTTTTCTGTCACCATGAAGTTTGGTTCCGTGTTAGAGCATTGATAGATTTGAATACTTATTGATTTTGTGCATGATCCATGTAACAGCACAAAGTTATTAGAACATGGCAACAACATCTCAGCAACTGTTTTTGAAGGTTTAATGGACAGAACCCTCCCATTTCAAATATAAAGACAGTTGATTCACAAAAGGTGTATAACAGCGCACAGACAACAGTCAGACAGAAGTGCAGCATGGCTGTGACAGATAATGAAGAATTTAGGAGAGTTGTGTTCTTCCACATTTCCATCTGCAGGTATGTTGAATAGATTATGTTATGTGTGTGTGTGTGTGTGTGTGTGTGTGTGTGTGTGTGTGTGCCTGTTGGCTGTTCCTCTATATTTAATGGTGTATACTTAGAGAATAAGGCCAGTCATTTTCTATGTCAATAGTATTTTCAGCATTTCCCGTACAGAGACTGAAACCAACACTAAACTGCCTCTACTCATGGTTAATGTTTGTCAGATGTCAGTCCTGGATTAGCTTGTTTGTCTGTGCGTAGACCTCAGTTGTTGTTCAAAAATGATTAAAAACACACTAGGTGACACATTATTTTCATTACAAAACCCCAGACATGGATATGCCACCCTAAAGTCTCCGAGCGGCCATAATTACCCGAAGTTAGTACAAGTCAAAGCTAATTGCGCATGCTCGGCATCGTGCGCAAGATGTCAGCTTTGTTTAAACTCCACTAACTCCTCGTCTGTGGCACAGAACAAGCTACGGTAATCCAGACCTGACACACTGATGCACATTAACCATGAGTAGAGGCAGTTTATTGTTGGTTTTAGTCTCTGTATGGAGATTGCTGAAAATACTGTTAATATAGAAAATGACTGGTTATCCTTTAATGTAGCGTAATATAATAATCCTGGAACTAATGTTAATCTTTGTGAAGCTTTGATGCTGCTGTTTGAAGAAGAAGAAAGTAATGCATTCTAACACTTCATATACCACCACAAACTACAATCTCACATGTTATTACTGTGTGTAATCAGTGTCTTTGTGACAGAGAAAAGGAACAAGGATTATTGTTCCAGTCAGTGTACCTTTGTGTTCCTGAGCAAAGCATTGCAGCTGAGTTCTCTCCTGACCGGTGGTAACCTTTGTGAAGTGAATGAGAGCTGGCATCACTGTATTTCCAGCCAGTACTGAGAAGCAGACTGTTTCATCTGGCTGTGAGGTTACACTGACCAAATTTGAATAGCAAACTTCAACTTCCTTTTAAATCCGCATACACACACCTGAAGCCCTCTAGACTTGTACAGTAGTACATCTGTGAAAAGCATTCATTTAATGCTTCATTTGCATTGCAGCTACAGTGTTGTACAGAGTCCCCATTGCTGTGATACAGTAAATACACTAATAATCAGCAACAGGAAGATTCACAGTGAGACTGTGCACATTAGCAGTAGCATATTTGTATGTATTGTCTTTCTTTCTGCCTCAGAATCTCAGGTTTACTTCACTTCTTCCACTTTAAGGTTAACATCAGGGTCTATAGGTCAGGCTCAACTTGGAAAGGTTCTTCAGTTTGTATAATATTTTTGGCCTTTTTTCATGTCACCTTTAGGCAGCACTGACAAAAAGAACAGCAGTGTAAGGCTCTTTTGTAACAATGCGGTAATGCTGACAGAGCACAGGATTAGGTAGAGGATAGTGTTGCTGCTAAAATTCCAGTAAGTGTTTAGCGCATAAATCAGACTTGATCTAATCAAAGCTAAACCTTTATCCCATACAAATGCACAGGGCTGAGTTATGTTTGCTTTAATCATGACAATGGATTTCCATAAAAGTAAATGCTGACTTGCGGAGAGATTTGCATTGTTACTTAGGGTTAAAATATTTATAAAGCCTTTTTGACAAATTCCGTATAAATGTGTGAACTGAACATGAGTTGATCCCAAGTCTGGGTTGGACAGAACTGAGTAAATCAGTCTCCCCATATTGATCTTAGCCTGTGTTGAAGATACAGTTCATCCATTGTTTAGCAGCTGTTAATGCCTGAGCTCAGACTTTTTTCTGGGATTGATCATGTCTGAATTTGATCCCGCTGACTCACCACAACTCTCACATGATGATGATGAGCATATGGTGCTGATTCCTTTTGCACAGTTGTGGTATACTCAAGTTCTAGTCAAAATAATGAGCAGTGCAACAATAAATATGTTCTCGTTAAACCTGAGGTGACTCTGATGTACAGTATGGTTGCCTGTTATGAATAGAAAATAAACCTGAATTATGGATTGTTGTTTAAAATGGAATAAAGGCTGTAGTTGTTGAAATGCATATCAGTACTCACGCTGTTGCAGGAATAAGCAAATGTGGTTGTGATCATACCAGTCTAGGTACTTTTGTGGACACATTGAATCATGTAATGAGAGCTTGGAAATCAGTTACTTTCTGTTTTGAGTCATAATTTACATGACAATATTTACAATATTTGAATTAATTAAAGAGTTACAGCTGTGAAACAGCCTCTGTGGATGGTAGGTGGTGTTTAGAGCTAAATGCTAACATTAGCATGCTAATATGTGCACACTGGCAATACTATCATGCAGATTTAATGTTTTCTCCATCTTAGCTTAGTGTGTCAGCATGCTATCATTTGTTAATCAGCAGTAAACACATTTGGGTTCAGGACTTGTGATTTGACCTGGACACTGATGACTCAGACGTGGACTCGAGCATTGACTGCATCCATACTTGGAAGTTGGAGATGAGGGCTCGTACTAGCCATTTATTCCTAACCATCCCTTTTAGTCAGCGTGTTTGAAGCACATCCAGTGTTCATAATATCAAAAAATATTCACTTTCGAGTGCATTTGTTTGGCTATTGTGTCACACACAGTAAGTAAACTCCTTTGAAAATGGTGACAGCTGTGTCATTTGTGTTTACTGTAATGTAGACCTTTGACTTGACTTGGACTATTTGTTGATGACTTGGACATGACTGGGACTCCATCACTTGGAACTCGAGGGTTGACTCAGACTTGAGGTTTAGTGATTCGACTACAACTCTGGTTGGACTTGGTGGGAAATGTCATTAGTTTGGTAGGTATTTGGTCATGAACCTAAGTCTTAGATAAATTATGACAATGACACATGATGAATAGTCATTACAATTGATCTTTTCAGGAAAATGAATGTGTGTTTTCACTCTAAACCACAATCATGAACCTGCTGGTGGCACTAGTGGGAAAGTTATTAGGATTCATTCCCTTGGGAACACGAATGTCTGTACCAAATTCCATGGAAAAGAGTCCAATAGTTGATGATATAGTTCACTAAAAAAAAACTAAAATGTCAGCCTCATGGTGAAACTGGCATTGGCTTCCATAGAACCAAGCTGCTAGCACGGCTAAAAGCACCTTAAGAGTTACCGTCTGATCTGTGTCTATACAAGACAAACAGTGCCTCTCTCTTAGTTTTGCATTATGCTGAGCTAAATGTCAACATATATAAATTTGCATACTGAGGCCAGCTATATACATTAGGTATTGTGAAAGCAAATATGGGTCTTGAAAATTGAACTTGAGGCCTGCAGGTGCTGTCTGGAGACTGTCTGAAGGCCAGGCTCATGCTCAGCTCCCTCACTCTGTCTAGTTAGGACTAAGGAGTCATTTTCTAGCATTCCAGAGAGACAGATAAGGAATGACTAATACAAGGCAATGGGAGAATGGTATTTGTTTTTACCACACCCAATGCCATGGACAGTGTGTTTGCTGCCATAAAATAAAATCACCATGAACGCAGAGAGCAATGCAAAGGGTAAAAATGGGCAAAGCTAGTAACTCTCACTGTGCAATTAGAGTTAGTGGCAGATGGTGTGTGGCCAGTTTGCTCAACAAATTAATTTTTCTTGACACCAGTACAATATAGGCCTGTTGGGGGGCTGGCCCGAGAGCGCCAAAGCGAAGGAGGCAAGCGGAGAAAGTGTAAGAATTCTTAGGTTTAACTTGTCATTTTAGCAATTGCGGTTCAAGTTAGATTGTTGTGTACAATGGCAGTACATCAAATGAGAGGCAAAAAAATGGAGGAAGTGTGAATAAGAGACTGTGCAGATTCTTCCATCAGAGAAAGGATTGTCTGTCTTAGCTCATGGTGTTCCAGTCAGGCGCTTTGTCTCATACTGCTTTCCAGAGCAGGCGGGGAGAGAGGTTGTTTTTAGGACTTTGGCCTCAGGAGTGTAACTGCCATTACTGTAACTGTACTGTGGCTAATCTAAGCATTGTGAGCTTCCTCATTTCCATGCCTCAGTGTTGTTTCCACATAAGTTGGTTAATGATCTAACTGTTTAGTCTACACGCCACAGAGCTGGGAGGAGCTCTTACATGGAGGTATCTGGACTGACCAGAAGACAATAAATTGATGACTACTGTACATGTATAGCCTTATCACGTTTTGCCATGAGTTTGGTTTCGTTTGGTTTTAGGTGTGTGTGTGTGTGTGTGTGTGTGTGTGTGTGTGTGTGTATGCGTGCGCAGCTGAGGCTGCATGTGTATGTGTCTCTGTGCAGCAGGCCTTATTTGGCTTGTGTTTGACCAGTTACCTCCTTCCGAGTCCCAGAGGAGCTCTTGTTTCCGTCTGGCCTTGTAGGGCCATCCTCTTACACACACCCACTGAGAGCTCATTGGGCCACAGTTTCACACACTCAAACCCCCACACATATTCATATAGACAGATGCAGATGCAGGAGTGACATGTACAGTCAAACGCTCAATTCTATCCATCCTGTAGCCTTGTTATTATCTTGCTGTGGGTGGCTATATTTGACATACTCTGTGGTATAAGAGTTCACTTTAAAAGAGGTGAGATGTGTTGTTTCGCTTTCATTTCGTGTTGAGTGAGCTTTACACCAATAGGACAGACTGTTTTAAGTGTCACGAATAAGACGTTTTAATGGTAAATCTGGTGTTTTGCCATTGCACTATAATATCTTTTTGTGACACAGATTCCTGTTGAAACTAATCATGATTACATGAAAATCCCAGATGCTGAGGAAGATGGCAACTCTCATGTTAACTGCTAGTCTTTCTTTGTGAGACGTATGGTTTTATATTTTATAAAAATGACAAGCATTGGCCTTTTGTTCAATTAAAGGTTTATAATGCATCAAATATGCTTTTCAAAAGGTTCAGTTTAGACAATAAAGTGACATTTCCTGTTAAACTGGTAGGAGTATGATTGTCCAGTCCTTGCAGCTGCCATTTTTCTCACTATCTGGAATTTTTCATGCAGATAAAAACACAATTTTTCTGTCCCTGCTTAGCCTTGTCTGATTTTACCCTGTTGACTGCTCCTGCATCACTCCATTCACATGTCAGCAAGCAAGTGGTATCTTGGTAACAAAGCAGCCAGAGATCTTTGTAGTGTAATTTCTCACAGCAGAGGAGTGTCCATATTGTTGCAGCAGACTGGCGACAGTATGGTGAACCGGGGTCCTTATTTTTCCTCATATGGCTGAAGTGAACACATGCCTAACCAACAACATCCCCTTTTTTTATCTCCCTTGTGCACAGATTAAAAAGCAGCAGCAGGATGTGATCAGCTTCATGGCAGTCAATAAGATTGAATTTGAGGAGTGTGACATCGCGGCCAATGAAGCAAACAGGAAGTGGATGAGAGAGAATGTTCCAGAGGAGCTGAGGCCTGCCACAGGGAACCCTCTCCCTCCACAGATATTTAATGAAAGCAAATATTGCGGGGTGAGACACACACACACACATATGCAGGTTTAATTAATTACTGGCATGCGATTGGTCATGCAGCTACAGTACTACTATGACCACTCAGGTCACAGGCATAGCTGTGTCCTCAGCACATACAAATCATGCATGGCATGTTTTATGCTGATTCCGATATCTCAGCCCATTTAATACTGCATTAATCAATGTTTTTATACTAAGAGTGGATCAAGTTGTTGTGTGTAATCTACCAAGATAGTCACTGTTGTAATTTAAATGGACTGACACCAACCGATATGATGATACATGCAAGTCAGAGGTTTTAAAAATGTCATCATACCTCACACCACTTGGAGGACAGTGACACTGCAGCACTTCATGTGTAAATATCACCTGCCTGCAGTTCTCCTCAGCTTAATGGGCCTAAGTGCTTTTTTTGGTTGCTACTCAAAAATGAGGTTTCAAGGGGGGAATTTGGAATCACATTTCCCATATTTTGGCTCCAGACCTTCAAACCTTTGTCATAGAAATTCTTCTTTCATATTTAAGAGTTGCAAAGTCAGAAGAATTTAAGAAAGAAACTGTTTCTGTTTAGTGACACACTGGCGTGGAGAAGACAAGGTTTGTCCATGTGTTCTGACCAGTCTCTGCCAAACCTCTTATACTGAAGCAAAACAAAGTAGCCACTCTCAGAAGCACATCAAAGATAAAGACGCACACAGGTGTTTGCCACAAATCCTGTCACACGAAACCACCTGTCAGCAATAAAACCTGGGATTGTAGCTTTCCTGCTGGCCCCTGCCCAGACCCTCCAGGGGTCTTTCCCTTAATCATTCTTCAAAGCAGTTTTTTCATGTGACTCTTAAATACTGTAAGTCCCATTTCTTTTAATACAGTAATCTCAACACAAGCATTGATCTAATTATTTCTGACCTGATATGCTTCCTATACCTTCCCCAACATTTGCACAAAGCTTCTGTCCTGTGTTAGCAGATGCTAGTCTGCACCCTTCAAAAAGACACAAGGCCTTTAGCCTTAGTGCACTGAGGCGTCATGCCGTGCACCTAATGATGTGAAGCTGCACATGGAGGATGGGCTGTATTGAATGTCATTGACAAAGAGAACAACATTTCTCAGGACACTTGCTGCTGTAGGGATGTCCTGTTTGTAAGTACTGGTCTGTGTGCTTTTGTATTACTCACATCATGAGGACCGAAACCTGTTAACACACTCACACTGTGGGGACTTGCCCATCCTCGTGGGGACCAGAAGCTAGTCCCCACAAGGAAATCACTGAATTTTAGGGTGGCAATATGGTTTAGGGTTAGGATGAGGTTAGGTTAAGTGTTGGGGTTAGGGTTAGGTGTTAGGCAAGTAGTGGATATGGTTAAGGTTAGGATAAGTCTACAGGAAATGAATGTAAGTCAATGTAAAGTCCCCACAAGGAATGAAAACACAGCGGTGTGTGTGTGTCTGTGTGTGTGAGAAAAAGGAGGGAATGCAAGAATGAGTGGGAGTGAGTGATCAAGAATGAAAGATACTGTCAACAGCTCAGCAGTTAATGGGTGAATGTGTTAGCTTGTTTACTCCGGCGTGCACTCTCACAGACACTGCCGTACTGTCAGACTGATTGCCGAGGCCCATCCCTGAACAAGCAGCACTACCTCGACTGTTACTCACAAGGACTTCTTAGATTGTTGAACGCCTCCTTCCTCAGGTTTTAGCTCAGATTTAGGTGAGTGGATCCTGTGATTATTCGGTTTCTAAACCTCTTTCTCTGTCTTCCTCCTCTTTCTCAGAGCTATGAGGCTTTCTTCGAAGCCAGAGAGGACAACGCTGTGTATGCATTTCTGGGTCTGACTGCGCCCCCGGGCTCTAAGGTTAAGCTTTTGAACACAAACACATACAGATAGCTGCCCTTTCTTTGAACTGTGTTTCCTGTAAGAATGGCTTATGTGCCTAAAAATATATTTATCCTCACGGAGTGATATCCATACAGAAGAACACACATATTACATAATACGTCTGTCCATGATATCCTGACACCCATGCAGGCCACTTCTCCTTTTCCTCTCCTGCACACCGGTGCCTCCTCTTTTCTACAACAGGAACTGCAGGGGGTGTGTGTGCCAGTTACCATAGAAACAGAGGGATTTTCCTCTGAGCTGTGGCAAGAGAAATATAAACTAATATCCTCCATTTTAACATATCGCTCTCTCAATCTTCTCACTTTGCCTGCTCTGTCTCCCTCTCACTCTTTTTTTTTTTTGGTGAAGAAAGCACAGCAGTAGCAGCTTCGCACTGTTTCCACCTGAGACCTCAGGCTTAGTAGACCTTGAGCCAGACCTGGACCCAGAGTGGCCTGGAGTAGATCCAGGAACAAAAGAATTATCATTTCACACAACTTATAAATTTGTGGATTGTTTGTTTTTTCAGTTTTTTTTAATCTGTGTTCAGCTGTGCCTTGTCAGGTGTAGTGGGAGGAGGTGCTAAAGCAGAGCATTATGGCCATCTAAAAACAGCGCTGCTTCCTCCTGTTAACTTCAGCCTGCTAAGCCTCTTAGCCTAACGAAGTGTCAATCAAACGTTAACATGCATGTGTAGCTTCCTGTCTGAGAACACATCCTCAGACACAAGAAAATGTGCACACCAGGAACATTGTAACACAGATCCATTGTTTGGCCAACAGAACACCATCCATATTAACAATAGATCATAAAACATTATCATCATTTATGTAGCTCATCAGGTTTAATCAGTACAAAAAGTCTTACCTGTTGAACCCTGCAATCGTTAAATCAAATGTTGTGTCATCACTAAATCTGCGGCGCCTTCTGTATTACAGTCCCAATTCTCTGTATTTTTATTTTCATCATATTTTCTTAATACTGTTTTATCAGCAAACCTTTTTCTACAAGATAATATGCAGTGTGTTTAAAATGACAATTAATGCCAATTGTACACATTTGCAAACAGAAGGATGTGAGATTGAGTTTTTCATTTGTTATTTCTGGTTTGTTTTGCTTTTAGTTTCATATTGTCTTGGTAAATCCCTGTTTTACATCATTTTCCCTGAAATCAGGCTGCACTCTCAGTATTTCTTCCCATCGATTAACCGTCAGGATGTTGCACTTGATAGTGAGACGGTTACTTAAAATGGCCTCTTCATAACAATGTTATTTTTTATGTTCAGTAAATGATTTAAGATGACAGAATATGACTGTTGTTTCTCAGCATGCTGTGATGAATAACGATTTTGTTAGCATTGAAACATAAACACTTGCAAAGATGGACGTGTTTCAGAGGAGTCTCATTCCGAATTTGATGGAGTTACAGATATTTGTGGTTCTGCAGATATCCTGGGGATTTTCTGGAGAATGACACATATAAATAGTTTGTGCTATTCTTTAGTAGAGACATGTCTTACTTGGTACATTTTTTACTTTTTTGTGACAGTTGTAATAACATGTTACCTCCCAGATTTAGATTTTACATAAAAAAAACCTGATGATTTTTATCATAATAAATAAAATAACAACACAAGGATGACGAGAACACTGGAATCACAGCTGCCTTTTATTAGCAGCTGACTGTTTATTAGCAGGTTTTTCTTGCAGTTTTATTGATCTTGTGGCAGCCATCATGTATCCCACTAAGGTTTTGTGCATGTGCACATGACTGCTCTAACTTACTCTAAAATGTTTTCATGTTAGCACTTCTCCTTTGGCTCTTATTTCTTCAGTATTCACACTATGGTGGACCTGTAGCTGTGATTCCAGCACTTATTCCACTGAGGTTTTGCACACTACTACTCTAACTTATTAAGCCGGTGGTTCTTAATGGTTCTCAGTGGTTCTCAGTGGTTCTCAGTGGTTCAAGCTTGCAGCACTCTACAAAACCTGTGTTTGGGCCCTAGTGACTTTTCAGGTGTCTATGACGTGTTAGCAGATTCACATGAGAGGCATTTTTCATCTAAACTGCTCAAATGGTTTTTAAGTAACAGTTCAAACATAACATTTCACAAAAAAGCAAAGGTTAGAGAAACCTCCAACAACTTAAATACAAATTACCCACCCAGCTGTAGGTAAAGTAGCAAAATTAGCTCCAGCTTTACCAGCTGACAACAGTAAGGTGCTACTTACACACTGACACATGAACAATCTTGCAACTACTTTTACATGGAACTTTAAGGACCTTTTGCTGATAATACTGTACTTTAATCTAGGCAGGATTTTGAAT
The DNA here is from genome assembly GCF_001952655.1 of Monopterus albus. Taxonomy (NCBI): domain Eukaryota; kingdom Metazoa; phylum Chordata; class Actinopteri; order Synbranchiformes; family Synbranchidae; genus Monopterus; species Monopterus albus. Next base: position 672,887 of record NW_018127907.1, on the reverse strand, counting down.
GCAGAACATTTATTATTAATAAACAATTTTTAGATAGTTATACTTTTGCTTAGCTTACCACATTAACTTTTCTCAGCTTGTAAATGCACTGTTCTCAACTTTGGTTGCACATTAATAAAGGAAGTAAGTAATGGAGGTGGAAGGGCCGGTCCTCATTTGCAGAAGTGAAACAGGGCATAAAACTTCAGAGTTATACTGAAGTTCACAGTGTGCCATACGTGTTTGAGACTGACAGCCAGAAGAAGCAAGAAGAGACATCGAAGAAGAGGACGGTCAGTCTGTGCCATGCTTGCTGAAGGTTTTCTCAGACAGTTGCTTTACAGGGAGGAGAGGACGTTTGCTTCCAAACAACACAAAACGCAGGCACACAGTCATGTTACGGATTCGTTCAAGTGTGTCGCCCCTGACTCTACAGACCGACAGACAGATTCAGCTGAAGCGGGTAAATAGCCTTATAATATTTTGCTACTTATAAGCTGCCTGGTGTAGTAACAAATCAAACCTTTTGTACTGGTTTCATATACTAAGTTAACCCTCTAATGCTTCCCTTTTACTAAAATGTTCTTCCTTTGAGATAATCTTACCAGTGATTTCATGCCACATAGCAGAGATGTAAAATTAAACTAAACGAAACTGGAAACATTTAAATCACCTGCAAATTTTTTGATAATCAGGTCCAAACCAGGAAGCGCTAGACTTTGCCCAAGCTCAGGGTCTGCAAGTGATGCCTCAACCTCCTGTAGGCCTTTCGATTCCTGGGTGTTCGCCTGCCCTCACCCAGTGCCCTGATTTTACAGTTTGCTTAGACGACTGTAGCCTCCTGGAACAGTACCCAGACCTGCAGGTGGCTGACTCAGGCCGTATCTCACAAAACCCTTTGAGACCCACCATGGGCCTGCATGGTTTACACACTCCTGCCTCTGATGTGTACCATCATCCAGAATGGGCAGTCCACAAGGAGCCACAAGGTGACCCTGTGTCATCCATACCAGACCAGGGATATCTGGTTATGGGGGACAGTGTGAACATCAGCCTGGATCTGCCCGGATCAGGCTTGGAGCCCATGTCTAACTCGGTGCTGAATGGACTTCTGGAGAAACAGCTGGAGGAGGTGTACATGCAGCACCTGACTGACAACTTGGCTCGATGCAACTCCGACCTAGGGAACAGCCTCCTGCATGGCCTGGTGCCACCGCCGCAGCCCAACAGACAGACACAGGGGCCAGACTCTCTGGAGGCCAATCTGGAGGAAGGATCAGCAGGTGACAGCAACAAGAAGATTAGTTATCTGAGCACCCAGAACTTAGTTCCCTGCTCATCCAACTTCAGCTCCCCTGTGCTGAGGATTTCAGAGGCTGACAATCCTCACCTGCAGTGACAGTCATGTGTACATTCTCAGTTTGACTTTATTGCTTCTGTAATTCATTCTCAGGTTTACAGATAGACACTGCTGCAAACTGGAAATAAGTGCATTTCATTATAACAGCACAAGCTTTTATTTTTGTTTATCTACTGTTTATCTACATGTCTTTGTTTACTGGCTCAAACGTACCTGCTTTCACGCGCCACCTGCTGTTAGAATTTAGTACTACATCACATTGAACTTACCTGTTAACCATTAGATGTATATTAATGTATTTTACTGACAATATAAGTGGGTGCATGTCAGCTTATACTGCACACTGATGAAACCTTGTAATGGAAATAGACATTGTATGTATTCTGTTAAATAACCTCTCTGATAAAATGTGAAAGTAGTTAATTAAGTAAAGTAAAGGAATGATTTAATTATCACAGAGCTTATTTTAGATTCCAGTCAGTTACTTTTTATGATTGTGTTTTAGAGTCCATTTGGATTAAATTCTGGTGTTTTGATTTACTTACTTAGTACTTACTAAGAGTAAGGAATTTACTCCTTTTAAGTCAGTCCCCAAATGAATTAAGACAAGCAGGAGCAATGCAATACAGTAACAGCATAGTAACACTGGGCTTTTGTTGAGATGATCAGAAGGTAATTTTAGGGTATTTTTTAGAATGTACTTTCTTTTGCTGCTGGAATTCAGAGCCTTTCTGTTATGTCATGTGTAATGTGTAAAATTACTACAAATTGGACTTTCAAAATTTATATTTGGAATCACATTTTGTGCAAAAATGATTCTCAAGATTCTGTGCGATATACTACATAGTGACAGACAGCCTTCATGTGGCCCATCAAAGAAAAACTTTGAGGCAAACTAATATATTCAGGATGTTACGTTATACTGTACATGGCAGAGAAAATAATTCCATTTGTCCTCCTTATAATAATATCAAAATGTAAGAGTGGGACACTTTTAACACACACTGGCTGACAAATATAACAGCTGACCTAAAGACTGAATGTTTTCTTATGCTGTTTAGTCTGTTTAACACCAATAAATACAATTAACCTACCAAGATAGTCACTGTTGTAATTTAAATGGACTGACACCAACCGATATGATGATACATGCAAGTCAGAGGTTTTAAAAATGTCATCATACCTCACACCACTTGGAGGACAGTGACACTGCAGCACTTCATGTACTGTTCTGTAACTTCAATACAAACACTGTAAATCGTAAGGGATGTGAATTAATAACAGAAATGTTAGTTCGTACTCAACACACTCCTGCTAATGTAACGGAGGATGCTTTAAACTTTAATGAGGAGCTACGAATTGCATCCTGGCAGACTTCTGACTCTTGGGGTCCATACAGAGTCAGCAGTGATTTTAAAGGCACCTGCAGACCACAGTGGGGTCCAGTATAAACTGACAGAGCAATAACCTGAAGAGTTATGATGCATTCAACTCTACAAGATTAATTTACAATGAGCTGCAACCTGTGAAGCACAGATCCTTTTTGCTGAGCCACACAGTGTGGGTAATGGTCACCCATTAACATGCACTAACATACTTTTGGAAACCTAATACCCTCATCTGGATAGATGGAATAGAGATTCATTACACTTTGTCTCTAGTGAGTGGATTTGATTTGACAGTGTCTAGCAAGGCTTTGTTACATACAGCCTCTTTTGTGAGATTAGGGACTTTATTTCTTAATTTTAAGGTTATTAAGAATTGATCATTTAAAAATGAATACAAACAAAAAACAGGAAAAAGGTTATTTGGAGATGTATAAATCAAGTCAAAACTCCTGTGAGCTACTGGGAAACCACAGGTTTGTCATGCTGAGAAGCTGCTTTCAGACATTACTGTAAAAATAAGTAATGTAACACTAGCTATATGATAAAGCCATATAAAATTACAAAACTACTTTTTTCCCCAGTATATAGCATTAACAAAACTATACTTGACATAAAAGTGAATTACATAATTTTATTAATAGTGTATCTATATTTACATTAAAGGGCCGACACACCCAACCCATGAAAATATTTCACATCGGTCATGTGATCAGACCTGATAGGCCTGTGTGAGCAGGCACAGACTCAGAGCTTGATTCTGCTAGTTACCACTGCAAGTTCTATTCCTGTACTACTGTCAGTTGTGTAACACAGGAAAACGGCCCCTCCTAAAGGCCTTCCCGCAGATATTTTCAGTATGACTGACTACACCTCTGCTTAGGTTAAAGCTGGGTGGAGCTATAAGGCAACCAAAGTCTGTGTACTACAGTAATGAGACAGTAAAGGTGGAAGTTTTCCAACCATCTAAGAGGGCCAGAAATGTACGGGGATGTTTTAAACAATACATAACATATTCATTTTTTATTCAGAGATATGCATACCATCCACTTTAATAGCCACACCTGTTCAATTGAATGCAATTCAATGTAATACTTCTACCTTAACATCTGTTTATGAAGCTCAAAATGTTTCAGTTTTTGGTGAAACTGTCATAAATGTATAAATTCAATTATATTCAATTATATGTTTACATTACATGCAAGTGTACAGGTGTACCTAATAAAGTGGCCAGTCAGTGTAAATGACCTACTCTACAATAACTTACAATGCACTCAAAGCAGCTCATTTATCACTCACCCTCCCACAAATGACAGGTAGAAGGACTATTCCATTTCTATATGCGACACTGCGACTGTGCACCAAATGTAAACACGCCAGAGTTTATGCTCTGACTCTGTAACAGACCGAGAATCTGAACAGCAGAATCAAATACGAAACAAAAATATCCCAGTGAGAGTTCTATGGGGAGGAAGGGGGAAATAAAAACATTATAGTAGAAGGAAACTAGCTACATTCAGGAGAGAAAGAGAGACAGGGGCCCATATTTGGGTTTTCCCGGGGCCCCCAAATCAGTAAATCCAGCCACGGCCCTGAGTAGAGATCTAATTAGCAACAAGGTTGTGCACATCTTACTGTGGCACTTTAGGGAGCTGGGCCATCATTTATGAAACCTTACAGAATTTGTTATCCATGTTATTAACTACACCAGTGCTTTTCCTGCTGTGTGTGCCCAAAAGGTCTGTTATCACGGGGATCTGGTATTCTCTGTGCATCACTCATGACTTTTATTGTCAATCAGAGTATGGAAGATGCTTCTTTCTAAAAAGATATACGTGACAAAGTGATGCTTTTCAAAGTCTGGCATCCAAAATTGGGAAGCAGTTTACAGAGAGGAAGATTTAGTTAAAGCATATGAAAAGTTTTTAAATATATTTCAGGAAGTATATGACAGGAACTGCCCACGTAAGCAATATAAAAACAAAAGGAATTACAGTGAGAAACCATGGATAAGTAAGTGATTACAGAATGCATATAAAAAGAAGAATGCATTATACAAGGATTTCATAAAAGACAGATAAAAAAAGACGGAAGCAAAATATAAGGCGTACAAGAACAAATTAATTGAGATCCTGAGGAGATGTAAGAAACAATATTA
>NW_018127907.1:664684-667430 GCF_001952655.1 Monopterus albus | reverse complement strand
GCAGCAGGGAAGTGCTTGTTACGTTGTATAGTATTTGGGATTTTGGCTTTATAGACGTTGCTGCTTTAACTGACTGATAAGACGTCTGTGTTTATGTATAAAGCCAGGAACAATTTATTACCTGGTGGAATTCAAAAACTATTTAATGAAAGGGAAGGGGGATACAATTTAAGGGGTCAGTTAAATTATAAAATTCATGCTATACGTACAACCAAAAAAAGATTTTGTATTTCCATAAGTGGGGTAAAACTATGGAATAATTTAAGTGTGGACATAAAAAACAGTAAGAAAATTGATGAGTTTAAACATAAATATAAAGGTATGTGTCAATCAAGATATATGCAAGAACAGGCTTAATGATAATCAGATGGGAGTGTGGATGTAGAATATGTATCCATGTAGTAATACTACATACAAACCAATGATGATAAGATGATGTTAGGGGGTAAGACTAGATAAGTCTAACTTCTTCCTACTCCAATTCAAGCATGTACTAGGTATAAGCAAATTGAAAATATATTTGTGGATATGTCTGGAATTATGTGTGGTTACATATTGACTGTTGTTACATGTTTGAAAGAATAAATCAAATCAAAATGCTCTTATTAATAGCCTATTACTCATAAATAAACCACTGATACATAATTAATTTTAAGCTGTAACTAAAGGCTTTTTTAAACTAAGATGTGTCTCATTAGAATGTGATATCAATATAATATTCTCTATTTTAGATTTCAAATGACAAACCATTTCTTCCGTCTTAGAGCAAATTAGTTAATTTTCAGTATCTCAGGTTATTGTTTAATTAATTAATAAGTCATCATTAAACAGTTTTTGGCAAAGAGGAACTCAGCTTCAATCTGTTCTCATGGACTGGAGGAGGATGTGGAACAACTTTACAAATGTAGCAATGGTCTGAAGACAAAAACATATTTTTACATGTGTTTAAAATGTTTGAAATGTCACACAAGCTTGCAACATGTGACATATTTTTTCTATTAAGAGCAAGTTTGTCATCTAAATGACTAATGATCCAGACTGATACCAGTGTTTGGCTTTGAAACTAATTAGACTGCAAGCATATTAAAATGAAACGAGGACTAAGATGATAAAACTTGAATTTAATAAAAAAGAACACTGGAAGGGAAAGATACCATCTTTGTTACAAATTACAAATTCTTTTGTGACCACAAAAGAAAATATTTTCTTATGTAGGAGGTAAATTTGATTGTATAAACTCTGAAATAACTAATAGCTCAAATATGTTTTCTTCATAATGTTACCGAGGTTAATAACCTGTTTGTTTAAAATATGCAGTGCCTGTTCATATTGAATTTACCATTCCAGTTCTACTTGCACATGTAGCTGGATATTAGAAATCAAATAAGCCATAACAGCAGATAAGAACTTCAGCTCTGCAGTCACAGTATTGGGGAAAATGTTGATGTTACTGAGCCACATCCCAGAAACCTTTGCACATGTTACAGCATTAGAAAGCACAAAAACTCAGTATTTATTTCAAACTATTTGAACTGATATAAACTTGACCGTCAAATGCTGGCTTCCACTGCTAATCTTCCTGTGTGTGGACTTGTTTTTCTATTTTTGTAGGGACTCAAAACCATTGGGTTCAACCCAAAACACTCTGGGGATTCGTCTCCCTTGTGGAGACCAGATGCCGGTCCCAGTGTCTCATAATCTGTCCATCACTATTGCACAGTGTACACAGCACAGGATTAAGTATAAGCATAGTGCATAGAGGTAAATGATCTAGCAGAGGCACATTTTGAATTTTCAAAAGAAGAAGAAGAAGAAGAAGAAGAATTTAACACAAAGGGCAACCTGCTTCTGAATGACTTTGAGTTAACTGGAATGGACTTGTGGGTATATGACACAGAAACACTCATAAATCATCTGCTGGCAGAGATAAATGATGTGATTGGTTAGTGGGGACAACACTACTGGAAAGACAAGTTTGTTTCACTTGTTTTTACTTTACTGTCTTCATGGGCTCCTATGATAATATCTGGTGGGAGCACGCCCATTACAGTAAAATAGGACCTAAAATGACCAGTAGATGGCAGCAAATACCGTATGCAAAAGGTTCTGGTCATTTTCCACAGTCAAGTGGAAGTTGTGTGTGTGAGGTTTCAGCACCTCAACGAGAAATACCTCCACTGTTTCCTGTTTCATGAGGACTAGCCGGGTGCTCCAGTATCTTAAGAGTTTACCAGGAGCTGGAAAAAAGGGAGCAGAGAGGAGATGGCGAAGCACCACCACTGTGAAAAATCATGTGAAATTAGGATTTCCAAGTTTTCACCGAAGGAGTCCTGTAAGATTCCTAAAAATCTGAGTCAAATGCTGGACCTAAACTCCAGCTCGTGAGGCTCCCTTACAGCAGTACCGGTATTTGCATTTGTGCAAAGTTGCAGGATATATCTCCACTTACCCCAGTTATGGCTCTGAAGCTGATTATGGGTATCAAACATCTCTACACAGTTTTTGGCTAAAAGGCTGTGGATAGTCACACTTTGTTTTAGAGTGGACCCTCGCTCTCATCGCCATCCCCTCTCACCAGAGGAGATGGACAACAACAAGTGTGTCCTTCCAAACTTCAACAACAAGGTAAATACACAGCTTTGGTTTGTATGATTTTAAACTCAAACTGTACTATAAAAAGTGTTTTAAAAGCAAACACACTTTTCTTATAATATTATACCTTAATAAGACCCCAGAACATCACTTG
>NW_018127907.1:663516-664630 GCF_001952655.1 Monopterus albus | reverse complement strand
TGTGGAATTGTCATTATTTTTAACACAGATTCATCATTCTGAATAAGCCCAACCTTTGACTGTGACAAACTTGATTTTGTGGGGCGACTGTGGTTCGGTGGGTAGAGCGGTCATCTCTCAAACGTAGGGTTGGCGGTTCGAATCTTGGTGGCTGCAGTCCACATGTTGAAGTGTCCTTGGGCAAGACCCTGAACCCCCAAGTTGCCCCCAATGATTAGAGCCATCGGTTGAGTTGGTGCCGCAGATGGCTGCCTCGGTTCTGTACCAGAAACAAATTCCTTGTGTGTGTAACATGCTTGGCCAAATAAAGTTGATTATTCTTGAGACCGCTTTAGCCTTTCTCTTTTTGCAGTGTGCTCCAGAAGCCCTAGGCCTGATTCATCCGTCCCAGCAGCCTCAGTTCATTCTGGGCCCGTGGACCTAAAATCCTCAGCTGCTAGAGAAGACCAGATCTTCCTAAGACACCAAACATCTGTGCAAATAGCCCCTTAGAAACAACACAGCTTTGTTTTGAGAACAAGAAGCAGTAATGAAGACAATGTGGAGGAAAAGCAGGACCTCCACGTTTCACCTCTTAAACAGTTCTGGTGGAGGTCTGAGGGTCAGCTAGCACCTACAGTCTAGTTCATTTTCAGATTTCTACAAGTGTACCTTAGAAATATCTTGCAGTCATAAATGCTGATAGTTGCTGTCCACATTATAAACATACAAACCAGTCCTGGCTCTCCTTGTTTCCTTTATAAATGCATAGCTCAGTCACTGGTAATTTGACGAGGACAGGCTTATGGCTTGTTTATTAAAATGATTCCTGTCCTCCTGTCTGACCTCCTCACTTGCTCTTCCCCACAGCTCTCGGCATGCTATAGGGAGTGGCTGGGAGAGCCAGACTGTTGTGTTTAGGACAGGGGTTGGGCAGAGGGCTGCACAGTGGACACCAGTGAGAGCTGCGGAGTCAGTGACCCAAGAACTGAGAGTAGAGGACAAAAGGCACAGCAAAGGAGGTTTCAGGCTGGAGTTATGAGGCTGGGAGCCGCAGCCTTGGCTGGGGGGATTTTCGGGGCAGTGGGGACTCTATGTTTCCTCTTGGCCTTTGGTACAGACTACTGGCTGGTGG
>NW_018127907.1:637725-663491 GCF_001952655.1 Monopterus albus | reverse complement strand
CAACACAAACTACACTGACAGGAGAAAAAGATGCCAATGGGACTGAGGTAGGACAGATGCATGTGTCGCATACATGTCTATATTCATTAACACAAATATAAATCTAACTCCTCACTTTTAGAACTGTGTTGTGACATCCAACTAAACACCCTGCACAGAATAGTCACAGAAGTATATTATTTTTACCAGTGAAACCTTATCAGATGGTATGGAGACAATGAAGCGCATGCTATGCCACTGTGGGATATTTTAAGAGGTATTAAAGTAATGTACTGTAGTATTGTCCTTCCCTAAAGGATGCACAATGCTACAGTACCTGTGATAGATAAACAGACACTCCACAACATTTATAACTTTTGTTACTACTGTAGTAACTTTTCAGATTAATACAAAAATGACAGTATAATCATCAGAAATGATTGCTCTCCCGTGGAAAACTCAAGCTACTCATCGGTAGCTTAATTCAAATTAGCATTCAAGCTGGTTAAAACTAGCTCCCTCCACCAGCTGCAACAATAACTGTAATGTACCCAATAATAATTCAATAATGTTACATGTGCCATTCAGCAAAATGAGTGTTAAGTATGTTTTGATGCTAATACTTTCATACTTTTACTTAAGTAAGATTTTGAATGCAGGACTTGTAACAGATGTTGTAATCCTAATGTTACTTAAGTAAACAATCAGAGTAGTCTGTTCCACCATTGTTCTGAATCTTAGTTTAGTGTGTTAGAAGCACTAAACACATGATACAGACATGGCTGATAATATTGTTAGTTTAAACCACAGAACGTATGAATGTTTGTACAGACTTTCACAACGATCCATCCAGTAGGGGCTGAGATATTTCAGTCTGGCCCAAAGTGGTGGAATGAGACAGGCTTTTCCATCCCTAAAGCCACGCTGCTAGCACAGCTGAGAATTTAGCCTCAGGAGTCCTGGTGGTCTAGTGGTTAGAAAAACTAATGGCTACCCTCCAAGCCAAGATATCTCTGACATCATCGGGGTAGTTTTCTTGGACTTGACAAACCTCCTCCAGGACCAACTGTTTTCATAGTCTGAATAAGTCTACCTAGTCCTAGTGTGTAAAATTGGTGGACTGCCCCTTCAATATTCCAATTTATTCTTCCATGACACATTTGAGAAAGTTCACAAAATGCAAAGCAATGGATATGTTTATAAAAGCTAAACCCCCTGTGAACTGCTCCCTAACGCCATAGTCCTGAGTCTTTCATTTTCAATAAAAGAGGATGATTAAGTTGCTGTGTGTTATTCAGCACCATCAATCATATTTTCTGACAAGAAGGTGGAGAGTATCACTCATGCGTTTCATATGTTCTCCATGAAAACCTCACAGACCAGCAGGCCATAATCAGAGCCACGTTTGAAGCTGTGGCACCACTACACCACAGAATCACACAGAGCAGCTACATACGGACAGAAATGAAGCTCCATCCATCTTTAGATATTTGACTGTCTATCTGTGTCTGTTCACTGATGTCAGTCTGTCCCTTTCTTCTTTAGATCCAGTTGGTGGAAGTCATCACTGACTCTCCTCTGCCTCTCTCTCTCCACCATGAGGGCTTCTTCTGGCGCTGTGTGTTTCAGGTGGAACCCACAACGCATGTAGTCTTGGCCACTCTCTTCAGTATGTAAAAAACTTTCTTCTATGGCAGCAAAACATTTTCATTGAGACTTGTCCAGTGTGGTTTGCTTGACTTGCTAAAAAATGCTTATTTTTTTCCCTGTACTCAGTCACTTACAGTAGGTCTTTGTCTTCTTAGAACCACATTATGTTTTTAGGTCTGGGCCTTTGTACCTTTTCTTTTTCCTGTAGCAAACCAGCCAGAATCCAAGGTGTGCATCCATGGTTACCTCTTCCCTCTTCCTGTCACAATTGGACAGGTGCCTCATCCAAGTTATGATGTTGCAGCAGGTAATTCACAGGCACATACACACAGACAGGTGACAGTTAATAAATGCCTGAACAAATGAGTAGAGAAGCATCACTAATGCAGATGCTGCCATACAGGATATGAAGGGTCAGTGAAGGGTTCAATGTGAATCAAAGGCCACCTATAGGAGATTTTGGGCCATTTTATTAGACTCCACCACCACTATTAAAAGACAGAGTGATGACATATAATTGGAAAGAATGGTGTTCATTCAGCTCAGTGAGTTCAGAGACGTGTGGAAACTATAGCAAGGAGCAGTGAAGAGCTTCTGGAGGCTCACGTGACTATACATTACTGTACGTCATCCATCTATGAATACACTCTCACACATACATTTTTTCACAGTTGTACACAAACACACATGCATGATTTACATTATGCCATTTATACAATTAGCGTAGCAGTAAAATTTATTTAATTTCTTAATTCACCAACATTATTTACCCAGACATGAGATGCTAAAGGGTCATTGTAATGACTGAATGAGCATGTAAGACTTAATGAAAGCAATAAAGCAGGTGCAAACATAGTTCTTCACACAACCATTTAGCTTAGGATTGTGTTTGAATGGATTGAAAACACCCTGTAGAAACCTAGACCTATTTCTTTGATTTATTTTATTTTATCTTTTTGCATAATTCATTTGGTTAAATCATCAACTGTATTTTCACCAAATTTTATATGTCAACATAAAGTTCTAAATTCCATTTCAAAGCTTTATCCATGTGGAGAAATATCAAATCTTCTTTAGTTGTTTACCAGCTTAAAAGCTTCCCTATTTAAATAAAATTTGAAAATGCTTCTTGTGCACATTAAACTAACAAGATATAACCTGTTAGTGAGTTTTAATGGTAATGGTATTTAATGGACAGATACTGTATGTAACAAACTCTCACAAACAAGAAAGTAAATGTGTATTTCTCAAAATATCAAACTATTCCTTAAGCTGTAGGATGTCGCTCCCTGAGGTTGTTCAAACCCCCGGGACATGTCTTCCATAGCTGCCCTTGCAAGCGTACATTCTCCAAGCTATGCCCACCCCAGCTCTATGATGGTGGCCTGCTTGTATTTCTTTCAGTGTTTCGAGGCTTCTGGACCGTGCTGACCATCCTCGGGCTGGTCTCGGCTCTGACTGGAAGCTTCCTCTTGATCTGTGGTGTCCCCTTTATCAGCCACAAACTCTACAAGCTGGGCGGAGCCTTCCTCATCGCTGCTGGTAAACTATCACCTACTCTGTGTGCACACGTAGTTCATAGTGTGTGCAGTGTGAAATGTACAGCCACAAACACATGTTGCAACTCTTCCTGCTGTTCGTACCTGTCACATAACAAACACACACCCGGCACACAGAACTGCAGCTGTCATGCTGCAGCGCTGTTGCTATAACAACAGGAGGTGTAAACACTGCTACCGTGGTAACAGTAGAGATGAGTAGGAGCTGCATTCCTCTGTGATAGCCTCTATTTGCTTCTCAGTGTCATTCCCTCTTTATCACTCCACAGCCTGCTTGTTCCTGTTTATGCTTCTGCTCTATGTACTGTGGATGGAGGTGGTGGATGTGAAGCGTTACATCCTGCAGGAGAGAGGAGACGCATGCCCGCACGCCCACGTTTCAGTGCTCTACGGCCTGTCGTTCATGGTGGCGGCGGCTGGCGTGCCTCTGGAGCTCGTCTCTGGGCTGGTCTTCATGTTGGTGGGCCGGGCGTTGTGTGACAGCAAGTGACCACACCATCTGGCCCACTGGAGGAGACAGGACCGACCTGGACTTGGACCGAGTGGCACATTTGTGTGACGTACACTAAATACAGGCTAGAAAGATACGACCAGTATTACAGCACCAGCCTTTACGTGTTAAGTAGCATGCAGTCAGAGACACTGGTTTAGAGTTTGTTGATTGCTATTAGGAAAAACATCTCATCTAAAAATCTAACTAATGAATATCACAACAACACTTGCCAATGAATGTCACTACCACAGTGTTTTGCAGTTTATGGGGTTAGTGTGATGTGATAGGTATAGTATATGATAATTAAGAAGAAATATGTGACGTGCCAAGACTGCTTTTATTTAACAATACTTTTTTCACTTGTTTGCATTCTCCTGTCGTTATTAATGCTGCATCTGATGAGTCCACACCGCGAAAGGTGAGATGCATTTGGCTGATAATCAAAGTAGGCTACAGTAGCTGGAGTACAGTGAGGTGGGGGGACGGCTGGATAAAGTGAGGTGAGAGAGAGGGGGCTGTACAAGCGGGCTTTGAGAAATGAACAGCTGTTTGTGGGTTTGGTTGGTTTATAGCGGGCCAGCCACCTGCCTCCTTCACCCAAATCACATTTCACTCCTTCATTCAATCAGCCATGCTTTATTTTACTGCCTCACACTGTTGTGTTTCCCTACTCCTCCCTGCATGTTTATAGAAACCTTAATTCAAAAGCCCCTGCCTCTACTAGATCATCTATTGCATTGCACACACACAGTGACCTGTCCGCCGGGGCATTCATTCTTTTCCTCAGTGTTATCTGAAAGCAGAAATGGAGACTTGTGATTGTATCATAACTGCTACAATATTAGATCATCCTTCTTTTTCACTGGTCTGAATGGGCAGCATTCAGAAACAGGCGGCGGACTCTCAGTCGCACACGTCGGCTTTTCATCTGATCTACTGAGAAGCAGGAGTGGTGGTTGTTGCGTCAAAGACATCGCTGATCAAACACACACACGGCCACATGCACACATACACATTCTGAGATCAGGAATGCACCAGTGTTAATTACTGAAATATACAGTGTTTTTACTGTACATGCAACGTCAATCCTAGATCTGACTTATGTACTGTAAGATAGTATACTTGGGAGTGCAGTACTGTAATATAGCACTATAGCCATCAAATGCCACAGGTCATCTGAGTTTACTATGCTGCCTGTGATGTCAGAGGATGCCCTCTAATTTTGGTACATGGCAGCTGTGATCCGTCACATGACTGTATGTGTGATTCAGCTGTGACAGGCCAACGTTGGGCTTGTTGCTAGTATTCCTTATAACTCGCTGGCATAGTTTGGGATCATGTCATCCACTGTGTTGAAAACAGCCAATATGTGTGCGGTAGCAAGGTTGATGGAAGAAGTTGTGCAGAGCTTGTTATTAAACATGGGACATTCACCTGACCTACATCTACAACACACTCCTTATTCATTAAGCCGTGTTCCAAAAGCAAAACATATTGTTTGTAAATGCTTCAAATAAATCTACATGTCACCTTACTGTAGGTTCTCGGTTTTCCTCTTCACTTCATTTTGGTGCTTACTGTCAGATTATGAGACACACACATGTAAAAAGCCCCCCCACCCATACTACATACTGTAGAGCAAGACCCACAAATTGAAAGAGACTTTTTATTTTGCTTTACTTTTGCACCTTTGTAGTTGATTTGGTCGATGTTCTACTTATGTTTTGTGTATGAAGTTGTTTTGCGTGTCTTTTAGTCATTTCGTCTGCAGTCACACTTATTTTGTGTCTGTTTGTGATTGTTTTGACATCTTTGTACTTGTTTTATATCTTTTTGTAATCATTTTGTGTCTCTTTGTGGTTGTTTTTGGTGGCTTTGCTTCTCTTTTTTACTCGCTTTGCATGGCTTTGCGGTTATTTTGCACCTCTTCCAGGCCAGAGGCCTTATGTTTTCTGGTTGTCTGTTTGCACATCCAAATTGTTCACTCATCCCATTCTTGTGAATGCAGTATGCCAGAAACACCTTAAGGGAGTTCTTAAAAATAGATTTTGATGGTTGAAAGTCAAGGTCAGTGACCTCATGTCTTTCCCATTCTTGTGAATTTGACTGGTTGGAGGAGGCATAGAACAGGGAATTTTAGTCTATCTATGAAATCATATTGGAGGTTTTTGTCTTCATTTTGTGTTTTGCACCACTTGTTTTTAGCCTCCCTTGTAGTTTTTTTTTTTTTTTTTGCATTACTTTGTACCGGTTTTGCACCTCTTTTTTTTAGCTAATTTTACATCTGTTTGTGGCTTTATTTTTACTTATTTTGCATCTTTATGTAGTCGTTTGATTTATTTTTCAAGAAGAAAAGTCAACAGTCACATATAGAGGCCCTGGTCCAGAGACCCCTCAACCCCATGGGCCCCTGGGCCAGGGCCCAGTAGGCCTGTTCAGTTACCCATCCATGGTGGGTCTCCAGACCAGAATGGCTATATTGGCTTAGAAAACACTCATTACATTCTAAGGTGGCTTGGAGAAGTGCCAGCATTTACTATTACAGTTTGGTTGGCCTCAGCAGTGGGGTCAAAAATGTAAAGTCTGTCCTGAGAGTGGTACGAGAAAAGTTATGAGGTCAGTCACAGGGTCATCAAAATCAAAAGGGTTAATCCTCAAGAGGAGTACACATGTGCTTGACAAATATAAAAATCTGCTGATTACATTTAGAATTTATTTATTTATTTATTACCAGTAGAAATATTGGCTTGTGGGTGGAAAGGTCTAGAGGTCACATTAGTCCTGAGAAATCATGTGGGGCCCTGACTACTCAGCAAACAGTTGTTGACATAAGTTGCTTTGGGTCAAAAACCAAAAGCTCTGATCATCATCATCCTTAGGCCTCACCTCATATGGGGCAAGATTTCAACAGTTATGAAAAAAGAAAATTACTTTTTTCAATTTCTAGTCCAAGCATTCATTTATCTAGCCAAGAAATAAGTAGGGGCAATTTAAAGTTGTAAATCAACCTAAGCTGCATGTCTTTGGAGTGTGGGAGGAAGTCAGGGTACCCAGAGAGAACCCACACAGGCACAGGGAGAACATGCACACTCTGCACAGAAAGGCCCCAACTCGGCCTGGGCTCAAACCTGGCACCTTCTTCTTGTGAGGTGACAGCGCTAACCACGGCGCCACTATTTCACTATTAATCAGTTCAGCTAAATATTATAGTTCCATCATAATATCCATTTAAGTCATCAAGGTGGTTAAGTTACCACGTTAAGCCAGTAGAGGGCTGTCCAGCTCTCCTCTTCAAAAGGACAATCTCCCATGCAAGGACGGACACAAGGAAAAATATGAGGAAGCAAGTCAGAGGAAAGGAAAGGAAAGGAAGCCATTACCGAGTGAAGCATTGAGATAGAACTCTGGCTTGTTCAGTGACTGTAGCTCTTCCTAATCATTGTTAATTAACTCCTATGTCTCCTCCCCTGTCATCCACAACAATAGAAACACACTATCACTTCATTTAAAGAAGAAATAATCTTGTACTTGAAGCGTCTGTAATTATGGCTTTACAATGTTATACATATGGCAACGCGAGCATCATGTGAATAAAGACAAGACATGATAATAAAGTAATAAATGGTTTGCACATTAACCCCAATAGATCAGAAGAATCCAAAGAGCATGTGTATCGTTGATCAGGGGTAATGAGTGTGTATTACACATATGCATGTGTGTGGATATAAATATAATCTGAATATATTCAGGCGTGGCAGCATTATTTGCTGCTAAGTTTCCAGTATTTGTTGCCCCATGTATGTGATGTGTCAGACAGCAAACAGCAGGACGTGGTCTCACACTAGGTAGGGAGAATTAACCCTACGTGGACCCCTCACCCCTCCATCCTCTGGGGCACCTGGACTGAATACTAGTTGGATCTAATCCAGTCAAAGAGGGCAAAACCCTTGGTGAGAGCTTTTTCCTCCCTTTCTCTAACCCCCTAACTTTACTAGTGAGCTGATTACCTGCTCTGTGTGTGTGAGCGCCAGCCCGTCAGGCCATGAGCACAGCTCTTTGTGTGTGTATGTGTGTGTGCTTACACACAAGGCCAGACGGACACAGTTTCTTCCAGATAAAGGTTTTTCTCCTGTCAAAAAATGACTCCTCTGATAAGAACTAATATGAAAGAAAAGCATGCTTTTTGCTGTTGTTGTTTTTATTTGTTTCTTTTGTGCACCCCAAATCCCCAAGAATAGCCCCGACCAGACCCAGCATGCACACACACGCACACACATTCATGCAGACAGATTATGTCTCAGACAGTCAGAGCTCCTGCCTTCAATTAACCTCACAGAGACAGGATCACTTACACACACAGACACCTACACACTCACTCAGATGATGATAGCAGGAGAGATGACAAGTGTGTGTGAATGGCTGTTGTGTATACAACAGGCTGGCTCCATTACATAAAAAGGCATGATTTAGTGAAGGACATATATTATAACATGTATTTTCTTCTCACAGGATGCGCAAACATTCCTGTATGTCATCCACAATGTCTGCAAACGATACAGCAAAGTCCCTAGATGTTGTTTTGCTGCTGAAAACAGTAAAGAAATGAAAAATTAAAGGTGGACTGTACTGTTGAGTATAGTCTTAAGAAAATAAGTACCACATAAACAGAACCAGCTTGTTTCCATGTTTGGCAGAGCCACTCTATAGACTGGTGAGGTGGGTGCAGGCAACAGGAACACCACAGAAAAAGGTCTAAAGCTTTGACAGGATATTAGTTTGGTTCTGAATGCGTTGACATCTACCACATTGAGTGGAAGTGCTGCTATTTGCCGTTACTTGTTTACAACCCGAATAATAGAAAACAGCATATATTTTTGCTTTTAATTGGTGTGAGCAAATTCCTGGACCGTATTTTTAAGCAAAATGCTTCTTATATCAAATTACATGAATAGGGACACTGTGTAATAAAGCAAAAATTGTTGCCCCTGGTTTGGGTTTACAAAGCTAAATGGTGTGTGTGGTCCATGTGAAGGTCTCAGAATTTACATCTAACTGCATCTTAAACCCCTTTGTCATTGTGGTACAGAGGGACAATTCATGCAACCTTTTGAAATACACCATCTCACAAAAGACCTCCCTTTATACTGCTACAAACCTGGTTAATCGAAATGAAAATGCAGGGCAGAGCTTGAACCCTAAGGTAGGGTGGATGTCCAGGAACTGAATGTCCTGCAAAAAATGTGCCCTGAAGTTCAGAGGTCAGCACTTTAATCGATATAATACATCACTTTAATCATTTTCTGTTACTGCTGCTTATCTGTAGCCATTTTGGACCGGTTGTGTGTTTGTCTGTTTGGCCCTGGCACATCCACTCACACACACAGATACACATAAAATCACTGTGTACATGCACTTTTCACTCATGGAGCTTTCTAGCAAACAAGCCAAATCCAGTACAGATACAGTGCAAGCTATTTGAACAAGAAATAAATAAATACAGTGAAGTAAAATTGAAACAAAGGCCATGGTTTAGCAGCCCTGCTTGCATATGCAGTACAGAGAGGAGACTGCTTTGGGCTGGTGTCTCAACCATTTTTTCTTCTTCTCTACTGCATGTCTTTATTCTCCTATAATACCTACACATACACACACTAGTCATCTCCCCAACCTCTTTCATTTCTGCTGAAGGAGAGGAAGAGGAGACCAAGGAGAGAAGAGGAGGGGGGTGCAATGGGTTTCAGGGTTTCAGCCCATTTGATTGGCAGCTGGCAGCATATGGAGCTGTGAGGCAGGTTTGCCCACGCTTAGTTCTGAGGAAACAAATATTTGCCTGAAGGGGAGAGAGAGAGAGAGTGAGAGAAAAAATATTAAATAGTTCGCAGACGCACTGTGAGATAAAAGTCGGCAAAGGGCTGCAGAGTTAGCTGCAAAATGGAAATTTTCCCCAAGTTGACAAATCCAGTCGGCTTCTGGCTGAGCTGAGGGTAAGAGCACAAGTGCACTGGGAAAGCGCAGACGTGCCCAACATGGAGTCTACATTAACATCTGTGCATACTTTAACATCTTCTGAGTGGAATTAATGTGTATGTTTGCATCTTCCATGCTTGGGAAACATTTCACTAGCCCCCGCAATTATTTACTTAATTACCATCTCTGTGTTGAAACAGAGCTGTGTATAATGAACACATATGCAACACAGAGGCACTCAAGGTAAAAACATAAATGCCACTGATGAAATGGCTGTATTTTTCACTCTCCATTCTATTTATTCAGTCATAGAATCTAAGATTAGAACTCAAACAGGACAGGAGCTACAGCAGAAAATACAGCACACATATTTTCTTTTCAGTCATAAAACTCTGTAGGTCTGAGCTTGTCACATATTGAGTACTTCAACTACTCTGAGTACTTCTGTAAACTGCCCTCTCTGGGTGAAATTTCTGCTTCACAACACCAAAGCTATAGCGGTAACATTCTCAGTGATCCCTCTCACCCTGGTCACTCATTCTTTGTACCGTTGCCCTGTGAGAGACAATTCAGGACGATTAGTGTACGGACAAACAGATTCAAAACACTTTAAGAAATAAGACTTGTACACAATGGTGGCATAACCTTGTGAACAGACAGTTAGCTATTGTGAAGGTCTCAGCCCTAGCCTTCACCATGCGAGCGCCTAAGCCACCAGCAGCAGTGGAATTAGTTAGGTCAGGTTTTGAAGTTGTTGGTAGATTTTAGGCATTTGATTTGACATTAGGTTTAGACATACACAATCAATGAAGCATGCACATTTGGTTAAGTTTGCATTGTCAATACATTACCATGTTCCTGGTCCACAGGTGGGGGTGGTCCAGACAAAAAGATTGGAAAGAGGCAGCAGGTTTAAATATTTCCCACTAGGCCTGGACTGCACCAAGTGCCCAATACGGGGAGGGGGGAGTTTGGGAGAAACTTATTGTTTATTTGTTTGTAGTTTATGTTAAAACTTTATTTGTCAAGTTGTTTTTTTCTTTGAAAAGTATTTAATTGTCAGTGGACTGTCTGTTCAGTGCTTATTGGTAGATTATTTAGTTAGTGTCTTTGTCTATCCCCTGTGTGTGTCACTGGTTTGGCCAGCCAGTATATACAGTATGTTCTCCATTGGTGTCAGTTGCTTTTTTTGTTTGAGGTACTGTGCATGTCAGTTTGTTGTATTTTTAGTTTCCTTATTTTTTGTTGACCTCTTTTAGGGCCCAGTTTGTTTGATATTGATGTTGTTTGTATTTTTTTTTTTTTTGGGGGGGGGGGTAAATAAAAAGCACATCTTTTGTGGAAATTTAAATGCTGTGTAGTCTGCCTTACTCTTCAGCCCCTGACACTATCCTAATATGATTATGTGCAATATTATTCCTGCAATTGAGCAACAATTGATTATCTTTGCCTGTTTTACTTTGTTCCTGCGTTAAATGTTTTACTGGTTTTTATTATCACGTACTTATATATTTGATTCACTGTAGTTGTTGTTACCATAAGTTTCATTGTAAGCTCTTGATTTGAATTGAATTACTGTAGTAGAATTTCTGATGAAACAGAGAAAACAAACATATGCAACATTATCCTAATAAAGAATCTCAGACTAGCTTCACGTTTCCTTCTGTTGACTGCTTGGTGTTTGTACTGGACTCACTGGGAGCTGTGGTCCTGAACTCTCTATTGTCTGCAAACCTAATGCTGCTAGATATGCAGTGCTGACATCAGCTTACAAATTTCATTCTTTGTTAATCAGGAGGGAAACTAGAAACAGTGACAGTTCATATCTGTGGGTCAAGTGCAGAGCTGGTGTAAAGAGGAGCTAGCTAGGCTAGGTTTGCATAAAACAGCTAGCCTGGTTCTTTTTGTAGTTAAATTTAAGAAGATATAGTCATGGCTGTACAGAGACCACAACCAAAGACTGTCCTTACTGCCTATTGGTAACCCATACCCTAGCCACAGATGCTACACTGAAGTGCTGCATGAAAAATGGTTCATCATCAAGAAGTAGCTTCAAAGCATATGTACACTTCAGAGTGGTATCAAACTTCCAATGTAAGTCTCAGAGAGAGAGAGAGAGAGAGAGTGAATGAGTGAACTATTCCTCTAACATCATATGAGCCATGCAGGCACTTTCATTTCTCCTGTGACACAAGATGAGTTCTCTGGGGCAGCAATTTGTATTAGCATAAGATCAGCACTGAATAAACAAAATAAAGCAAACACACCTTTTTCCATTTTCTCCTTAGAACATTATTTGTTTGTAAAAATAACCAACTTCTTCTGCATTCTAGAACCAATGAATAAACTAATCACGGCTTTCAAAAAAAAAAAAAGCACATAAAAGAAATTCACTTTGCTTTGATACATGGCATTCACACACTGACCACGGGATTATGCAGCACTGATAAGGTAATTAATGGACTATGATAGTGTAATTAGGCAACATCTGAGAAGAAAGGCTGCTGGAGTGCACTTCAAAGCCTGTGGCACTGTTTTAAAGGCAGATTGGCTGTGTAGAACATTTGGTTTAGCACAGCTCCACTGCAGAAGTATCGACAAGAACTGAAAGAAAGCTGTGCCACTGAGAATTAGCTGACAGCACCAAATATCTTTATTGTGAGGGAAATAAAATGCTTTTTTTGGGAGCAATTCAGCTGTATAGAATCGACAGAGATCATATCGAGTTAATTCAGAGCCAGTAATAGATAATTCAGCTGTTGGAGAACCAAGTGGTGTCTCTCTCTATCAGGGCATGGTCTCAACAGATTTCACTGAATAAACGGAACTTGCATGAATTCACTTAGGTATGTACCTCGCTTTGCTTTATTTAGAATGCATCTTTGTGGGGCTTGACGCCAGGCCTCGCAGAGTGCCCCTCCCCCCCCTCTGTGGGCACTGAACCAGCACAAGTTCAGTTTTATTGAATTTATTTGTTTATTTACTCTTATCTCTTTTTCATTTTCAGAGGCTTCCTATCAGAGACCTGCAAACCCCAGAAGCCGAGCGGCAGGGGAGCCGTGGGTTTACATTTGTGTGTGTATGTGCATGAGTGTGTGTTTGTTTCTGGGGATTGGTATAAAATTAAAATACAAATAAAAAGGAAACATTAGAATCATCACTTTTGTTATTGTCAGCTATACGGTTTACAGCTCCCATTGTTACCAAACTCCTCTGGGGTGATGATACAGAAAGTGTGGAGATGTGCTCACTTTATGACTCACAGAATATCTTTTAACTCATATTATAGGCACTTGGCAAGAACTCGATACCAAAGGGAGTGAAATTCAGTTTAGGTATTAGATAAGACAAAGATGATTGCATTCAACAATAAAGTGTTACACCTCTGATGACTGTATCCTTAGAGGTGTTTAACAGGTTTAACTATAAGCCAAATCTGTAGGAACTCATATAGTCTACTATGTATTGTGCACATCCATTGCAGAGGCACGAAGTTTCTTGCTTTTGATCTATTTGGTGGACTTTTCTGGGAAAGCCTAAAGCACCTTGTTGCCATACTAGACTATATAAACATTTTACTTGACTTAATTTAGGACTTTCTAGGAGCAACACCTTACATTACAGGCCACCATCTATACCTTACTAATGAAACCTCTGCATCCCTAGGAAAATGGGCATGCCATTAATTATGCAGGTTATTTGTCATAAACCAGATTTTGACCTGATGTTGGTGATAAATGAAAGCTCAGAGGATCAACAAAGCAATTATATTTCCTTCAGAGGGGCACATGAATGTCTGTGCCAGATTTCATTCTACCTATAGATGTCAAGAGATTTCATTAAAACCCCAAAAAATGCCAACCTCATGGTGGTGCTAGTGGAAAAATCAGGGGATCGCTACAGTCAGTAGGCTTCATGGTCTGGGGACCATGGCTGCCTGTACAAAATATCTGTAGTCCAACCATTAGTTGTTGAGATATCTGAGAATGGATCAAAGTGGTGGACCAGCTGACCAATGGCATCCCTTGGCCATTGCCACTAGCTTGGCTAAATGTTAGAACGTTTTTACCTTTCCAAAGAAATCTGGCCTTGTCACACACACAGGCAAGAAAGACTGGGAGAAAGACTGTTCCACTAGTGACTCTCTACAATATCTCATTTAGCATTTTTTCATTGGTCACTATAAAAAAACTTCGTCTGGATTTTTTTTAGACTCTAAGAAAAGCCACCAACCACTACAACATCGATGACTGAAAGTTGAATCCTTTGTGGTTTTAAGGAGGTTAATGAATTTTTTTAGTAATGAAAACATTAATTCCTGTGATCATTTAGCAGCATGGCAGTACACATATTATATGTCACTGTTATTTACTAAACTCTTCTGGACTTCGGCGGTCCAAGTAACACAGCATTAACTGTGTGTTTCTGAGATTAGTCTCACCTCTCTCTTTTAAGTTGTAAATAGTTTAAGAGGGTGTTTAATAGTTAAAGCCACCTCTTAACTCTGGATCTCAGTTGAATTCACCCGTCATTTGACCGGCATCAGCTCATTTCAGCCACAATGAGCTTGGGCTTCTGGGAAATGGTGTTCATTAAAGCCTGGTAAAAACAAATATTACATTAATGTCAACAATATGTTGTTTTAAACACCTTTTTGAGGGTTAAGACTTGGTTTTAGGGTTCAGGTTAGAATTAGGTTTAGGTGTAAATTAGGTTAAAGGTTATGGTTAGGCATTTAGTTCTGATGGTTAAGGTTAAGGTAAGGGGCTAGAGAATGCATTATGTCACAGAGTGTCCTCACAAATATACAAGTACAAGTGTGTGTGAGTGTGTGTGTGTGTGTGTGTGTTGAGAGAGAGTGTGCCTCTGGTCCACTCCGGAGGAGAGAGCGAGCGATCTCGCCAGGATCTGAACTGCCTCTTTGATCTCCCAAAGCCAAATAGAGGGAGAGAGACGCTCGCCCCTCACAGAGAGGATTAAATATCCCTGAGTCGGGACATTACAACTCCCTCTCACCACCATCCTCCTCCTCCTTCCATCCCTCTTTCCTCCTCTCCCTTCCTCTTCCCGTGGTTATCACTGAATCTCCAGAGGGGCTGCAGGGAAAGAAAGCGAGCAAGGAAGAGAGGAGGAAAAAAGAAAGTAAAGGAGAGACTGTGCGGTTTTAAAAGCCAATAGGACATCTGGGTCCATGAGGACTTTCACTATTTCACCCACACAGGTCAAAGTCTGGATAGGTCAGAGCTCTGCCCTGGGGCTCTTTGTGTATGTGTGTTTGGAGGGGTATTGTCTGGGTCAGGAGGTAACCGCCAGGATCTCACATTGGGCAGGATTTATTTAAGAGTTGGTAGGTTGTCAGAGAGAAGAGGATTTGTTTAAAAGAGCGGAGTAGAAGGGGTTGGGGGGATGGATGGATGTTGGAACAGGCAGATGAAAGAATGTAGCAGGACTGAGCTGTTGTGCTAACCCCTGTACACTAGGAGGTGCCTTGTGTGACTTCCGTCCCACACACATTTCTGAGAAGTTCTTTTATTAATAAAGGCTTTCCTTTCTGGCCAAATAGACAGGATAGTTGGCTCCAGAACAAAAGACTATATGTGACTGATACTGTATAAAAATGTCTTTTATTACATGGTCAGAGCTAATGTTGTCTTTCAGAGTGTTTTTACCTTTTTCTCTTTCTTATTAATTTGTCTGGTAAAGGCCTAGAGATATCTGAGTAAAGACGTTGATGCTAATGTGGATGCTATTTTACGTGGACAGAGAGTCACTAGTGACAAAGGTGATTCTGGCCCGTTTAAACCTCTGGAACCACTTAAATTAATTCTAAAACTAAATTAAGATAGGCATGTGTAGGCTATTTGGCACAAAATTTGTAAGACAAATTGTCTTAGAACATCGTCTGTAAGGACGATGGACATGCTAACAGCTCCCAGAAGTGAAGCCACTGCGGATCAATCGCCCCCTGGTGGCTGGCTGCAGTAAAGGTCATAAATCCTGCTTCCTTCATGCTAGTGGATGGGACGTAAGCCACACTAAAAACTCATAGTACAAATCAGAGAAAATTTTCCAAGAGGTCACTTCTGTGGTTTTTGGTAGATATTATCATGTCACTCCACTTCTGGTTGGTACTGACCAAAAAAGCAGGATGGCAGCCGCCATAGTCATGATATTTTGGCTTCACTTTAGCATAGTGGAAGGAATTAGTGATGCTGTGTCCATCATACACATGTCAATGTCTTAGAACATAACACCATGTTCTAAAATAACAGTATTGGTTTTAGGTTAATAATAAATGCCTAGAGGTATACATTACAAATCACATCACTGTGTAGTTTGTTCACAGTTTTTTTTTAAGTAAAAGAATCACATCACTGTTCAAAGGCACTTCCAGTAGGTACATCAGAGACTTTTACTGCAGCACTGATTCGGGCTGTCTACACTTCAGCAGCACATTCAGTATATTGTCTGTTATATTAAATTCAGCATAAAAGCTGTCCCATAACAGCACAGTTTGTAGGGTTTAGAGTTTAGCTGCCAACCTTTATGTGTGTCTCTCCAGCTCTTTTGCTTTTCAGTGAGCTTTTGACAAGGCAGTAACAAACTACATATTTCAGCGGAGTAGTGCTTTCATCACCAGTGAGAGGAGCTCCACTGCTACAGTTTGCTATTGAATTAGTGATGGTTGTGAGCATAGTTGGGTCAGTTTCATATGTACAGCCTAAAAAATTGTGACACAGTGTAAAATTGTAAATAGAAACTGAACTAAATGTTTTTAAAACCAGTTATTCCACCCAACAGCACAAAGATAAGATATCTAATGTTCAAAATGATATACTTTGGTTTATAGGGGCTTGTTTTGAAGCCAGCAACACGTTCCAAAATAGTTGGGATGGGCAATAAGTAATGATAGATGAGAGTAATGATAAAAACTACACCTGATGGAGCACCTCACATCTATTTGGGTTAATTGGCAATAGGTCCGTATCATGACTAAGTATAAAAAGAAGATCTCAGAGGCTGAGTCTTACAAAAGGAAAGGTGAGGTGAGGGTCATCACTCTGTGTGGCAAAAAGTTAAACAGTTTAAGAATAACATTTCCTTTTATAAGATTGCAAATAACTTGGGGTTTTCACCATCTATGGTGCATAATATCATTAAAAGATTCAGAGAATTCAGAGAAATCTCTGTAAAACAAGTGACAAGGCTGAAAACCAAATCTGAATGACCATGATCTTCTGACTCTCAGGAAGCACTGCATTAAAAACAGACATGATTCTGTAGTGGAAATCATTGCATGGGCTCAGGAACACTTCTGAAAACTACTGTCAGTGAACACAATTCCCGACTGCATCCACAAATACCACTTACAACTCTGCCATGCAAAGAACAAAACTTATACAAAAAAGATCAGACACACCGCCACCTTCTATGAGCTCCAGCACTGATAGCAGTAAAAACTGTCCTGTCGTCTGACAAGCCAAAATTTAAAATTCTTTTTGGAAATCATGGACTCTGTGTCCTCCAGACTGAAGGAGAGGGACCCTCCGGCTTGTTATCAGCACCCAGTTCAAAAGCTAGCATCTGTGATGGTATGGGGGGCATTAGTGCACACAGCATAAGTAACTTGCACATCTGTGAACACTTTATTAGTGTTGAATGATATATACCGGTTTTGGAGCAACATATGCTTCCATCTACACAATGTGTTTTTCAGAGAAGGCCTTACTTATTCTAGCAGGATGATGCCAAACCACATTCTATGCATGTTTCAACAGCATGGCTCCGTAATAAGAGACCGAGTGCTAAACTGGCCTACCTGCAGTCCAGACCTGTCACCTAGTGAAAACATCTGGGGCATTTTGAAATCAGCAGCTGAAACCCTGTATCAAGCTAGAATGGGAACACATTTTAAAAACTAAAGCAGTTCTCCTCAGTTCCCAAATACTTACACAGTGTTGTTAATAAAGGAAGTGATGCAGCTCAGTGGTAAACGTGCCAATTGACCCCAGTTTTCTGCAAAATGTTGCTGGCATCACATTTAAAATGAGTATATACAGTATTTTGTGTATTTTCTATTAAATACAGCTTTGAAATTATTTGCAAATCATTGCATTCAGTTCTATTTACATTTTACACAGCATCCTAACATTTTTGCAAACAGGGAAGTCCACCTATTGTATCTCTAGGCACTGTTGCATTTTGTTATAATACAGCAAATCATTTAACATTCAATTACAGATTATGAAATCACAAGAGGGCATTCAGATAAAACACACTGAATGAGACATAACTAAAAACATCTGTCACTTCTATTTTCCTCATATATACCTGTACAAATAAATGGCACTGCAGCAATGCAGAGCTGAACACATACATACACAGATGATAATTATATGTTTGGTTCATTATCAAACATGCCCCAACACATGACTTACATACTATTTATCTATGTCACATAAGAAATGGTCTAAATCAACCGCATGCAGCATGGCAAAGAAAAAAAAATCTAAATCATTGATTTTATAACTCAAATTGTACATTCAGTAGTTAACTTCACAAAAAATGGCAAAAAAGTAATGTAACTACTTGAATCACTATGCAAATATGAATGTAGTTCAACTACCAGCAAAATGTAATTAAACTACTAGTTTAATTGTATGTAGTTCATTACTCCTCAACACTGCATTCAACCATATGTCTCTGAATGTGTGTGTGTGTGTGTGTGTGTGTGTGTGTATTCCTGGACTATTACCTCCAGCTGAACAGAAGCGGGGGTCAGCGCTCTCTACAAGGGGTTAATACAATCACCATTTCTGCTTCCTGCTACTGTGCTGGGGCAGAGGCAGCGGGGCGTGGAGGAGCAGTGGGGGTGGGGAGGAGGATGACAGAGGCATCCAGGGCAGACAGAAAAAGGGGCAACTCTGACATGACAGTGACAAATTGCCTTGTATTTATTCAAATTGTGTAATGCGATCTTTCGGCTGTGTTGTAATGTGTGTTTTTGGACTGTTTGACCATGCTGATGAGTTAGTTAACACTAACGAGCTTGCAAAGAGAAGAAGGCGAGGTGAGCTGAAGACAGTGAAGTTGGTGGACGCTCCACTGACAATATTCAAATAGACTCCAAGATTACCACAAACCTGAAAAACAGATGTAGTTATACCAAGTCAAATGCATTGTATCTTGTTTTACCTTTTTATTCTCATTGCTACAAGAACCCAGTGAAATGTAAACTAGGTGTCAGTACTACTCATCACCTAGTGACAGTGTTAGAGTACTACAATTTTTGGGGTCAGTGATGAGTAATGTAAGGGTTTATACATTTTGGGGATATTGATGACAGCTGAAACACAGCTTTGACATTTCATCACCTTTTACATTGTGGTAGCAGATCCAGAGTCATGTTTCTGGTAACCTGGTGAGTCCAGTGTTTAACCTCCTTTAGCTGTGTTTTTGATTTTCCCTGGTCTTAACCAGCCCCGGAGTGAAACTTCTGGCTTTTTAGCTGCTATATGCTCCACTATTTTCACCAGCTAATCTCTTACTGCATCTGTCTGTTGTTTGCGCTGCACAGGTAGAGTAATGGTACAGTGAGGTTTAGAGTTGAAAACGATGCTATGAGAGTGGTGAGAGTCAAATCAAGTCAAGTCAGAGTTATTTATACTGCACCTGCACCTTTAATACGCCATGCCAGCTCAAGGTGCCTCACCTATAAGAGCACAGATAAAACCAAAGAAATTCAGAATTCCAGAAAATCACATTGTTAGATTTTTAAATAATTTATTTCCATTTTATTGCATGAAATAAGTATTTGATACAATAGAAAAATGGGATTTAATATTTGGTACCAAAACCTTTGTTTACAATTACAGAGGTCAAATGTTTCCTGTAGTTCTTGACCAGGTTTGCACACACTGCAGCAGGGATTTTGGCCCACTCCTCCATACAGGTCTTCTCCAGATTTTTCAGGTTTTGGGGCTGTCGCTGGGCAACACGGAGTTTCAGCTCCCTCCATAGATTTTCTATTGGGTTCAGGTCTGGAGACTGGCTAGGCCACTCCAGGACCTTGAAATGCTTCTTACGGAGCCACTCCTTAGTTGTCCTGGCTGTGTGTTTGGGGTCATTGTCATACTGGAAGACCCAGCCACGACCCATCTTCAAAGCTCTTACTGAGGGAAGGAGGTTGTTGCCCAAAATCTTGCGATATCTCACCCCATCCTCTCCTCAATACGGTGCAGTCGCCCTGTCCCCTTTGCAGAAAAGCACCCCCAAAGCATGATGTTTCCACCCCCATGCTTCATGGTTGGGATAGTGTTCTTGGGATTGTACTTATCCTTCTTCTTCCTCCAAACATGGCGAGTGGAGTTTATACCAAAAAGTTCTATTTTGGTCTCATCTGACCACATGACCTTCTCCAATGCCTACTCTGGATCATCCAGATGGTCTTTGGCAAACTTCAGACGGGCCTGGACATGTGCAGACTTGAGCAGAGGGACTTTGTGTGCGCTGCAGGATTTTAAGCCATGACGATGTAGTGTGTTACTAATGGTAACCGTTGAGACTGCGGTCCCAGCTCTCTTCAGGTCATTGACCAGGTCCTCCCGTGTAGCTCTAGGCTGATCCCTCACCTTTCTCAGGATCATTGATACTCTACAAGGCGAGATCTTGCATGGAGTCCCAGTCCAAGGGAGATTGACAGTCATCTTGAATTTCTTCCATTGCAATGAGTAGAGGATAGGAGGGCTTCTTAAAGACAAACTAACAGGTCTGTGAGAGCCAGAATTCTTGCTGGTTGGTAGGTGATCAAATACTTATTTCATGCAATAAAATGGAAATAAATTATTTAAAAATCTAACAATGTGATTTACTGGAATTTTTTGGTAGATTCTGTCTCACAGTTGAGGTGTACCTATGATGAAAATTACAGAACTGTCCATTCTCTGTAAGTGGGAAAACTTGAAAAATCGGCAGTGTACCAAATACTTATTTCCCCCACTGTATCCCAGCACAAATAAATAAATAAAATAAATAAAAATAAATTAAAACAAGCAGGCACAGGAAAATAGAAATGTTTTAAGACTTTTAAAAAAAAGTATTGATGGTGGTGATTGAACGTGGGTCGTCTTGTTCCAGAGAGTGGGACCTAGGTAAGAGAAAGCACCTTCTGAAGACTTTAGGCATACAAGAAAAAGTAATGGCACTGTTTGCAATGTCCTGGTTTTCTGCATAAATTGGTCATGAAATGTGATCTGATCTTCACCCAAGTCACAAATATCAACAAACACAATATTTCTAAGTTGATAAAACATAAACAATCATAATCTTTCATGTCTTTATTGAACACACCCATTAAACATACAAAGTGATGATGGAAAATACATATGTCATAATGTTGATTTGCATGTAGCTGGAAAAGGTTACAGAGTCGTCTCAAAGACTTTAGATATTCATCAGTCCACAGTTTGACAGACTGTCTATAAATGGAAAAGATTTGGTTCTGTGGCTGCTCTCTATAGAAGTGGGCTCCCAGCTGAGATCACTGCAAAGGCACAACGCTGAATGCTTAGTGAGGTAAAAAAGAACCCTAGAGTAACGGCTAAAGACTTGAAGGATTCATTGGAGTTAGTTAACATCTCTGTTCATGAGTCAACCATATGCAAGATATTGAACCAGCATGATAGCCATGGCAGCACACCTCAGAGGACACCACTGCTCTCTCTCCAAAAACAACATTTCAGCACACCTGAAGTTTGCCAAAAACCACCTTGACACTACTGGGAAAATGTCCTGTGGACACATGAAACAAAGATAGAGTTGTCTGGGAAGAACACACAGTGCTACGTATGGTGTAAAAAGAGAACCACGTACCAACATGAAAACATCATGCCAACAGTGAAGTATCGTGAGTTGGGGCTGCTTTGCTGCCTCTGGACCTACACCGCTTGCCATTGTCTAGGGGAAAATGAATGCCCAAGCTTACCAAGGTATCCTACAGGATAATGTCAGGGTGGCTGTCTGTAAGCTGAGGCTCAGAACAAGCTGGGTGATGCAGCAGGACAATGACCCTAAACATCAAAGTAAATTTATTACAAACGTCTTTGGAGACACAAAATCCTCTTTTTGGAGTGGCCCAGTCAGAACCCAGACCTCAGCCCAATAGAGATGCTGTGGAATGACCTCAGCAGAGCCGAGCACGAATATGGATAAGCTAAAGCAGTTCTGTTAGGAAGAATGGTCCAAAATTCCTCCTGGACATTGTGAACATTGTCTTGGACCTAACATCATGTCTTACATTACATTCATCCAGACTTAGCGCCAGCTGTACAATTAAACTTGAAAAAATAACAACTTTTTTAAGTGAAATTGCACCCCACTGTGTATCGTATTTATAAAACAAGGTGGCCACATTCCACTTTGTTTATTTCACTTCCATTTATAAGGTGTAATAGTACAGTACAAAAGATCCATCTGCTAAAGTTGTCTCTTTACACTCTTTATCCAGACTTAAACTTGCAAACTTCGATTTTTAAACTTGTATGAAATCAGCGCCACATGTATCTGCATCACAACTTTTTATTCACTTATTTATTATAATAATTAAATACACCAACAGTTATAACTACATATAACATACAAAATATTTTTCCTTTATAGCTGATGAAACACTGTCTCAGCATGGTAAGACTGAGAAGACAGGCCAAACATTCGTGGACAGATGAACCGGCAGACAGTAAAAACAGCAGACGTAGCCTTTGCTGGTTATTGTCATTCTGACCTCTGTATCATTGATGCGGACACCTGCAGGGATCCAGGAAGTTGACACACACTGATAAACACAGCCAACACACACACATATGCTGACACGCCGAGCCAGCATGCTGCAGGATGAATCATGGAGAGCTGAGGTCAGTGCAAAGATCTGAAGACATTAGTGAGGAGAGAGGGGAAGCACCTGCCTGAACACACTTCAGGATAAAATAGATGAAGTAGCATGGAGGAAGTCAGGGATGCAGGAGCACTGGAGCAAAAGAGTAAAACTTCCCTTATATTCTATGTGTGATATGAACTGCAAATTCAGTTAAACCTCCCAGTGCCTGGATGTCATTTCTCCGTGTTCTGTTTAAGGTAGTTGAAGCATAGTGAGTTTGAAACCTTCATTCAGGAATTACTTGCTCTGTTAGTTTTTTCTTTAGTTGCTGTTAACTACTTGGGAATTTCTGCACCTTATGTAAAGTATTTTGTGCCTCTCAGTTTAACAAAGTGTTTCCTTCTATTCCCTCAAAGTCCTTCGCTTCCCTGTCCTCTCATTTTCTCCCTCTGCTCTCTTAGTGCCGAAGCCTTATCAGTGCTCCAGGGACTAACTGACATTCACAGAGATGCTAATGACACCACAGGATTGGAGGCGCTTCGCTCTCTGCTCGCGCCTCTCGCCTCTCTCTCCCTATCTGTTTCTCCTTTTCTCGCTCTTCCTACTTTTTCTCTTGTTCTCTCTTCCTGGGCAATTAGACAAAGGGAGAAGTCCCTGTTGGCTCGCGGTGGCAATCAAACATCTTTTTTGTGTCCATTTAACACTGGGATTAATTTCCTACAAGGTTAATTAAAGAGGCCCCTCAGACAGAACTGATTATTGCAAAGGTTACTGTAGCACTGCTGCTCACTGTTTTCCTCCCTGCCTGTGTACACACACAAACACATGTGTGCACATACACATGCACTTAAATGCACAGATATTCTGGTGCATACACATGTGCCCTGAAGTGGCAGTTGAATTATACTGTTGCTTGTGACGAGTGTCAAGTCTGTAAATGGTCTTTCTTGATGTACAGTTTTGTGAGTAAAGTGATGTTTTTGAGGCATATTAGACAGACCCAAAGATCACAGACCATAAAGCATGTGTACTAATCCTTAGTGTTCAAAAGGTGCTTTTTAGTGCAACCAAACTACTGTACACTGGTGAAATCGAAACACATTTACTGATGAAATCTGCAGTTTGGATGCTGGACAGTAATATTATGGTTTTGGTTGAACACCACCGATAAAACAACACATAGAGACACAGAGACCCTGTTTCTCTAGCTTTGCTATCAGCGACAAAAACAAGTTTCTACATATCACAGTCTGCATCTGTTTCTTGTTTAAGGACCCAAGCACATTTATTTATTTGTTTTTGAGAGAACTTCTCAGCAAAAATTTGTCTTACTGTAATTTCTCTGGTACACTTATTTAATAACTCAAAAACAAATGTCTAAAAATGAATGTAGTTATAATTTATTGATGCTACAGTCAAACTCCAGCTGTGTGTACAGACTGCCACTACTACAACTGGAGGCTGGAGCCAATGGGGAAGAGGTGTTAAAATGCATTGCCACTGACTGTCACTAGATGCTGGCTCTAAAATAATCCTGTTTGCAAATAACTTCACTTCAAAAATCATCAATTTCTCTAGAAATATTCAGTCAGATGTACTTTTCCAGAAGTCACTGCAGTCTCGGTATGATTTTAGGGTTTAAAGAAGGCTTTGACATCTGCTGTGCTAATTAACTGTGACTGACAGTTCTCCGGCCTGCTGATCTCCCCAGGCTCCTGAACTCAGGTTGAATCAGATTGTCAGTGTTTATACTGTAATGTCTCTCCAGACAGAGAGTTCAGCTGTACCTGTAGTTAGGTTTTACATTACTTGATTATAATATCTGGCCTATTAACAGAGTTTACCTAACTTTACTAACAGTTGCATTGAGTTAATGTATAGGCCACTAGCTAGCCTGCTAAATAGATAGCTCATTTCAGAGGTTGAATTTTTGATTTAAGAGTTTATTTTAAGTTGGGGTGGTTATTAAAATACATTGGATACCTGATCTCGTGCTTCCCAGCCTACAAGCTTGTCTGAAAAATTGCAAATACACCTGAGAGCTATAAGAGGTGGTCTGAACAGGTGTTAACATTATCACTATTTCAGGTCAAAACTGTACCAAAATAACACTGTGCTCCTTAATTAGCATACACACAGCCTCAACTGCCCCTCTCCTCCCACCTCAGTGTAAACACATGCATTGATGCCGGGAAAATATCAAACACACCAATGCACAAACCAAAAGTAGACATGCACCTGAGGAAGACTGCATAACAACTTTGAATGAGGTGATGCAGAAATTGCGCTGACAAGAAAATAGAGCCCTTAGTGTGTTCATCCAAAATTCAACAGCCCTACAGACTCAGAGCTTAAAGAAAAAAGTGAGGAAAGTGAAATTTGGAGTTTGAAATTTAAAAATTGAAGAAACTGGATACTTTTTTTGGGTTTGATCTGAATCGTTGTCAGCGAGTGTGGGCAATGATGAGCTAACATCAGCTAATGAAGAAGACGCTCCACAGTAATCCCCACCTTGCTGATTTTTTTGTTTGTGTACGTAATGTGCTCTTATCTAACTGATTCTACTGAGGCTATATTGAGGAAGATAGTTGTATATTTGTAATTGGTAAGAAGTGTCTGAGTGCCCTTTTATAAAAATTGAATAATGGTTTGAGGACCCAGTGGTGGGGTCTACACACAGGCCTGGAGATATTTGTCCTAAGGTAACCTGCACCCAGCCAAAAAATAGTCTGAATAAATAAACACATATAGACACACTTAAAAATAGGTGTTACATTTGTGCTATTGTTTATGCATTGTGTGTGTGCAGCCTACTGTCCGTGGTGAACCTGTAAATCATGTTACCCATAGAGAATGAGCTGTGACTGCTCATGTCCACCTCTCAGCAATTACTGAAAACAAAGGTCACTGCTATAGAGAAAACATTACTGTCCAACTGGTCACTATAACAACGGTGAGTAAGACCAGGGTCATAGTCCATAACACACACAGTCTTAATTAGCACAGCAGCAGCAGCCATTCCTCTGAATGCCAGCCTGTTTGTGTTTATGCTGCACAGTGAGAAAGGGCCCTCAGGTGACACACACACTTCTACACACAGCCACACATGCAGGTTCATTAGCATGCTAATTGGAGGTGAGGACAGTGTGGTGTGGAGGTGGTACAGAGCAGCCCCAGTGTATTAATCACAGGCTCAGGGAGACCAGATGACTCCCCGTCCTGTTCCTCCAGCCCCCTCACCCATTTC
>NW_018127907.1:637254-637701 GCF_001952655.1 Monopterus albus | reverse complement strand
CACGTCTCTCCTGCTAAAGCCAGCCTCTGTGGCTCCCTGCCCAGCTGGTGGAGGAAGCCTCAGTGCACAGGGAACACTGTGTTCACACAAGTTCACTGAGACTTAACCATGGAGGTTTCTTTTGCAGGATCTTTACTTTGCATCCAAAACTAGATCATATATTTTTGTTTACCCATTTTATGTATTTAATGTTTGTATCTTTAATTACTTATTATATGGTTCATTATTGTTGTTATTTTTTAAACTAATTCTTGCTTAACCTTTTGATGTTTATCTAGTTTAAGTCTGTTTTATATGTTTTACGTTGAAGTCATGCCAATTCAATTTTTGGTTAACTAGTCCAATATCACAAATTAGCCTCATGGGCCTATACAATCTGTCTGACACCCTCTGTCCATAAATACTCAAATTAAACAAGGAAGAACCCCCCCCCCCACCCCCCCCCCC
>NW_018127907.1:628497-637219 GCF_001952655.1 Monopterus albus | reverse complement strand
AGAGCAAATGAGGAGGGATCCGTCTTCCTGGATGAACAGCATAAATATCATGTGTACAAAACTGAGGAACATAATAGACAATTAGGACTGCCCATTTGAAACATTAAATGTTTTATGTGATACTGTCAGAAAAACAGATTTATATTTTGGTATTGCAAGTAAATGACAGACTAATGAAATTCAAGAACCAGTGGCATTAATGTTAACAACAAAATAGTTTAATTCCAAAAATAAATATCCACATTTAAATAAATTGATATTGAGACATAATGTATTTGTAAGAGCAGAATGTAGAAGCACAAGACCTGGATAAAAAAAAAGAAGAAGAAAGTATTTCTTCACATTTACTGTATCTTCACCATGTCTCTAATTAAGCTAAACATCTACATCTGATTTTGTATTAACCGGCTTTTGACCACTTGGAGTCAGCGCAACAAGCAGTAAATGGAGTTCATATAATGACCTAATAAAGTTGTAATGGTGGGGGTGTTTGTCATTTACACAGAGCAACATAAACACAAACATTTAATTTAAGTCATGTTTGTGTCCACTTGATAGATACAAGTCCAATAATCACAGTCCTTCTAGCTCTGTGGTTTAAAGCAGCTCCTGAGGGAAATATCTTTAGATGCTAAACGCCCCACTGCGTTCACCAGCTCGTCACTAACTTTGTCCGTGTGGCTGAAAACAGCTGCATCTTGCTCCTGTAAACATCACTGATAAACAGTAGTGAAACTGAATGAAAGCAATAAAGTTGTGGGACATTAAACCAAAACAAAAAAGCTGAAAGATCGTAAACTGTTCCATAGATTTGAGAAAATCTGCACAGTTGGTCACAGTTTACATGTAGTATTTTTCCTCATTGTGAATATGAAAACACTGTATAGTAGCTTTGTAGCTTTAAGGACCCCTTAATGTTGGCCTGAATCACTAAACTAAAATCTTACCTGAGCACAGGTGGCATTTTAACAGGTATGGGGTTAACTCTGATTTGGATTTTCATGACGCTGTAACTGTGCTAGGTCTTTAACAGGAGCTGATATACAGTACAAGTATGTTAAAAGCCCCAGTGTTATGTAAACACACAGAGAAAAAGAGCCAATGAAGCAGCCAAAAGTAACCTGCTGTTACTGTAACAAGGGACCCTGATAACACCGTAATAACACGCTAATCGTATTTGGGTTCAGAAACCACAACATGCTAATTCAATTAGCTTAATAAGCCCCTGTAGATAAAGGGCTTGTTTCGGCTGCCGCGATTGGCTCGAGGTCCCAGGGAGGTAGTCCTCTGGGGCAGTAGGCTACCTCTCAGCATCCGCCGCCACCAGTAGATGGGGAACTTCCAGTATGCAAGTGTACAGTGCACTCTATGTGTGTATGTGTGCACTTCTAGGAGAGTGAGAGATGTGTGTTATAGGAAGTTTTGCATGGCTGCATATTTCCCTGCCACTTTTAACAGTAAAGCTCTTAAAAGAGGTTTCACTGTTTGTATGAGATACAACTGAGCTGACAGGCCCTTGCTCAGTACTTCAGACCTGTGTGATATCTCATGCAAAAGGTGCTGGAAGTCAAGTTGAGGCCCCTAAATCTTATTCCAGCTAAGTCTGATACACAAGAGTGATACTGAGGTGTGATCATCAGACTCTTCAAAGCTCCCACTTCTGCAAACTGTGCATCCTCTTAAAGATTCAACAGTGTGGAAAAAAAGTCCCTCATCCCTTGAAACTTTCTTTATTGTTTGTCTCCACAAACACACAGCACAATGCCGAACAAAACCATTCTCAGTCTATTGTCCCAGTGCTGTGTCTCAGTTAACTCGGAGCGTCTGTCTCAGCTCCGGGCTCTTTGTGTGGAGATGCACAGGAAGGCATGGCAGCATTGTTTCACGGGCTGAGGAGGAGAATGGAACTGTTACAGTGCAGAGAATTGGCAGCTGAGCCCAGCGAGAAGATTCTCCACACAGTATTAGGGAGAAGGGGATCACGACGCTAGTCCCGCTTCCAGGCCCCTCCATATCCGAGCCTCCATGAATGTAGACCATGACAGGTCGAGCTTCAGAGTCCCTTATATCTGCAATGTCAACACACAAACACACACACACACACACACACACACACACACACACACACACACACACACACACACGCACAACACACACCCCAAAACTCCCTCCCCTTCCCTGTGAAATCTGCATTCTCTCTTAACCCTTTGTTTCTCAGCAGACGACCTAATCTGTTTACGGGTGTTTGTGAGGGCGCCTTTGTTTGCGTCACGCACATATGCGTGTATACACATACACATGCACACATATTAATCTATAGGCCACGAGCCAGCAGACAACAGCAGAATATACATTATTCCCCAAAGACTCTCTCCTACTCAGGCTTTCTTTTCTTTTCTTTCTTTCTTTCTTTTTCTCATGTTCCCAAATGTCCATGCATGTACATACTCTACCCAGCTATAGAAAGTGGGGGGATGGTGCATCTGATGAGCAGTATGTAAAGCAGATAAGAGACGAGCCAGTGTCAAATGAACAGAGGCAGTGTAGGCAGAGAGAGGATGGCGTCTGGAGGCAGAGAACTGCTGTAAACAACACAGCTCGCATTTAAAGAAGGATTTGTTCAGAAGCGGAGGGCGCGGTTGGATCAGTACTGTACAAATCATACACACACACACACCCCTCTCTGACTGGGCCCGTTTCTCTCCTCGCAGCAGCTCGATCCCCTTCATCAAACGTCACAGCAATTTGAGAGATTAGACAGCATGGATTAGACACCACAAGGCAGCCTCTTTCTGAAGCGTCAGATGCCTTTGTGCTCCATTCTTTACACTTCTTTCATTTCATAAGACGATATTATATCAAGCGGTGGTAAGACTCGCACATTCACAATAACAGCATCTCAGTTGAGTCACTGACTATAGGATAAGAGTGAGTAATTATGTAAGAAGTAAACACTTCTCACTGACTGTTTATTCCACCTTGCACTGGCATACTTGTTTATTGGTTGGCCTTACTAGATTTCCCTGCTTCTACTTCTGCTCTGATTAATGAGATACACACACATGCACACAAACTCGCACACTCACACACAAAGGCACGTGCTCTCAACTCCAGCTCCCCTCTCACCAACTTAGCAGCACTATTAGTAATGACTGAACCCTATCCAGTGGATGTAATATATTAGCAGGGAGATTATTCTGACGTTAAAACATGTTCCCTGTGCTGACAGCATCATCAATCACCCTCACACTGCCTGTGGAAGACTCACACACTGGACATAATTGCTTCAGCATGGGGTTGGGGAGAGGGAGGGTGAGGAGAAGGGGAGTGTGTGAGATTTAGGGAGTGTTTTTATTTGCCTGTTAGCCATAGCAGAGCTAAGAATAAAGGAAGCTGCACCGCTTAAACTGGCATTTGATGATCCAGATTAGACTAAAATGAGCTTTAATCTGGGTCCAGCGATTCTTTCAAATGACTTCACATAATGGGGCTAAATGTCTTTAGTACTGGCTGCCTCTCAGTAATGAGTACTGTTGGTTAGAGCTTCTTTTCCTTATTCACATCCTTTACTTAAATAAAAGTAGCAACACTGCAATGCAAAAACCTTCCATTACGAGTAAATCTCCTGCATTTTAAAATGTTCATTTGAAAAAGATGTATAATTATTATTAAAGCAGCATTAATTACTCTATACTCACTTGGGGGCAGAGCAACATGCTATAAGAACAAAACTGTCACATATTATTATTATAAAGTTGGAATGGTTCAGGTAGATGTTAACAAACAGTCCCCCAGTTTACACATTTATCAGTCATGAAGTGACATTAGCATTACTCTTGAGCCAGGTTTCTGGCCTCCAGGTGAATGGAAGCCCAGTATTAACTCTCCTGTTAGCTTTGTTAACTGCTAATGATCTGGTTCTTTAGCTGCTAAATGCTATTTTCACCAGCTAGTGCCTAATTATGTCCATTGCTATGACGGTAGTGTACAGT
This sequence comes from Monopterus albus, assembly GCF_001952655.1. NCBI lineage: Eukaryota > Metazoa > Chordata > Actinopteri > Synbranchiformes > Synbranchidae > Monopterus > Monopterus albus. The sequence continues at coordinate 633,227 of NW_018127907.1, read as the reverse complement.
GAGTGTATCAGAGGTTTTTTTGCAGATAAAACCAATGAGGAAGATTAGACTGAATCAAAGCATTAAAGTTGTAGCCCTGAAAACAAACAATGAGCTGAAAGACACTAATGCCTGGTTCAGACTACAATTTATTTATTTTTTTGTCTGATGCAGTGGTCACGTAGTTAGATCACACAATTATAGAGTCAAATATTCTTGGACGAGGAATATGACAGACTACATGCTGGTACCAGACAGATTACAGCCTGCCGCTGTGCCAGGGACCGGGAGAAAAGTGTGTGTGATACTGGCTGCTTGTGTTCAGAAAAGCATAAAAAATGGAGACAAAACCCCCCATGGACCCGTCTGTGGTTCTTCATTACCAGTAGTAAAACAAAAAACTGACTAACTGATAGGGAAACTAGATCATAAAGCTGACTGTAAAGGTCAATATGTTAACCCTAGCTGTGTCACTGTCATATTTAATGAATATGATTCAGTCCAATATGCCAAAAATGTCATGAATCCATGCTCCTGTTGGTCAGCGCCGGGCCACCATGTCGTAGATGAGAGAAAATTCTGACATTCTAGACTTCGTGTCAGGACATCGTGAGGCGTCCCAGACACAGCATCAGTTGTCCTTTACTGTGACACACTACATGAAATAATACGATCAATCGTCGTGTATGACACCCTACGACTGCTGGGTTGGGCTGTTATTGGGCTTAAATCGTGTAGTCTGAACTCAGCAGGACTGCAGACGGATGATAATTCTGCTTGGGTCCGCTTCTACAAATAACACCTGTCATATTATGCATAGTCATTTTCCCCATTGTTAATATGAAAATATTGAATAGTGCAGCTATAAAGTAGTTTACTAAAAAGTGTTTATTATATAACAGAATGTTACAGATCATATTTATTTTACATGATTTTACTGATGCATTCACATGGATGAAAAATGTTTTACCTACTGGTGGATGATTTAGTCTGTGACAAGTATAAGATCATGTTTCATACTAAAAATCTTAATCTACAAACTAAATTGTGACTACAGCCATTAAATAATAGAGTAAAAAGTACAGCATCTGGTTAAAGTTAAGCTAAAGCACTCAAATGATGCACAAGTCCCTCAGAATGCAACTTCTTTTGCCTGCAGTGAGTGAAATAGTTCATTCTGTCATCAGTTCCCTTTCTGTGTGTGGCTTTCAGATTTCTCTGATCTGATCTCCGTTTCCAGCCCTCCAGTTTAGTTTTGCTCTCACCTGCCTGTGACGTTTTTTCACCACCTGTATTTGCATGCTTCTCACAGGAAGATATAAATTTGAAATAAACAAAACAGAACGACACAACCTGTGAAGCCCGCCTTTATATTTCTATGATCTGATACAATCCCTGCTATTTCATGTTATTTCTCTTTCTACAGCAGCCACCATCTCTCTCTCTCTGTGTAATGTGATCCGGTGATTAGTATTCAGCTCAGGCATTAGGATGGAAAGCAGAGTAGCTTGCCGAGAAGTGTCCTGAATCACATCACTCATATTCTGCTGTGTGTGTGTGTGTGTGTGTGTGTGTGCGTCTGTGTTTGAGAGGGAGAGATAGGGAGAGAGTGAACCAAATCAATCTTATATCACAGACCGACCGCTAAGCGCTGCGTGTGTAAGCGTCACTCTGCATTGTTTAAACACACATTTGCCATCTAACTGAGCTGCTGCACTGCCATTTGTCAGTTTCCCCCAACACTGGGTGCGTGTGTGTGTGTGTGTGTGTGTGTGTGTGTGTGTGCGTGCCTGTGTTCACACAAATGCCAAGGTCAGCCACACATCATCTGGTAAATTCAGACCGTTCTTTCACTCGCTGAATATTACACACATATTTAAATATAGCTTAATAGTGTTGTTTAATCGTGAGTGTTAATATGCTATAAAATACGTAAATTAAAAAGAAAATATTTTATAGCCTGTAAACAGCAGTGTAAAACACAAATGGGCTTGAGCTGGCAAACCTCCTGACAGGCCAACAAGGGCATAAATTAAAGTGGAAGTCCATCTTCTGTGACTGTAGTTATGCTCTTGGGGGAAAACCAAGCAGGGTTGAGAATACACACACCACACGGTTCTTTCAAGGCCGCACCCAGTCGTACATAGGCATTACATTCAGTCTATGGCCACACTGAGCACTGCTGGAAAACCTAGTAACTATGCAAAGCTGATAAATTGAGTTAAGACTACAATCTAACATTTTTTGGATTTGTTGTACCTAAAAAAAAATGTTGTGCCGTAGAAAACGTACTATAACTATAAAACTTGGCTAAAGACCAAACCAAAGAGCAGTGCAGTCGAAACCTTGTTCCACATAACTAAAGAGGCAGTAATTAAATCCAACCATGACTTAGAAAGATGACGCTAAGCAGAAGAAAACCCTCTTGCTAAAGGTAACTCACTTAGCAGAGCAGCACTACATATCATGACAGCTTTTGACTTTATTGGAATTCATGCCATTTGTCATGGTCAAGCTACAAATGTGAAGTCATATGTGTAAGTCCAATAAAGTGTAAATTAATGTGTTAGACAGATTTTAAAATAAATATTAATAACAGACCGTGAAAAACAAAATAGCAATTAATTACTGTACTATGAACTTTAAATCATCAAAGTTTGTTTTATTGAACTACTTAAAATGTTTAAAGCTGACTGAACAAATTTTGGTTTTAGATGCTTTTTGTTTGCATTTCATTATTATCCAATTATCCTATTATCCAAAGGCAGAACACAGCATTTGCATAAAGGTGCTACTATTTCATAATGATGTTGGGTATAATAATCCTAACAAGCCAGAAGATGAACAACCTCTGTAACCACTGCCGTTTGTTGGTCGGCCTGACAATATTAACTTTAAACCCTTTAATGTCACCAGCTTCACTTCTCATTACTACTCTGTGCCTTTGTGGGGCAGATTACTAAACGTGACATAACAACATAAACCACAAAACGAGAGAGACAATTCAGTTTGTTTTATTGGAGTGTTTCGCCTCCAAAATTCATTCCACAGTTACAAAATATATTCCAACTCTGAGACTACATTATGAATGACCTCTCATCTCCAGCCATTACGAACCTGTGGAAACATTTGCTGGCATTAGCGACGCTATGTTTTAGTAACAACATCTAATCTCCTCATTTTGTAATACAAACGTGTGTTGTATTGTTTTGTTTTCTTACAGTATATGGTCTGTAACAGATTTCGGTTAACGTTTCCTGACAGTCAGCAGTGTAATGACTCTGTGGTCCCAACATGTGTCTTGTGTGAACAGAAGGAGAAATTTCATTAAGGTATAAATTTCCAGAAAGGCCAACAAACTGTGAAGATATTACCATAACAAATATCATAAACAGTGAGGCATGCTTTGCTAAAAAGTAGAGAGACCAAAAAGATGCTGTGCACAGGTATACACTGAGGAATAAAAAAAGAAAATGTGTGTGTGTGTGTGTGTGTGTGTGAGTGATGTGGGGCTGTGTGACCGGGGTTAGGAGAGGAAGACGGAGTGTGTGTGCATGCATTAAAATAGGGGATTTTCTTGTCAGAGTAGCAGGATTGGGGATTAGTTTAGGATCTGACTGAGACAGAGGAGAGGAGGGCTGATGACTTTAGCCCCATAAAGAGATGACTGGGCAAATATGGGCACATACATCAATATCAGCGCCGAGCATATTACAGCGACACCCAGCAGGGCGAAACACATGCAGCAGACATCCACAGAGATTTTCTTTGTTTATGCATGACTGGAGAGAAGGAAATTAATAACAGCGTACTGAATCCGCTCCTATGGATGATCTTTATGCTTCTCCAAATCTCAGACTCACGTGCCAAAATAGATGCAAGTGACACACATATACACACACACACACACACACACCATGCTGAAAGACAGGCTCTAAAATAACCTCTGTTCCAGCTGGTGGACTGCTGAGGTTCCTGCTGGGCTGTTTTAATGGGGAAAATTAGCCAAGCAGAAAGGTGGATCCTGTTTGTTATGCTCCACTGTCCCCCTTCCACACAGTTGGCCAAGGAGACATCCTCTGTTGTCCTCTCTCTCTCTGAGCTCTGAGCTCTCTTGACTCTGTGCATTTCTACCAGCTGCTGCTGCCTTCATACATCCCTTTCCTCCTGCCTCCATAGTCTGCCAGCCACAGACACATACAGGACTTATATCTCACACACACATGCACACACAGCAGCAGAGTCATCTCCAGCACACTGTGTATAAATCCAAGTCAAGGCACCTGCCCGTGGATTCATTCTTTAATATCCCACCAGTGTTACAGCAGCCTTTCATCTCATCTCATTTACTTCCCCTGCTCCCTCATGCAAGTGTGCTCACCAGCAACTACACACATCCCACCCACATGAGAATATGGGTGGGATGGGTATAATCTCATTTTTTGAGAAGGTTCCTTTTCAAAGCGAGGAAGAGACGAGGAAAAGGTGGAAACAAACGCCAGTTTACGAGAATCAGAATGAACAGAAAGGCTGAGAAGAATGAGAGTGAGAGGTGAGAGAGGGAAGGAGGAGAGGAGGATATGCAGAGGGGTGAAAAGCTTCTTTGTTCTGGATGCCCTTGAGACAGCTGACATTGCCACAATAAGACCTTCTTTCAGAGGGGAAGACAGGGAGTCAGAGCAAGAGAGGAGTAAAAGAAAGTACTTTGGCATACTGAACTGGCAGTAATAGTAGAGCTAGTAGTACCCAGT
>NW_018127907.1:587510-628307 GCF_001952655.1 Monopterus albus | reverse complement strand
GACTCTAAATTTTCCATGTGTGTGTGTGTGTGTGGTTGTTTGTATCCATGTCAGTCCTGTGGCAGACTGGCAACCTGTCCAGGGTGTACCCCGCCTCTCGTCCAGCTGGGATATTCTCCATTTTTGTTGCTACTAGTAATAACACTCTATTCATCGGGCCAGTAGGTATTTGCACTTTCCTGTTTTTAAAGAAAAATGGAGGTTTAGTTGTTTTTGTAATTTAGCCATCATTTCTCAGCTGTGATAACAGTACATTGTAAGTACTTGGTAGGATTCGGAAACTCAGTGGCATCATGCTAGCGCTAGCTAGCCCCCATCAAGTCTGACAGGGGCAAGAAACACAAACAATAAAATTTAAACAAACCTTCAAAGTTCAATAAACATGGCCTGGTTAAAAGCCATTTAACCATAAGTGTCCATTAGGTTATGGCTTTACTCAGACATAACAGGTCCATCACAGGAAGAGCCACAAAGCTTGTGCGGAGCATCACTTATGGATTTTATAGCTTTTAAAAACGTCCTTCATGAATCTGCAAAAAAAACACACATTTCAAATAAACAAATTTTACTCATTTGCTGCTTTGCATGCAGTCATTATAAAGATGCAGTTAGACACACATTCTCCTCAGGTGGCACAACTTAATATGAAGATACATCCAAGCAAGCTGAAAATGTTTCAGCTTGACCAAAGGTTTTTTTGCTTGCCCCATGGTTTTATGAATCTACAACATGGAGAGAGAGTGGAGGGTAGTAACATGCAGAAGCCACACAGTCTGCACAGTACATGGGGGTTTTGGTGTGAATCGACATTCACAGTCCAGCAGTCATATGAGTTTTGTGGCTTATTAAATGAATTTGACTTTTTCTGTGTGTAGTGGGGTTACAGTGTGATTGAGTGATGCCCCCGGCCAAGAGTAAATAAGGAGTGCAACCAAATTTAGCTAAAGAAAGTATTGTGTGTGTCTCATTTTTACACAAAAAACTACATTATCCTATTTTATGTATGGTTTATTAGTTCTTAGAACTATTGTAGAGGTTTAACTTAATTTTTACATGTATTCAAATGTACCACCCCACTCTGTGCATCTGTGAGTCTGTGCCCCAGCCTGGCCACCCCGTCCAAAACTTTTTAGATCCAAATCTGTCAGGTTAGGTAACATTATATAATCACACAGTACAGTTATTACCTAAATTCTCAGCTGTAAACCTCGCTCACAGTTTACAGACTGACGCCCTGCTCTGCTTTGACCTATCATACCTAGTTGTGTGTGCAGTTTACTGTTGTAATGAGGGCTTATTACTTTTATTCTGGCTTGCTCACTTGCAGTTTTACCTTCAACATAGAAGTTTGGGGCTAAACTCTGACCATGTTGACCAGCAATGTTGCTGAATTCTCTGCTGTTACCCAAAAGGACGACCAAGGCTGTGAAAGTATAACCCATCTGTGACAAACCAGAAATGTCCCTTAAACACAGCTCATGGGGAGGCTTCTGATCTTTTGAGCATTTTCTCACTCACCCCTACTCCCAGAAATACAGTGGCAGTTTGAGAAGATTCAATTTTTACATTTATTTTCTGCAGAAAACAACAGCTTTCTTTCTGAGAAGCACCACCATAACTGATATGCTTCTAGGTTTTACTGCTGTTTTTTCCAGCTCCCTATTTGTGGTGTACCATTTGTCACAACCTGTATCATACACACACTGTGTTTTTGTTCCTTGTGGGAACTTTACATTGACTTACATTCATTTCCTGTAGACTTATCCTAACCTTAACCATAACCACTACTTTTCTAACCCTAACCTTAAACCATGTTGCCACCCTAAAAGTCAGTGATGTTCCTTGTGGGGACCAGAGGCTGAGTCCCCACAATGTGAGTGTGTTAACAGGTTTCGGTCCCCATAATACAAAGGCACACACACCCACAAACCCACTTCAGAAACCTGAGAGTGTGTGAGACCTCTCTTCCTCCTCATCCAGAGTTCCTGGCCCCAGGGGGTGGAGGGTCTCCTCACCCTTCTCACACATCCAACCTAAACACATAGCAATCCACACACACACACACAGGCAGCAGACCACATCATAGGGGGTCCACAGGTCTCTGGACAAACATTTTATTTTGGATTAAATGTTTCCCCTATTTGTTATTCTTCCTTTTTGAGACTCCAGGTGGAATTGGTATGAAACCAAAAATCACATTCACATTCCTTTGAGTCAAAGATCAGGCAGAGAGGAACAGTGAAATGGGAACAAGAATTCCCTTTCAGAGCAAGAACTTGTAACAACATTTGTGCAGATTCTTCGATCGCCCCAGATTCTTCATTACACATCTAACAATGGCTGTGCTGTGTTGTCCAGAGGTGGTCTTCTCCTCGTGTAAATCGTGCCGCACTGCTAACCCAGCATTCTCTGCAAAACCAGGAGGAGTGTGTGCTCAGCGGAGGTCCACCACCAGTTCTGAATCACATCCAATTGGTTCAAGAGGCACTGATCCTCGCGGGGATGCTGAAGTGCAAGTATGTGTTTCACTCTCTTGCAATGTGAACGCAGATAGAAGGTGACAGCTGAGCAGCAGCTTCAGCCACCGTAAGGCCTAAACTGAAGACTTCAGAGGCAGAAGGTGATGATAGTGGGGTCCTGCTCAATTATGCAATTATGTCCAAATTACTGCCAGAACCTCTTGCCCTGTCACAGCCTGGGTTATCGCCTTGAGCAAGCCAATTGGTGAGGTGATGATGTGTGGCGAGAGATCACAGACAGACTATAGCCCCAGAGGCCATCGTAATATTATCTGAGCCATAATGGTGGAGGGGTGGATGGACGAATGGATGGAGCCACAGGTAGAAACTGACCTGGCAGCAGATTAGAATCTCTTCCCAACCACCAATTTAAAAAACTTCCTCCATTTTGAGCAGCCAAGAGAGAACACTCATTCAAGAGGTTACATCCTGTGTTCAAAGGTTTGCAGTCAACACATCCTGCTGTGACAAACACGTCAGAAAATCATGCACAATCTGATGCTCTTGAATGACTTCTGCATCGCACGTTTGCTCCCTGCATACTAATGTAACTGTGGGCAACAGCGGAGGCACACAATAGGCTGAAACCTGTAGCCGTACATTCAATCATTCCATGCTGTTTATTTTTGTAAACTGTGCAGCCCCAACGTTGTGCGCTGTGGACGGCATTCCCTCTGCAGTGATTTCTCTCTCCCTGTCTTTGGACCCTAGAGACATAATCGCTGTGTGTCTTTCTGATCTGCCACTATCTACCGCTGGTGGAGGTTAATGCACGGAGCTGCTCACGCGCAGAAACACACATAAATTAGATGCAAGTTATTTCCTACAAATAGTAAAGAATAAAGCAGACAAAAGCAGACCCTAGTTTTGTCATGTTTATTGACGTGATATAAGAAGCAGCACAGGCTCCTCTCATCTACTTACATATGTCATTTAGGTCACAGCTGTGCTAAACAACTCAGTTGAATGTAGCTTTTTAGTTACACTGCGCTGAGCTTAATAAAACCATTTACTCCTGTAATCTATCATCCTTTAACACACATTAAGCCAAGAAAACACAGAAAGCGATGGGAATGGAGGGAGGGAAGCGCCCGTGTGACTCAGTATTCTTGTGGGGACTCTAACTGTAGAACACAGGGGGGCAAAAGGGTCACGAGGTGTGTGTGTGTGTGTGTGTGTGTATGACGGCAGCATCACCAGTCCTCCAGGGCTCAGCAGGCTAATTAATAATGAATCCCAGAGAGTCTGTGTTTGAAATGCAGATGTGCAACTGCCGGCTCCGCCTGCTCCTTGGAGGGACCTGCATATGTGTGTGTGTGTGAGTGTGTTTGTGAGGTTTAGTGGGCCACAGGGGAAAGTATGTTGGTGGGTTGTTTAGCTGTGGCAGAGAAGTTGCTGATTTTCTACATGAAATTCACCCTGGTTGCTCATTAAACATCAACCACATTTGATTTTTGAGCTCGAGTTGAAAAGGAGAAAGGAAAGTGGGAGATTTTTTTTTAGCTGTGCTTTTTATACTTGTGAGTTTTTTCTCTTCCTCGTTGGTGTCAGCAAAGACCTCAACCCTGAGCTCTTCTCTGATCTCAGCACAGATGAGGAGAAGAAGGAGGAGCTGGAGAGGGGTTGAAGAGTATGCATTACATTTCTATAGACCCTCAGCGCTTCTTGACTGCTCTGTGTATAGGATGCCGTGTGTTCATGTGTGCATCGTGTGTGTTGGTGTGTGTGTTATGTTTGAGCATTTTGAAGTTTAACAGATGGTGATGTTATGTAGATGTTTACCAACTGAGGCTCCTCCACTGACCCAGGGACAACAGCCTTTCCTGAAAACAGAACCTGTAACACACACACACACACACACACACACACACACACACGGGTTCTTTGACAAAAGGCAACAGAGACAAATTGTTTCCATTTTGTTGAACTGTTTCAAATTCTTACAGATAATGAAAATTATTTTGCAGCAGCTGCTTTGGCAAAGAGTGTTTGTTCTCTAAGTGCAGAATGAAGCCCATTCACAGGTGCTGAAAGATTCTCCGACCTCAGGCCTCTTTGTTGTTTTGACTCAATTCATGTTCTAATTAACTAGAAACCAAAAATAATTTTAAACTGAAATTTAATCCTAGATGGAACAGGAATATCCACACACCTAATAAATGCAATTGAAGCTTCTCTTTGCACTTGGTCTCTTTCAATGGTTCTGGAAAATTAAATTAGGCTACTTACATTTAGAAGGGACTTCTAAATTCCAAACAACTTTATCTGATTAAACATAAATAAATAAATAAATCCAAGGTATTTAACTGTAATGAGAAAATATTGTCATGACGGTCAGTGACAAGGCAATACAACCAATTCCCACATGTTTATGGCCAATTCCTTGGCCCCCACAGATCAATAGGCCTGGATCAGCTGTACTTCAGTTACCATCAGTGGGTTTTTACGTTAAAATATTCCTTAAACAAAGGCTGACATTACATTGTTAGAGTGTGGTATCATTTCAAAATGTTAAAGTAAGACCTGAACACGTTCAGGTGTATTTGCATGTTTTCCTTTGACTTAAAAAAAAAACACCCATATGATCATCGGGGTCCGGAGAAGCTTCGTTCAGTCGGTTAACTCGTATTGTTATTGTCTTCAATTGCATAAGTTGAAAACCTCTACAATACAAATAACACAATATCCAGTAAAACGTAGAGTTATACTGCAGACATAGCAAATAAATGTCACGAGTGAGGTTTTCTCGCACAATCTTGTGGAAACGTATAATTTCAGCTCTAAGATGAAACTGTCACCACCCTTTTGGTTTCTCCAAACTCTGAGGACGTCGTTCAAAACTTGTTGAAAATTAAAAACACAGGCCTAGTGAAAAACTACACACACAAACACAGACACACACATGATAACCCCTCGAACCCGGGTCTGGCGCTGCAGACCAAACAAACGCACCGGGTCCCATGCATTATGAATGCACATTTACACTTGGCTATACCCTCATGGGATGAGCTTTAGCTTCATATACATTCACTCGTTGCGGTGTATTTCCTCCCCCTAACCCCTACTGCACACACACACACACACACACACACACACACACAGGCAGAGATGATTGACAGCTGGACATGCAGCTGTGGGACAACCTGCACCTTTCTATCAAAACCTGAGCTAAAAGAGATGTTTTTGTTTCAGGATGATTTGGGGGAAAAAACGACTTGTCAGCGAAATGATGTTTTTGAAGGCCCGTCTTGTTTAAACACGGTGTCACTGTCCTGTTTTCGGGACGTCATGGGTTAATGGGAAAATCGATTTTACTGTCCGGGAGCCTGTGGAGTGTGTCGCGGATGTCAGCGAGCAGAGAACGACTGGTTTTAAACCGAGAGCTGACAAGCAGCTTCGGATTTAACAGTGGGCTATAACGATCCCAGTGTTTCCATTCACGGCTTCATTCTCTTGCTAATACAGACTCGTTCTTTTTCTTTTGATCAAATTCAACGTGGCCTACACATTTCCCATATAAATAAATACATATTGGTCAAATTCATATCGATCTGCACTCAAGTGATTCATTTGTGAACGTCTTTGACTGGGCTCGGAGATTTAGGCTTCATGGAGAAAGTTTACAAAGGTCATGACATGAGGTAACAAGTCCAGCCCTGAGGCCCAAAGCTGTCTCAGACTAAACCCGATGTATCTATAAGGCTGCACTAAACTAGAGGACAGAAAACAGACAGAATAGACAGAAAACAGGCAAATGGAGGAGGAAAGATTACACTAAGTCCACCACGTCAAAATGAACAGCAGCCAAATACATTTTTAGTCCTAAACTGCATATTGAATTGTTATAAAGAGACAGAAAATATCGTGAAGTCCTATTAAAAATAAGAAACCAATGATTGTCTGTAGTGTCATTTGTAACTTATGTAAACATAGAGATGTGGACCATCTAAAGTCAGTGTTCTCCACATGAGGTAAGAGCATGTCCTTCTGTTTACAGACGGTTTGTTACAGAAAGTAATGCACTTGAACATCCTTCAGCTTTTTACAGCTCATTTTCAAAAATAACAGGTGGAGCTTAACCATCGCGCTGAAATACATCTTAGTTGTAAATTCATCGTATAACAGGCAGATATTGTGTTTTTTTGGAGAAGCATCTTAATAAATACTTCAGCCCAGAATATTTTAATTTATTCCACTTTAGCCTCATTTATTGTAGTTTAGCGAACGAGGTCACAGTTTACCCATTACATTTCCTCCATGCCTACAGCAAATAGCCTGAGTTAGAAGATAAGACTCACTCAGAGCCGTGGACCAAACACAAACACGCCGCTAAACAAACACGACAGACGACATTAAGCGCCGTTTCATAAAGACACATCTCGAGAAATTGTGACTCATTCGTTTGTGTTATTTAGCAGTAATGTGCAGCTCGGTAGGGAGAGCCCGCAGTGCTGCATGGTGTAAGTGTAGCAGGGCTGGCTCTGGTTATATCTGTGAATGGGCTCTTTATTGGAGGCGCGGAGCGGGGATTTGCCTTTTATTCGCCTCGCTATGGAAACGCGCTCGACGGCAGAAAAATGTTGATGTGAATAAAAGGAATCAGCACAAGGAGCGTTTCAAGAGAAGCATCTGTTACACTTAGAAACTTAGACCATCGAGAGCAATACAACCCCCTCTTCAAGTCCCTCTCCTGTCTGCTTCATGCGTCACAAAAATGCAGACTTTTTTCTAACGAGACAAAATATAATATATGTACATTTCTGTTGTAATTTTTTTGTTTTGTTTTGTTTTGTTTTTTTAGATTATAACCGTGGAACCAGATGATCACATTTTTTAAACTTCAGATTTAGCTGATGTCAACTTTAGGCCTCAGATTAATTTAGTTTGGGATACATTCTTTAAACGGAGAATTTAAATCTATTTGCTTTAACATGACACGTATGACAGTAGAAGAATTGCATTAAAATACCACTGTGATAGAAAGGTTTGAATTGTTGGCGTATAATTCTGTATCATTTCGTCCTGGAACGAATCAAAGCAAAGCAGTTCAGCAAACTTGGCCACTACTGTTAAATGAAATGACGCTTCAAAGAGCAAACTGTGCGCAAATGCGCACACAACACCACACTGGGCTGAGAATAAAAACGAAACAACAAACATATAAATGTGATGAAGCATTTCTCTTCCGTTTATAGGCCTGTGGACTACCCTATGGAGCAGAGATTATCCTGTCATCACCCCTCCTTCCCGCTGTCAGTCCTCCTGTTACAGAGGCTCCGTCTTTCCGTCCTAAGCGGCCCTGTCCACACGCAGCAGCCCGCGGTCAGCTCACCTGCTCCGGCCTCCTCTCTGCCTCTGTCTCCACAGCCAGCTCCTCGGCTCGGCGCTCTTTAATGACTTTCTGGTGGCTGCAGCCTTCTTTTATTTCTCCTAAATGTATGAAAATGTATGCAAATTTAAATCAAGCTTAACCTGGGGGCTCGAGCAATATATTTAATAGAATTTCAAACCAATACGAAGACTGGGACGCAGTCTTCTTAATGGCAAATATAATTAGGCGACAGAGTTAGCTCTCACATATACAGATAGATCTTTTTCAAGTGTGAGAGGACCTGGAGAGACTCTTAAAAAGAGGGTGCAGCGAGGAAACATTTACTGATGACTTTATGGTTACAGGTCCGATGAGTATGATTCCTGAGTAGTTTGGCCTATTAGAGAACATTTTAATATCCTATGAAAATCCGATTTAGAAGGCTAAACTGCAATTATAGACCCATGGTATTCGATTATTAATTTATTTATTGTCTGCCCAAACTGGAAATGGATAAGGACCTGTGCGTAAAACACTTTTTCATAAACACTAGCTTGAGACGTGTCATTCTAGAAACACCGGAGGAAGCATTTTCTAAAAGTTAATAATTAACAGCAAGAACTGCTCTTGGTTGGATTGTATTCTTCTAAATTCAGTGCTGGCACGTCTAACAAATGCCAGTGCGCTTTAATCTCCTCCTTCACACGCGCTCAAGGGTGACAGCAGCAACAATAAACTCGTGCGTAAATCAGTTGGAAACTTTTAATTAATAAACAGGAACTGCGCTCGTTACACAGCCAGACCCACTGGACCAGCACTTCGTCTCACTTCCGGTTCGACTGCCTGTAACCCTTTCACAACCGCAGCTGTGCTTCCAGAGGAGGAGGTTTAGGTATCGGCGCCGTTATTGGTGGAAGCGCGTCGTCACTCCGTCTCCCTCGGTCTGTGAGTGGTTGTGGAAGCTGTCAGTCAGTGCCAGGCTGCTGCCGAGACTCCAGAGAGAGGGAGATGTCAGAGGCTGAGCTGCTACCTCCTTTCAGTAACACTAGTGGGGTACAGCAGCCAGCATGGCCACAGCTGCCTCCAGCCCCTACACCCTTCTCAGCTCTAGCCCCATGATCCACCCGGATAGCCAGGTCATGCAGCCTGCTAGCCCCTACAGAGGACACCAGAAACTCCTCCAGAGTGACTACCTGCAGAGCATCCAGAGCAACGGACACCCCCTCGGGCACCAGTGGGCGAGCAGCCTGTCTGAGGGCAGCCCCTGGTCGGCCTCCATGGAGCAGCAGGACGTCAAACCAGGCCGAGAGGACCTCCAGCTCGGCATCATCCATCACCGCTCCCCGCACGTAGCGCATCACTCCCCTCATCACAACAACCATGGCAACCACCCGGGAGCTTGGGGAACCCCGGTGTCCCACAACTCCTCCATCACCAGCGGGCAGCAGATCAACATCTACTCGGGCTTCACTGTCAACGGCATGCTGGACCACGGTGGGCTCACGCCTCCATCCAACCCGCAGGGCCAAGGCATGCACCCGGGCCTCAGGGACACACTCAGCCCAGAGCACAGCGAACTTGGCGGTCACCACTGCCATGACCAGTCCGACGAGGAGACGCCGACTTCGGACGAGCTGGAGCACTTTGCCAAGCAGTTCAAACAGCGGAGGATCAAGCTGGGCTTTACACAGGCGGACGTAGGTTTGGCTCTGGGCACGCTGTACGGTAACGTGTTTTCCCAAACCACCATCTGCAGATTCGAGGCTCTGCAGCTGAGCTTTAAAAATATGTGCAAACTAAAGCCGCTGCTGAACAAGTGGCTGGAGGAGGCAGACTCGTCCACAGGAAGCTCTAGCAGTATAGATAAGATAGCAGCTCAGGGGAGGAAGAGGAAGAAGAGGACGTCCATCGAGGTCAGCGTCAAGGGGGTTCTGGAGACGCATTTTCTCAAGTGTCCCAAACCTTCCGCGCAGGAGATCTCCTCGCTGGCGGACACGCTGCAGCTGGAGAAGGAGGTGGTGCGCGTGTGGTTCTGCAACCGCAGGCAGAAGGAGAAGCGCATGACGCCGCCGGGAGAGCCGCCCCCACACGAGGGACCATATTCTCACAGCAGGAGTGCGGGAGACGCCTCCTCGTGCCACGATCTCTGACCGAAGCACCGGGAGGAATCCCCCGGCACAGACTGTCCAGTGCCGGGTCGCGCGGTGGCACCCTCCGGCCGCCGTGCCTGTCCCGTTACAGACTCCAGAGGTCAGCGTCAAGGGGGTTCTGGAGACGCATTTTCTCAAGTGTCCCAAACCTTCCGCGCAGGAGATCTCCTCGCTGGCGGACACGCTGCAGCTGGAGAAGGAGGTGGTGCGCGTGTGGTTCTGCAACCGCAGGCAGAAGGAGAAGCGCATGACGCCGCCGGGAGAGCCGCCGCCACACGAGGGACCATATTCTCACAGCAGGAGTGCGGGAGACGCCTCCTCGTGCCACGATCTCTGACCGAAGCACCGGGAGGAATCCCCCGGCACAGACTGTCCAGGGCCGGGTCGCGCGGTGGCACCCTCCGGCCGCCGTGCCTGTCCCGGTACAGACTCCAGCACTGCGACAATAACAAAAAAACAGAGATACCCGTTTAGCCTTCGTCGTTTTCTAACTGTCATGAGGGCATTATTCTCTAGCGGCATATCAAACTTCACATTTCAGATCACTTTTGGAGCCCGCTAAATTCTTTTCTACATCTCGGATATAAATACAAAATGTGCCTAATAACCTGCCAGCGCCTTTGGTTTGTATCACCACGTCTCATCAGCTCGAACATAACCATAGGGTGGGACTGACGTTTTGTTTTGTTTGGGCTTTTCGTCCACACACGTTGCTTCTGTTGTATCATCAGTGGGTGAAACAAATAATCTCACTTGTCATAATTGATTTGTTCCAGCACAAGAGGCCGTTTTACAGTCCACCTCGGGCTTATACTCAGCATATTTACATTCATTATTTTCTAACATACTCGCAGCAGATCTGTAATTATTTTTGCATATGCAAATATATTGGCCCTGGTTCCAGTTGCAGGGGCATTGCTACCAACGTAGCAACAATCCAGTTCCTCCCCTGTGACCTGCAGCTTCTGCAGCCACACACACACTTCCTGCTATTTATCCATCCATTTATTTCATTTCAGTCATCTTCGACCATACAAACTGTGTGGACTCTGAGACAAAGCCGAGAGTAGAAAGAGGGACTGACTGACTGACGCTATACACCTGCCTATAATTTTATTGTACGTTCACTATCGAAATTTTATAATCTTAAATACTCCTGTTATTTGGTTTATTTCTTAAGTATTTTCTCGAATATTGTACAGTTTTATATATTACCTTTTTGAAGTCATTAATTTAAACAAATGATCTTAGTTATTCATGCACTTAATTAGCACTGTAAAAAAAAAAAAACTATTTTCATTAAGATTTAACTGTTTCGGCGGTTTTATTCCAAATTTCAATGACAGCTCAAGTAATTATTTATTTTCAGTATAAAGCTTGTATTATGTTTTGAAATAAACTATGTATGTTGTAATAAACAATTTCTTGCTACAACTGTTCACTGTCCAAACAGAATCCAACCTCTCATCAATGAATATGGATTTAGAAGAAATTATTATTTGAAATGATCACAGCAATAATGTATAATTAATGTTTTAAATTCAATAGAGCTGTTAAATGCTTGCATAATTTAAGGATTCTGTATTGAACAATGGTACAAGCTAAACTGATAACCTAATAATTACACTTATAAAAGAATATTATAGTCCATTTACATGTTTACACATACAAGTACAACTATATCAGTAATGCAGCCCGACTTTCACTCAGCTTTCATGTCCTGTCCAAAGACAGCTGTAAAATGTGCAGTGGTTCATCAGGACCTTGGCTGCAGGTCTGCAGGTTCTTCAGATCACAGCAAACTCAGACGTTTTCTCCAACAGTTCTGCTGAAATGTTATTGTCCGGGCCCTCTGCCCTCCTCAATCAGACATGCATGATTTATCGCCTGGGCCGCTGGGCCTGACAGCTAAACACAATGACACACACGTACACACACGCACACGCACACACACACACACAATCAGAAGCAGATGAATCACATTTCAAAGACTACAGCTGCGCATAATTGACCATGCAAGGGCAAAATATAATAATATTAAAAAAAAAAAATACAGAATGCCTAAAATAGTTTAGAAATGGTTTGGGGAAAAAGTAGGCCTGTAGATGCAGTGCTGCTTAAATGATTAAAAAACAAAAGTGGAGAGTGAGAGTGGAGCAGGGAGAGGAGAGGCGGAAGGGTGCTAGGCCTTGCCTTGAAATGGAGAGCCTGACTGGAATACTAATGTGTTTGAATTTATGCATCTCCTCAGTCTGCAGCCCTGAGAGGGGGGTGGGGGAGACAGAGAGAGAGAGGGAGAGGCAGAAAAGGGTGTTAGGGTAGAGGTGAAACAGGGTGGTTATGTAGAAGAAGAGAAAAGTAAAGCCATGGCTGATTGATTCCATCCATCTATTCTAGTTTGAAATAATCCCTGATTTCTAGGAGGGAATGACCCTGAATGGAGGAAGAGCTGCCAGCAGTCGAGCACACAGGCAGAGCGAGCCAAGGTCCAGAGCAGCACTGCAGTATCCTTGAGCCTCTTCAGCACAAAACCCTTTACTAGCACCATCCAAACAGTATCTGATACTCACATAACTTATTACTGGGGAAATGACTGGCTTGGGAAATTGTCGAGACAAATATAACAGGTGCAAGATAACAGTGTATTACAAGTATTCAGTGATGAACTTCATGTAATATATATTTTAACAAAATGCTTGAGGTTAGAGCCCTGTGATAGACTGGTGACCTGTCCAGGGTGAACCCCACCTCTCACCCAATGTTAGTTAGGACAGGCTCCAGCCCCTCAGCGGCCCTATTCAGGAATAAGCTCTATAGATAATGGATGGATGGATCCTTGATGTTAGGTGACTCGGCTTTGCACTCCAGCAGATAACTGAGCCTGTGTGGGACTCCTCATCAGGCTGGACAGTGACAAACAGTGACTTGTGTAGGAGCAGTTTGGAGCAGGAGCTGTTTTACAGGCAGGAGATAATGAAACCAGCCGACTCCCACCTTTATTTTTTTAAATGAATGAATGAAGGAATATTTTATAAATGCATCCCACTTCAAAAGTGAAGTCAAAAGTCAAAAAAAAAAAAAAAAAGAAACTGTGGTTACCGAGTTCTTCTAAAATAAATTCTTTTATTCATGGTGTTATTCTTCCCAAGCTTTTTGAAAATCCCTGAAAGTCACTAACACAATTAAAACCCATTAGGATTAAAGAGCAGTAAGTTTAAAGCAAGGTAGCGGGCGTTTTCTGAGAAAGCAAAAAAAATTTTACAAGGCGCTGCTATACTGTTTGCAGTAAAACTGGCACGATACAAGGCCTGGGAGAGCACTGCATCATGTTTACAGTAAGCACAGCGCTGCATTCTGCCACCCAGAGAACAGGCAGGAACAAACAGCACCCACAATACATCACTGTCTTAAAGCAGAAGCTTCCCAAGCTTTACAGCTTGTGACCCCATAAAACAAAAGTTTCTAACCCCATTATTAGTTGCAGACTGCCTGCTTTTTTTTTTATCCTTGCTTGAATAATTTTGAAAAGGCCTGAAACACCTGAAAACTTCCACTAAAATCACAAGAAAAAGCAAAAACTCTCTTCCTGAATTACAACCCAGGTTGGTACCCACTGTCCTAAGGCTTATTCTCCAATACATTTACTTTGAAATATGAAAAAGGAGAGAAAAATCAAAATTTCTAAGTGACTAAAATTACAAGATAAAAAACAAATAAGTTAAAAATAACAGAATCATTTAACAGGTAAACAAATGAAAGAGAGGAATGTAGGATAAATACATTTTGTTGGATTATAATTCATAACGCCAATTTAAAATAATGTTATTTCAGGTGGGTGGCACATTTTTGAAGTCAGTATTTTATAATTTTGTTGTGTTACATTTTGTAAATGATAATTAACAAGATCTTCTGTCAGAATTGCAAAAAAAAAAAAACACAACCACATTTTCTTTCTTGTGGCAACCAAACTTTTCAAAGCTAAAGGCACAGGATTTTCTGATGGTAATCTGCTAATCATTAACAACCTAACTGCTGTGGACCTCTGCAGTCTACAACACCAGGTTTCTTGATAAAAAAAATTTTTTCTTGGACTCCCCCCCCCACCCGGGAGCCCATTTGTTTTTCTGGCAGTGCTTGTCACACTTGTTGCAGTGAGGATTTGCACACAGATTCAACACACTGTTTGTGTTACCCGCTGCAGACAACTCACCTTCTACTTCTGCAGGTCGCCAACACAACTTCAAAGTGAATGTGACCAAACTTGATAACTGACCAGTGGGAGAGAAAGGGACTGCTGCTGTTGTATCATCTATTATGAATCAATTCTAACAACAGCTGGAAAGACAGGGAAGACGGAAGCATGGTGGATAAGGAGGGGAAGAAGAAGAAGAAGAGGAGAAAGGATGGTAGAACCTGCAAAACAATTAATCAAGTAACCTAGAACTGATTTCACATCCTCAGTTCTGGCATCGCTGAGAAGATCCTAATGTGAAAGTCAGTATGCACCACCATGAATAGAAATACTGCGTATTTATTAATTGCTGCTAGTAAAACGTTTTAAAAATGTGGTGTTGAAGTTTAACTCTCACCCCCCTTAGTTCGGTGCAGGTGCTTAGAAACCTTGTTTACATTCAGTCGCTGCCAAAGAATTCAGTGCAACAGCAGTGTGAGTAGAACAGCTGCCTCCATCATATTATTGTTCCTCTCTATTGAGGCTGTGGAATTCATGTCTTTGCAATTACTTTGATGATTAAAACCATATTAGGACTGTGCAGTGTGATCGCTCAATTAAGAAACATACAGTGTGAGCACAGAGTGACGTGCGATGTTTATTCTGAGGCTGCAAACTTTGATGTGATGTTGGGAGGCCGCACATATGCAATTAAGAGGTCTCATTTAAAAAAAAAAAAAAAGACAGTGAAGTAGCATGCTCTGTGTTCATACTGTAAGCAACCCACATGAACGAGTGGTACATGGGCGAGGAGAAACGCTGCACTGTTTATGGTACCGAGAGTAAATCACTGTGTCTGATATCTTCATTTGAGACAGAGGACTGCTCATCCTGCTTGTTCCACATTAAGTCATTATCACACATGCTCACTCCATTAATTCTCTTGCTTTTATTAGCAGCTAGAGTGGATACACATGCACACACACACACACACACAGCGGACTGATGACAAGCACTGCCTCTACCTCATCTGACAGCTAATGGCTTCATTAGGAACAGCGTGTTAATTGGCTGACTTTAGGGAGATGCTGGTTGATGAGGATAAATAGATTCACACCTGAGCGGGGCACCACCCAGCCACCACAGCGCTGTGGGAACTATAGACCGCAAGTATGACTGCTGCAGCTTATTGTAGAGTGTAAGTCAATGTGACAGACCCCTGTCCTCTTCTAGGTCTTCCCAGCCTTAAACACAGTTGTGTTTTCATTGCCAGGCAGACTTATTAGCTGAGAGGTTGATTAGCACCAGGAGGCCAAAACAAAGAGCAGTATGTCAAAGCAATTAGCCCTACTGTTTACCTCTCAGCTCCCAGGCTGGCTGCAAAATGCAGGGAGAGAGAGAGAGCGAGCGAGGACAGCTCAGGCAGTTGCAGAGAAAGGACAACAGCTGGTCCATAGGCCAAAGTGTGTGTCTCTGTGTGTGTGCATTGATGGGAATAGTCCTTTTGCCTCAGTCCATCTGGTTTCCTCGCATAAATCTCCATATCTCCATCCACTGTCTGGTCATGACAACTCTGACACGCACACACAAACCTGTACCATCTTTGTGAGGACACTCATTGATATAATGCAGAACTAAATGCCTAACAACTAACCTGAACCCTAAAACCAAGTCTTAACCCTCAAAAAGTTGGTACAGAAAGTGAATGTCCTCACGTTCCAAAAGAATGTCCTCGCTCTGTAAGAAAAACAAATAAATAAAACAAAAAACAAACCCAAAATAACACAAAAACATTTTAGGTCCTCACTATATATCAAATACAAGAACACACTTACACACACAAACTCACATTGGGGGGTGGGGGGTGGACAGACAAAATGGAAGCAGGTGAGACATCATTTACATAAGTGCAGGGTGCAGGCCCACAGAGGGATGCTGCATTTTCAACATCCATCTAAGTCTCGTGGACTGGGCAGTGTTACCACCTAGTGGTGGCTGATACACTTTGCATCTCATGCAGTTTAGAAGACAGCAAACAAAGAAACAAGAGCACTTGGAACATGGAGGGTCGTTTCACTCAAATGATTGTTTGGGGTTAAAGCTGCACTAATCAGCATTTTTATAATAGTAACTGGTCAAAAGCACGATGGGATAATGGGATGACTCATACTGACAAACCTGCAGATAATTATCTGCCTTTCCCTGCAGCGTTACAGTGTTTTACCATCTCTCAGCTCATCGTTTTGGTTTTATGGTCCACAGCTTGACCGTTTACTGTCACTGCTCTCATCGCCATCGTTTCCAGCAGCAGGCATCAGTTTTCAGTAAAAACTTTGATAAATCCACTGTCTGCCACCTGTCCAGCAAGTGACCAAAACGCAAAAGTTAGCGCCTAGTTGATGATCAACATGGAGCAATTAGCAGCTAAAGCAGCAGAATTTTTCTGAGTTTGGAAACCAAAACAAAGTTACAAGGAGAATGGAAACGGGACAAAAACATGATTTCAAATAAATTGCATGTCTGGTGGATGTGTAAAGAGGTACCTGTCATTCACCAGGGTCAGTTTTGAACCTGTCCCTGCTGCGGAGAAGCTCTGTTAAAGTGACCGTTACGTTCTTTGGGTTGGAGCCAATCCCAGCTGACACTGGGTGAGAGGTGGGGGACACCCTGGACAGATTGCCAGCCTATCACAGGGCTGACAAACAACCTTCACACCTATAGGCAATAATAAGTCACCACTCAACCGAACCAGCATGTCTTTGGACTTTGGGAGGATGCTGGAGAAACCTGGCACAGCCACAGGGAGAACACAGAGGGCCCCTGCTGGTCATGAGGTTCGAACCCCAAACCTTCTCACTGAGGTGACATTGCTAATCACTGTGCTGCCCAGGTCCAGACACATGTCAAGGGTAACTAAAGCAAAGAGGATCCATCTGACCACCGTTTGGAGTGTCACAGCAAAGGAGATTTGTTTTAATTAATAAAACTTGAAAATATTTTTCCTTCAAAATGCACAAACATAAGTGTGTAAAAAGAGCTCTGATTATTTTCTGAAACCACGGCAGCTTAAAAACATTTCTGGGTCAGATTGCTGGCTTTGCAGTTCTTCTTCACTGGCTCTACTCTTACACTAGCATGGTACGGATAAACATTTCAATGTATTTTTAATCAGAAAGCACAATAAAAAGAAATCACATCCTATGGCCCCACGTAATCGCCACTTGCAGCTACATGTCAAGTCAGATGTTACCGTGTTGATCTAAACATTCTGCAAAGGCATGAGTTGTCGCGCTATATTAGCATTTTCAATTTATTATGAGTGACAGACGTGTGGACTGCGTTTCTGTGACTGAACAAACCAGACTATGTGAGTGCATGTTAATAATGATCTTTAATGTCAATATATACAGAACTTGAAAAAAAAATAGAATCTTAAAAATCAAATGAAATAAATACAATATCATACAATTTCCACAATGTCCTTTTGAAGAGATATCCATGGAAAACTTTTTTTTTTTTTTTTTTTAATTCAGCCTCTCTGGCTTGACGGTGTGCGTCCCGTACCCCCCCAGAGAAATTCCTACAGCTCCCCCACATGCTCTTCATTTTTCTATATATTTTTATATATTTTTTGCAAACTAGAAATTGTTATTCTTACCACAATGTTTCACTTTCCAATACTAGACATCTTTTGTCCATCTGCAGCTTATTTGACCTCTTTTGACACATTGTTAGCATCACAAAGTAACATGAGTCAGATGGTGATTTTAAGGGGAAAGAAATACACGTTGTGTCCACACATGCATTTGTGTTAGCGAGAATGCAGTCAGATGATTTTGATCCTGAGGGACTTTATAAATCTGCCACAAGCACAATCATATCTTTGTTTTTAAGGGAAGAAACAGTCTTACAGCGGGTCCCTCAGTCAACATCATCACACCAACACTCTCACACATAAGCTGTAAGTTCACTTTGAAGAAAAGAAGAGAGCAAAAGCTAACAAGGGAAGGAGAGAGAGAACTGAGGAGGAGGAGGATAGTAGGGCGCTGGTGAAGAGCAGTGGGGGAGGGGGCACAGTTTACACTAGCAGCTTTGAATCAGCCAATCACAGTGAAGGAGAACATCAGCTGGTGCGCTTCTTCCTCAAACGAAGAAGAAAGAATGAAAGGCGAGGAGGGCAAGTGCATATGAAACCTGTGGAAATAAATACAAGTCTGTCTCCCCAGCAGTAAAAGATATGTGAGTTTCCCCTTTTCCGCTTCAGCTGACGTCTTCACAGTGCAGCCTCGTCCAGTGCGCGTGTGCACGTAAGGTGGGTGTGAGTGCATATGTCGGGTGTGTCAAATAAATAGAATAAAAAGGGAGACAGTAGATCTGACTGGCCAGGACTCTTGTGCGTGTGGCTGCGCCTGCAGAGAGTTTGAGGGCGAGTGGTGCGTGCCTACATGTCGGTTGAGGTGAGTTTCTTCATGCTGCGTCTCTGGGCTAGACTGGAGGCTGCCACAGGCTCCAACACTGGCTGGTTTGTCTTCTGGCTCAGTGCTGAATAGGTGGCAGCCATGGCTCCCTGGAAAAACCACAAAATTGACACTTTGAACTTTTCAAAAGTAAACAACACTCTAACTAGGTACAACTACACAACTAGCTTGTTGGTGCTGGTGTGAACAGAGGTTTGTATTATTTTATTTTCCATTGACTGTGTTGGCCAGTTTTGTTGCTAATGAATCAACATTTGTGCCCCGTTACCGTTTACTTGTGCTGCACATTTCTCCACAGATTTCTCTACTGATTTGGAAAAATCAGCTCAACACTTTCAGTCAGCAGCACAACAAAAGAAGCAGATCCATTTATCTTAAATGTAGTGCTGCAATTACTTATTGATCTTATTACCGAGTGGAAAGTGCCGGTCGCAGTTTCCTAGAGATGGGCGAATGATACTGAAGCTCCCAAGCTTGTTTCTGGGTTTGATACACTCTACTGAAGTTTGTATTAGATGAACACCATGTGACTGATGGTGTTTTTCGGCACTAAAAGAAAGAAAGGCCCAAACCTTCACTCGCACGTTGTTACAATAACCTTACGGCCCAAGGCAACATGTTTTGACGTCTTGTTCAGTAAAAACCCCAAACATATTTGGTGTACAATCATGTATAACAAAAAGAATATAATAATAAGCTGGAATCTGAAAATATTTTGCTTTAAAAGTGCCACAAATGATTAAACTGTTTATTTTTAGTTGATCGACTAATCTGTCAGCTCTACTTGATGAGTTTTTCAGATTCTGATTAAATTATCTGAAGTTGCAGCTCTTTCAGCGCTGTATCACACTACATTTGTTCATGCTAGAAACACCCACATACTAGAGATGAATCAGAAATACATCATGCATTATTTCACCAAAATGCAAAACGAGCAGGATTTAAACTCAAGACATGGTAGATACACTGGGTGCAAATACAACTTTTATAAAAAGAAATTTGCATAATCAAAAATACAAGCAAATACTGAGGGCCATGGCCAGTGCTGTTGAGCAGGGCATTTCAAAACTAGACAGCTCTCAGAGAGTGCAAAGCTCCACCAAGAAGACACAGTTTCCCTGCAATACTATTACACCTAAAGGCAACACTCCCATGATAGTTTGACCCTGTTTGACCATGAAAACCTTCTGCTGGCATTTGGAGAAATATTGATATTAATGTGCAGCTGGAACACCGGCATCCTTGCTGAACGAGATGTAGCTGCCTGCTAATAGAGCTAGCTCGGTCCGCTAATGAGCGCTCACATCTCCAAAAACATCAGGACAAATTCTAAATTGGCATTACTTGGATAGACTGATGACATATTCTCAATCTAAGTGGTTACTCTGTCACTGAAAAAATATCCAAACATAATAGTGGCATGAAACCAGTCATATGGGTAAAAACTAACATCTTTGAGCCCAGCTCAAAATCTCTGACCTCACTGTTTGGCTCTCGCCACTTGCAGCTGCATAGAGTAGAGCTTTCCCCAGCTGTGGGCTGTCACCTTGCTGAACTCCGTCAGTCCTGGTCTCACATAGCAGGGTGCACTGACTGGCAGCACTCACTTTGCATTGACAGTGAATGGGCAGCTATGATTAACCCAGGGATTTGTCTCTGTATATGCTCAGTGAGATCAACAGCACAGCTGTGCACTTTGGCCACAAGGGGGTTCACGTATGTCATTTGCCTTCCACCCACAATGGTGATTAATCTTTTAGAAAAATTCCTGGATCTGGATGATGATCTGGATCAGCACCAAATCTACTGAGTTGTTCTGTGGGCCACTACCTGGCCTCTCTAAAAAATGTCACCAAAATCCATTCATCACTTTTTTAGCTATGCTGTGAACAAACCAACAAACACTGGCAAAAACATCACCTCTGCCCTTGGGGGAGTTAACCATTTGTCAGACCTTGAATCACATGTGGGCGAGAGAAGTGCAAGAATAGATCTGACAGCAGTGAGATTCATGACTAAGAGCAAGATGACAAGTCTACAGTCGTCAACAGTGGAAAAGCAATCTGTGGTCATGTGTTGTGTTCACAGCAAGGCGGAATTTAATATAGCTGGCCTGAATCAAGTGAACCATCTTGTTGAATCTTCTAGAGTTCCAGTAAAACAAGTACAACTGATAAAATACTGTATTTGTGTGACTGGTAACTAACACGTTTGAACCACAGCCAGATGTGAGACAATAATGTAACAGATGCCCATCTGTTACATTACACGAATAAACATCTGTACAGAACATGTACTGAAAAAGATATATGATGGCACCAAGGAGGATTTTAGACACATCTGCTGTGGGTACACAGGTCCACGATGAGACTGCCTGTTGTTTAGGTTAAGAGAGAACTGAACAGCAAAGCAAAGCTCTCATTTTACTGTAGATCTTTGTTCTAACCCTCACCTATGATGGCGGGCTTTGTGCTGTATCTAAAAGAACAAGATCACAGATAGAAGCACATTCTTGTGCAGGGTAGTGCGCCTCTCTCTGCACGACTGGGTGAAGAGTTCAGTTGTTTGAGAATGCCTCAGTATACAGCTGAGAAGCAGTTAGCTTAGGTGGTTTGACTGCTTGTTAAGGATGCTACCCAGACAACCTCTCTAGGGGGTCCAAGAACTGAGTTAGAGGAAACTCCAGGATGTAATAGAGAGAGTGCATCACAGTTTGCGAGTGCTTTGTGAGCCCACAGTGGGAGAGGAGGAAAGACACTGGAGGAAAGTACACAGACACACGGTGGCGCTATCCCTGCAACGTGCTGCTCTGGCCATCGGGAGCAATTTGGGCTTCACTGTCTTGCCCAAGGACACTTTGAAATGTTGACTGGGGAGAACAGAAATCAAACCACCAACTGCTCTACTGTTCCAAGAATAAACATAAAATAAGACACATACTATTTTGTAATCTTGTCATTTCAGGAGCTAAATATGCCATGACCTTAAACATGGTTTTAAGCATTCAGGATAGGAAATCACCCTTGTGCCATTTCCACCTATATGCAGTATTGGCAATAGCACAGGGCCCCCAAACCATATAGTCCAGTTGGTGGTCCACTGCAGAGCTCCAGACTGCAAGTGATAAGTCACATTTTGCTACAAAATTTATTCTCTGTGCACCTGAAATTTCCTTCAAAAGGTCACACTGCGCGTGACTGCAAAACAAACGGTTGTTAAAAATGTCTGTCTGTCATACAGTCACTGAAGAAACACTAGACAGACACTGGCTGTGTCACATAGGCAACCGAACCATCACGGCCAAGTTGTCGTGGGAACATTTGTCCACAGGTCTGTCACTCACCCATCTCATGGAATGGACACACTTCCATTCTATCAAATGTGTAAACCCACACTGACTCCAACACACAGCATGAGACATGAGTCAGACCCGGAGGTGTCTTTTTTCCAAATCTGTTTTTTTCCTCTGGTGCGTTTAGTGACGCGTAAATGCCACAGGCGACTGTTTAAATCACAGAAATTGCCTTTTAGTTATGTGCTGTAAACTTCTTACTGGTATCTGTTATGACTGACTAGGCTCCTGGCATCACTGTAAACTCTGATTTCACTTACCCCACCCTCTGCAGTCAGGCGGGGGAAATCAATAAAGGCATACATAAAAACACTGCTTATTTCTTCCTGATGAGTACATGAAAACTTTTATTGTCCAGTACATTTCTGCCATCTGACAGCAGAAGTGGTGCAGACGGTTTGCCCAGTATGAAATGTTAGTGTGGAGCCTTGTTCATGCTTTGCATATTGATTCCATTTACCTTGATTAATGACAGTTAACTGTCTCCTGAAATCTAAAAGTGGCTGTATAGATTAAATTATTATGATAAAGGAATTCATAATAAGATTAATAATACAACATGCACTGTAATCGTAAGACTTTGTTGATTCCTCTCAAACCACCCAGCAGTATGTAAAGTCATTCAAACTTTAATTATATAAGTAGGTAAAAATAGCTCCACCTATATGTGGACAATTATCCATCAATAATTAGAACATAAGAGTACAGTACGTTAATGTGCAATGTGCTATTCTGAATATTGAGTACTTTTACTTTTGGTACTTGAAGTATATTTTGATGCTAATACTTTCACTCAAGTAACATTTTTATGCAGGACTTTTACTTGTAACAGTACTGTGATATTTCTACTTTGACTCAAAGTAAAGAATCTGAGTACTTCTTCCACCACATCACCACTTCTGTTGAATTATTTATCATGTCCACTAACCTAAAGCAGAGCTGTTTGAATAAAGGAGTAGTCCAGCCTCTGGGTGCACAATTCAATCCAAACAACTGTATTTTTAAGGGTTCAGGGATACCCTGCTACTTAAAATAGCCGAACATAAAGAGTACTGGGTACTCGCCTTCCCATGTCAAAGATGCAACTGACCAGGACAAGTGACAGTTTGATTTGTAAAGAAGTACAAGCAAGGGTATGACATCATGTAAAAGAGAGAGATCAGAATCTCTTCTGATGTGGAGGGATGAATCAAGTCTATGCTTAGAAATGCAGTGCCCAGACATGGTAACCAAAGGTCCTGTGTGCGGGTCAAGACATATACTTACTTTGACGAGGTGTGGTGCATCATGCCGTGTGAGCTGGAAGTGTGGCAGCGTATCTCTGCAGGTGATCCAGGAATGTTTTAGAACCTGTTCTGCTGTGTATCGCTGGTGAGGGTCCACATGGAGCATATGGGACAGTAGGTCCTGGAGCAGTCATAAACACTGATGAGCAAAGAATGTGTACTTCCTTATCAATCATTTAAGCCTTTTTAAATTTCCACCTGGAAAGACTTTCTCAAAGTTAACAGCTCCCCAGCTACAACATTTGGGAGACGTGTCCCTGTCCACATCACCTGGCCAGAGTGAAATTTGAATAAGTCTGACTTTGGCCTAATCACAGTTCTAAATTAGCGAGTGAATAACACCCTCATAACAATGAGCCAGTCGACACTGGTGCTATTGAACCGGTTCTGAACGTTCAAAACTGCAACTCTACTAAATGTGATGCCATGTCAATTAATGGACACACGAGGAATTTGACTCTGGTACAGCGGCTCTCAATGTGTACGTACATGTCCTTATGTGAGGTAGCAGTGGGCAATTAAACAATGTAAGGCTGAGCACAACAATGCAATACAAATTACAATACGGCTGCATTTTACTGTGAAGAGACGATGTCAGTGTGTTTACCTTTGAGGAGTCTGAGACGGTGTCCCAGTTTCCACCTGTCAAAGAGAACTTTCCAGACCCTATTCGGAGAAGAATCTCCTCTGGTGTGTCATTTGGCCCATTAGCAAACGGTGTGTACCTAACAGGGAGGTAAAAACCAGAGGGTTAAAAAAAATAAATAAATAAATAACATCATCTTAACACATGAAGTGTTAAACTTCAGAGCTTCTATTCTCTACTTGCCACTTTGACAAAGTGAATGATATGCATTGCTTCAGCCTTCACATCTATAATGTCCCAGTAGCAACTCTGTATGCCATTAGACTGGTTTAGAAATTCCACTTCATTTACTTGTAACCATTTGTAAACGCCCCTGACAGTTGTCCCTGCGTGCAGTCTTACCCTGCCAGCATGGTATACAATAGAACTCCAAGGCTCCATATATCACAGGCTGCATCATAGCCTTGCCGCATTAGTACCTAAACACACACAGAAAGATACATTGCATCACTTTGTACAGAGAATATTTCTACTTTGTCCTATGTGCCAAACTTCAAATATCTTCTACCATCTGTTTATTGGTTTGTATCCCTCCTCCTGTCTTTTACCTCTGGTGCCACAAAGTTGGCAGTGTAACAGGGCGTGAGAAGGAGGCCGTTGCCTCCCCGAAGCTGCTTGGCAAATCCAAAGTCACAGATCCTGATGGAGTCAGGATTTCCTGAGTTGTCCATATACAGGATGTTACTGGGCTTCAGGTCTCGGTGTACTACCTGTAGAGGAGAAGAAAATGTTTTAAAAAAGATTTTGGTGAACGTCACTTATGTGTTTACAGAAGTGTTTTCTCACCCCTTGGCAGTGGAGGTAGTCAACAGTCTTGGTGATGGTGTAGAGCACAGCACTGGCCTCTCTCTCAGAGAAAAACTTCTGCCTGAGGATCTTATCCAGCAGCTCCCCTCCCTTCATCAGCTCTGTCACCAGATATACATACCTGCCCTCATCATACACCTGACACCAATGACAACCTGTCAGTATGTGACAAACTTCATTATCTTAAAAAGATTACACAAAAACATTACTCACATCTTTCAGAGTGATGATGTTTGGATGTTGTCCGTATCGCATCAGGATTTCAATCTCTTCAGAGGGGTCCCTCTTGCTTTTGTCTATTATCTGAGACATGAAAATGCAGACAACCGTAGTTAGAGTCAAATGGCAGAATGTACTGACCAAGTAAAATGGAGTTTTGCTACTGTGTGACTGACTGCATTGTAAAATCTAAACTCTCTCAGACATTTAAACCACCAAAGCATTGCACTAATAAAGTTTTCAAACTCTGCTGCCACATGGTTTCAGATGTTGAAGCTGTGCTGCCCCCTGCTGGTGTACTGGCACATTCAACATTTATACTTCTGTCCTGGCAGTTGTACACATAGCAAGGCTTAGAACCTGGCATATGAACGCACATTAGAGAAGTACTGATGTATGTACAGGATTTATATCAAATTGTGCATTCACACTACAACAACAACCATCAAATTTGATTAAATAATAATTTTAACTCCTTCAGTTCCCTTGCAATTAAAAACCATAGTGCTTTTTAAAAGCTTACAAATTATAGCCTACAAATTTGTTTCAAAATGTGTACAGTATAATGGTAGTGTAGGCTTTTTTTTTTTTACTTTCAATGAAAGAAACAAATTTACCACACATTCACAGTCTCAATACAGTTATTGATTGTTATCTGATTTGAGCCAGCAAGATGCCCTGGATGAAGAGTAGATCCCTTAAAGTTATAATAAGGGGCCACTTTCTGGCCAAACTCAGAAACAAGTGTTTGAAATGCTTTGTGAAAAAACTGAGGTTTAAAGTTGTTCCAATATAAGCAGATCGGAGCGAGTCCTCATTTTGCTGAATCTCTAGAACAGAGGTGGCGAGTGCAAAGTTAGCAATGCCCACAAAGACCCAATAGCCACATTTATGGCAAATTTGTCAGGTTGAAATAAACTGAAATTTAACCTAAGACTGGATGTTCATAAGTAAAAAGTTTAAGTTACAGTCAAATTTACTTAAACAAGTTTTTTGTAACTGATTGCTACCTTCACAGCATAGTCCATGGCAGAGACTCGGTGTACACAGCGTTTACAAATAGAGTAAGAGCCAACTCCTATATCCTCCTGTAGCTCGTACAGATCAGAGAACTTGGATGAGCCCCCGTGCATCTGGACAGGAGAGAAAACATTAACTGCTCCATTACTTTCTGTAACAAACTGTACAAAGTTTTTTCTGTACTTCACAACTCATAAGCATTATTTTCATATAATGTGGTTATTCACAAATTACCACAACAATGCTTGTTCTAATAATGTTAAAACAGAAGTCAACTAAATGTCAAATCCTCCTGGTATTTTGAGCTCCCGAAGCAGCTCATTTTAACACTTTCCCACAAATATACAATAGTGGAACCTGAGTGGCAATGTTACTACATGTACAGCAGTGAAACTGTCACAACGGATTTACTGCCAATGTTGTATCTGGCTCCCTATTCACAGGCTGCACAACAGCAAAGTGCTGTCAAATTAACAATTGCAAGTGTGAAAGCAACTTTAAAATGTGCATTTCTGTTTGTATTGAGAGTTTGTAGAAGACAATGTGTGTGTAGTGGATAATTGCAGCTATTTGCACCCAGACACGATTCCTCTAGCTTTCTACCATCGTGGCAACAATTCTGATCCCGGCTTTCCATCACTGTGCAAAAACTGCCTTCCACATTTGCAATCGTGATGCGTCAAGTATTGTCAAGTAAAACAAGAATGTACTGATTCTCCAAGGCCACTGGCTGCCAGTACATTCAGGAAAGGAAAGAGTTTCAGCACCAGTGAATTAGCACTAAAAGGAATTTTACAATTACAATGTTGTGATAATTTTCAGTCACACTTACAGATGTGCCAACTACAGTGTTAACCTCCCTTTCAGCAGTGACTGGATTCGCTTTCTTATGGGCTGTCCACAATATGAAATCTGTGTAATACTCTACCATACAGACATAACACTATAGTCCATGTAGCATTTTAGTGAGAAGTTGATCAAATGTACACCAACACCACAACTAGAAAAATGGGGAGTTTGTTCACCTGTCAAAGGTGCAGCATGAAATTTCTCATTTCACAGTTGTGTGTCAAGTATGTAGCACTGAACGTGATGCGATAGTGGCCAGAACATCCTGTTACTGCAGATACATCCACTACAAACAAAGTTAGACATATGTATGCATATTGCTAAAATGTAAACCTCTATATTTGGCATTGTGTTGCTACAGTGTCACAGAAAACCATAGGATCTATGGGCTCTACCTTCTTTATACATTAGTTCTAGAGCTGGTTAATACTGTTGCACTTCATGACTGCCACAACTCGCCCAGTCCATGTAGCATTTTAGTGAGAAGTTGATCAAATGTACACCAACACCACAACTAGAAAAATGGGGAGTTTGTTCACCTGTCAAAGGTGCAGCATGAAATTTCTCATTTCACAGTTGTGTGTCAAGTATGTAGCACTGAACGTGATGCGATAGTGGCCAGAACATCCTGTTACTGCAGATACATCCACTACAAACAAAGTTAGACATATGTATGCATATTGCTAAAATGTAAACCTCTATATTTGGCATTGTGTTGCTACAGTGTCACAGAAAACCATAGGATCTATGGGCTCTACCTTCTTTATACATTAGTTCTAGAGCTGGTTAATACTGTTGCACTTCATGACTGCCACAACTCGCCCAGGCTGTTGTGACCACATATGACATAGTTTCAGAGACAGGACAAGAGTGTGAACGTGATGCGATAGTGGCCAGAACATCCTGTTACTGCAGATACATCCACTACAAACAAAGTTAGACATATGTATGCATATTGCTAAAATGTAAACCTCTATATTTGGCATTGTGTTGCTACAGTGTCACAGAAAACCATAGGATCTATGGGCTCTACCTTCTTTATACATTAGTTCTAGAGCTGGTTAATACTGTTGCACTTCATGACTGCCACAACTCGCCCAGGCTGTTGTGACCACATATGACATAGTTTCAGAGACAGGACAAGAGTGTCAGAGAGGAGCAGAGGGAGAAGAGGAGTTTATTTTGACTCTCACTTTGCCCTTAATGGTCAAAAGGGAGAAGTTAGTTAATGCAGCTTTAATACGGTAATAGGTCTGTGTTCACCTGAACTATAGGGAGTATGCTGAGCAGTGGAGAGCTCTTGTTCTCATCCATAGGGGTTGGAGCAACAAAACTGAAACCTTTGAAGAGCTGGTGGGCGTTAGCACTGGGCGGGATACCTGGGGAATCTAAATATACAAAGATAATTCATAATATAGACAGATGAACATACAAACACCCACTAAATTTCACAGTTGTAGTCAGGTCTCAGTTGCAGTTTCCATGGCTGCAGGAGTGGCTGTAGCTTTTAAGCTGAAGAGCATGTGAATAGAATGTGTGTGTGTGTGTGTGTGTAGGTGTAAACTTACCTTTAGGCGTTTTAGCGGTGAACTCTGGGTCGAAGCAGAACGTATCATCTGGTTTACCTGCTGCAGGCTTAAATGGGGGCTGGAGTTCTCGCCTGTACAGTTTCTGAAGAAAATGCAGGTGCACAAACGCAAGAAACACACATACATGTTAGAATTCAAACCCTACTGCAGGCTATTTGAAGAGTGTGGAACATATACGGAAAAGAAGCCAAGACCCCTCCCAGATTAACCCCGTCCAGCCCTTCTACAGCTTGGTCCAGCCAAAAGCATCCTGCTGGCTCTTAAACACTCACACAGGGCTATTAGTGTACACACAGTGAGAACTGGCCCTCTGCCCAGACACACACACAAACACAGTTAGCATGGGCAAGACTGATGGCCAGTAGTCACCAAGCCAACCGTTTGTTAGGTGTGAATCCTCAACAGAAGCTGGGAGAGTTACATGCATGTGTATGTGTGGCTCTGTGAGAAATGAGAGGGGTGTGTGTGCGCGTGCTTACATTCCAGTCGATGGTGGAAAAGAAAGTGTGGCGTTTGATCTCCTCCACTCCATCAGGCCCGGCCCCTAAAGACACAGTTCGCCCCGGTTCAGTTAACCTGGCACACTAGTTTTTATTGTTTTCAGAGGATTAACACAAACGCACACGCATTTTTCTCTTCTTGGTTTACAGCGTGTGATTTAAGTGGATGCCAAAAAGTTAACAAGCACAAGCTAAGCAAGTGGTGCAATATGAGGATCAACACATCTCATCCTCCTTTACTCTAACAGGCCTACACATACATACACAATCAGTTATATTGCACCTTACCTAGCCTGTTAGCAGGGTTACGTTTAAACAGCATTCTCAGCAAACTCTGTGCTTCCAAACTCAGGAACTGAGGCATTCCTAACTTAGCTCTGGAGCAGAGAAAGGGCAAAAGATGTATATCAACAACCTGAATCATCATTTACTATATATAAAGATTGCATCATGTTTGGAGTATGTAACTCATGCAGCATGTAATGACTCACTTGAGAATCATGTTCATGGTTTCATTTCGGTCTTTCCCTTGGAATGGTAATGTCCCTGTTAGCATCTCAAACTGCAAACACACAGTGGAAGAAAACTCACATAGTCTACGATGTTTTTATTGTAATGTGTTTTATATAAATGTCAAAGCACAAAAAAGACAAGCCAGTGGGTGGAGGTTTGTGTCAAGCTCACGTACCATAAGTACTCCCAGAGACCACCAGTCTGCGCTCTGTGTGTGTCCTCTCCTGTTGACCACCTCAGGGGCCATATATTCCACCGTACCACAGAAGGAATAAGCCTTCTTATCAGCATCTACTGACTCTTTACTTAAGCCAAAGTCTGAACAAAGCAAACGTGAGAATAATGTCAAAATGTTAAGATATTGTATATAATTATAACGTCCAGAATTCTAACTGCTTTGGGTGCTGGCAAAGGGAGCCAGTCTATGGATAAGAAAGAACAAACCTGACAAGTGCATTACATTTAGCATTATATCAGAATCATACCTGTTAATTTTATGTGTCCAGCTTCATCAAGTAAGATGCTGAAAGACAAAAACCATTTTACCAGAGGTAAAACTTCAAACAACTCTTCACATCAAGTTAGCAATACTACATTAACAGTATTTAAGTTGTCCTGTGCCTTTGCTTTCATCTTAAATAAACTCTGAACTTGAACACTTTGTGGTACAAAGAGTTTTGCTTAAATCTTATTGTGGTGGCTTTAAATGGACTGTTAAATAGAAGAATTGGCAGATCAGAGTAGACCCTCAAAGCCACATTGGACTGGTGATGAATGTGATAGCTCACATGACTCATGTGTCCTTAGTGAAGTTACCAGCAGATGTGAGGTGATTGTCAGAGGTAGAGGGGTAACTGATGAAGTTACATCCCTATGTGATTTTTCTCCCCAGGACAGCATTCCTCAATATTACATTTTAGCTCCGACTTGAATGTTGTACAGAAATGAAATCTTCTGAACTCATTTTCTTGAAAAATAAATTCTTTCTTTTCTTAAATTATTTAAAACTATGTTTTTTTGCATAGTCAAATTATACAACATCATCTGCGAACCTGTACAGATACTGTACAATAGAAAAACTCATCTTAATCATTTCATTAAAGTCTGCATGTAAATAGGAATGACTGAAAATGAACATTTTGAAGATGCAAAAGCCATTTCTAAATAGAAAAGTGATTATTTCTAGGTCAGGTACAGGATTCATACTTCTCTGGCTTGAGATCTCTGTAAACTATGCCCAGGTTGTGCAGATGGTCGAGGGCCAGGGCCAGCTCTGCAAGGTAGAATTTCACATCTTCCTCTGTAAACATAACCTGATAAGAACTGGACAAATTTACTCTCTGAGCTCAGAAGAGGAGAGAAATACAGCAGCAAATAAAAACAAAATACTACATCATTAGGCTTCAGTACCCACAAACAGAGAAAACTATATTATCATTGTCACAACATCAACATTTGATATAGGTTATATGATTCAGCAAGCTGTCGATGTGACACTGCCAGCAGCTCTGGTTCTCAGACATGCCTTCAACACAAGACCTATCCAGGGAACAATCAGACATTGTCTGAGTTCCCTGAAAGTATTTGTAAAGAGCTGATTTAACTGACAAGCTACTGAAGAGCTAAAAGCCATTAAAGATTCCAAGAAAAACCCGTGTGCTTCCAGGAGAAGTTCAAGTCAACATTTGACTAAAGAGCAAACTGAAAACATGAGAATGATCTGGCAGTTCTTGTGCTCATAAAAATACTCACATGCTAAATTTGCACCTGTTCCATTTGTAGCTGTCATTTGAATTATTCTTGAGGGTTTATAAAAGAGCACTGCGGCTTATGTAGATAAGATTTTTACAAATATGTTTAAAAACACTTGAGATTAACATAAGGGCATTAAAAATTCTAAACAAGAAGAACATGCTGCATTACTCTTCAGATAAAAAATTATTAATAATAATAATAGACTGGGAAAAGGTGCAAATATGCTTAAAGCATAATGAGAAGTATGTCAACAGAATGTCAGCCTACCTCTTTGGATAAGCGAGTGAATACATCCCCTCCCCTGAGAAAGTCCAGTATTAAATACAGTTTCCCTTCTGTCTGAAAGGCTGGGGAGACAAGGAAATAAATCATTTGTCCACCGGTTAATCATAATGTCAATCCTAAGAGCAACTCAGGTGTTTGGGTTACAGGGTGGCACATGTAAACACTGAAGCTCACTTAGAATAACAAATCCTGGCTGACATTAAAAATGTAAATATTGATATATTATTGTAAAAGCAAATCATTGTGTTATAAACTGATATAATACAGTGGCAAGAAAAGTTTTACAAACGCTTTGGATTTTTTTTTTTTTTGCATTCATGCACAAATTTATCTGACAATATGATTGGACTCCCATCCAAATTACAATTATTAACTGTCAATATATTTCAACCAATAAAACAGAAATCATTGTATTGTATTGTTCTTGTCTGTACTGAAGACATAACTCAAACATTCACAGTGTAGGTTGGAAAAAGTATGTAAATCCTTCAACAAAAGCTAACTGTAGTCGGGAGTTAATCAGTGAAACCAGACTGGAGGTGTAGGTTAGAGCTACTTTGACTTGAGACAAACAATCTGAGTTTGCTGCTCACAAGAAGCATTTACTGATGTGAACCATGGCTCACAATAAAGAGATCTCAGAAGACTTATTATCAAGAACTGTTGATCTGCATAAAGCTGGAGAGGGTTACACTGTCACCTCACAGTTTGGATATTCATCAGGCCACAGTTAGACAAAGTGTCTGGAGAAGCCTTGTGGCTGCTCTGTCTAGAAGTGGGCGTCCAGCTAAAGTGACTCCAGAAGCACCACCCAAAACGATCATTGAGGTAAAAACAAACGCCAGAATAACAACTAAAGAGTTAAAGGAATGGTTGCATGGAGCATTCTGTCCATGGCAGGAGACCACAGTAGAAGCTGCTGCTCTCCAAAGAGACCTCACTGCTCACCAGAAGCTTGTCAAAGAGCACCTTGACCCTCCACAATGCAAATGGGAAAATAGGCTGATGAAACTAAAGTTGAACATACATGACATAAAAGGCTGCTGCCTCCCAACACAAAAAAGCATTGCAACTGTCAAATACGGTGGTGGAAGCATGGGTCCATGGGTCTGGACAGCTGCTGATGTGAATATGAATTCCCATGTTTATAAAGGTATCTTACAGGATAATGTCAGGGTAGCTGCCCAGCAGCTGAAGCTCAGGGGGTCCTGGGTGATGCAGCCGGACAGTGACCCTAAACATCGAAGTCAATCTAATACAGAACAACTTCAAACAAAGAAAACCCATCTTCTGGAGTGACCCTGTCAGAGCCCAGACTTGAATCCAACAGAGATGCTGTGTGTGCAGACCAGACATCCCAACAATATGTCTAAGCTGAATCAGTTCTCTGAGGAAGAATGGTCCAAATCTCACCTGACCTGGTCTGATCTGCAGCTGGTAGAAAGGCATGTTTGTTGCCGAAGGAAGCTCAACTAAGTTATTAGGCAGGCAAGGATCATTATTTGTGATCAATCCCCCTTTCTGTATTCACAGTATGAACCGTTACCTTCAGTCAAATGATACACAGTTGCACACTGAAAACTGAACAGCTCATTTGTGATTATATCAATCCGAGTGCTTAGGATCTGTGCAATAATTGCACTACTGGATTGTTTTGTTGATGTGTCCCTTGTAGGTGTGATGTGGAGGTGTTGAGCACAGCAACATGGAGTTCAGTACCAATTTCCACATGGGGACAATAAAGTGAATCTTACATGTGTTGAATTAAATCTAAGGGTCTTATTTCAATCAGCACTGTGAACATGTAATGGGTGTATCAGTAAAGACATGAAAGATTTTAATTGCTTCTGTGTTTTTAGCATAAACACTTGTCTATACTTGTGACTTAAATGAAGATCAAATGACATTTTATGACCAATTATTGCAGAAAAACAGGTCATTCAAAATGGTTCACATACTTTTTCTTGCCACTGTATAATGGCCTGTATACTATGTAAATAAAACTGTTTCACTTACCGTAGTGCAATTTCACTATGAAGGGATGATTGACTTCCACTAAAATGTCTCGTTCCATCTTAGTGCGAACTCTGTCCCTGACTAGAGGATCAAACAGGAGGGGGCAGGGTGAGAGAGGAAGTCCAACACCGAGCACTGCAGTGTTATATGTGTGTGCAGATTTAAAAAAAAAAACAAAGCT
Organism: Monopterus albus; assembly: GCF_001952655.1. Classification (NCBI taxonomy): domain Eukaryota; kingdom Metazoa; phylum Chordata; class Actinopteri; order Synbranchiformes; family Synbranchidae; genus Monopterus; species Monopterus albus. The sequence goes on along the minus strand of NW_018127907.1, from coordinate 594,660 downwards.
GCATTACCTTTCAACGATGCCTTTTTTAGAACTTTCATTGCATATAACTGACCAGCATCAGGACCTACAATCTTCCTGACAAGAAATACCTGAGAGAGAAGAGAAATTTAGAAAGCTACAAGTGGCTATGAATACAATTCATGATGGAAACACTGGATTTGCCTGCTGCGTTTCCTCACCTTGCCAAAAGAGCCCTGGCCGAGGACTTTGAGCAGTTCAAACTGAGATGGATCAGCTTTCTCACAGCCCTCCTTTACATGGTGAGTGATGGGAATCTCCTTATATGTCCCATCATCCTACACAACAAACAGTATCAGTATGAGAAATGCACACAAGGCTTCAGGTTTATCATCCTAAATGCACACACACACACTCCAAGACCTCAGGCCCATCATTACTTACACAGTGTGAGAAAGACTCTCCCTCCTCCATGGGCTCGTCCATGATCTGATGTCCATTGATCTGTATCCGAACCAACAAATTTCATCAGAGGAGTCGGCAAGAGTAAACACTTTCACAAAGCTTGTTCATCCTTGTTTTCAGCTGAGCAGGACTGACTGCGGCTTCTGCACGCCCACATGTATGATGGAACATTCAACAGATGAAATCGATGACTCACATGCAAAAACAAAGCTTTTTCACTTCTCCAACTGAAGCTCTATTTGGTGTCAAACAGTATAGAGTCCATATTCCAAGCCTGTCCAGCTGTCCAGCTCTCATCCTGTCCCTCTAATGCCCCTCATTATTAGCATTCTAGCTTAATCCCCAGCCAGGGCAAAAACAACATGTCTGACTGGCTCAGAGAGGCTGATGTTTGCTAGGGCTGCAGTCAGCATTCAGCCTCTTGAGGATAAACTAGGGCCTGGTTCTTTTACAGCTTCTAGCTGGTGGTGGTGATACTTTTTAAAATAACCACAGATACTCCGAGTTACATTCTGTAGCCTGTTCTGTGCTTCTTTCAGTATCCACACACTGTGATGATATTGTCAGCAGAGGGATGTCAGATATCCAAGCTGTAAAGTAAATCGGACAATAAACCAAGAACTATAACATTAAGCGGTGCTGCATATTTCAGTTTTGTGCAGGAACTCAGCCTGCATGATGTATTCAGTCCAGTCCAGTGTGTTTGTGTGTTGAATACCATCAAACCTCTGAAGAGGGAGGATGACTCATAGCACTACGCAAGCCCACTCAGTGGGTGGAGCAACCAACATACACTCACATACATCTACAGAACAGAAGTCACCAAACCGATGTCCAAAATCTTAACACTATAGAATAATATTAACAATATAAACACTTGGTCAAGATGTGCGCTTCAGAGCAAGACGTAACAGAGAATAACGCCAAAATGCAAGTCCAGAACGCCCAGGCTGGCCAAAGCCAGGGCATGTGCTTGTGTCATCATTCACACATACATTTTCACTCCCACCTTTGCTGTGGCTCATCACGCCTTGTAACAGGGTGCAGCCTACACGTACAGCACAACCAGGCGAGCCTTTTTCAGCCATTTGACAGCCAAACACAAACTCATTTCACAATCTACTGATACTAAATACCTACAAGGCTGTGATTAAATATCATCATCATCATCATCATCATCAGCGTCAAAGTCAAAAACTGACACAAATTGAATTAAGCAGTCAGCATCGCCACAAGGCCACTGTTAGTGGCTAAAGCTTAATGTTTACGTCTCTGTTTCTGTGAACTTGGCAGCTTTCAAGCAGCATTTAGTGAACAGAAGCTTAAATTGCTCATCTGTAGAAAGAGGTTTGTAGGCATGGCTATACTGATAGTTTAGAGGATCCAGTATTACCAAGGCACCTATATAAACTGTGGTCTTTCAAATAAAATAAAAAAAATAGAGAATCATGTGGCACATTTCACCATAACTTAGTTTGGCAAAGAATGGACTAGGCTGCAGGTGTATGTGGGCTTAAACAGGGCCACAGCAGCCAGACAGACAGCTTGTACTGTAATTGTTAGGTATTAAAGTCTGCAAAGGATCCCACAGATGGAAAGGTTTAGGATGTCAGGTTGGCTTAGCTGTACATGCTAAAACACCTCATCATTGGAACCATGCAAAGAAAACTTTTGCACAGCTGTCACAAGACAGCATTACAAGAAGTCGTTCAAAAGGTGTCACTGTTTTCTTTAAAGGTTTGAAGATAACAAAATATAATACTGGCATCATGGTCCATGGTGTAATAAATGTATTAAATGAAAATGATATGTAGCGATAATATTAATTCATTATTACGCTTTTCTAATAGATCCCATATACTGTCAGCTATGAAAATTAAAAATTCCAAGTTGTTACATTGTTTACAAACCGAAGTTATAGCTAATAACGGCATCACTAGTTGTTCCTGCACTTGTGTTGCGGACAAGCCAGTCCTCAGTTGTGGAGACGTCTGACCAAATTTAGCCCAGTCACACTTAAATGTTCAATATATTTGACATAGCTGAAACATTATATTGCACCTCTTTATTTACATAAAACCACCTTACCGGCTATTCATTAACTAGACGGTGGAGGTTGAACAAAAACTTGTCTCCAAGTTTCAAGCCCGCAAGCTGTCAGCTAGCAGGCTAACTGCTTGCTAATGCTACATACGCTAAGCTAACTGTGAAGCAAACTGAGAAGTGTCAATAACACAACAAAAGTCAAGAGGAGGTCGATAGATAGTGGATAAAGAGCCCGTCCTCTGTCCGGAATAACGAGTGGTGGCGAACGTCGGGACGGGGAGCTATGAAACTAGAAAAGCCCAGCAATGCAACAAAAACAAACATCTAACCAGCTGTTAGCATTAGCTAGCGTGTTAGCATGCATCACGGTGCGCTGCAGTTTGTGATGCGAAATTAAGCTCTACACAGACTTGCAGGTCAAGCTGAGTTAACGGGATGGCCCAAATAAAAAACAAAGTTAAGCTAATTAATATGCCTGACACGAATGTATCAACTCACCTCACTACTAACGCTGTTTACCTCCATCTTGTGCCAGGATTCCTCTCTAGGTCTAAGGCATCGTAGTCCACCTAGACCCCCGCTCCACGTTGCATGTCTTCCCCTCTGTGGAAGCCCGGCTGTTCTGCTTTGAATATCAAACACACGCTGTGTAGCTGCGGACCGGTATCAGGATGGGATCGAGGGGTCGGTGCGGGGAATAGTTGCTGCTATGACTGGACCATACGCTCGCAGAGAGCACCGCTACCCTTCCATAGATGCGAATATGGCGGCTACCGTGGTACCTGGTCGTCAGTGAATGAGAGTTTATTGACGTATTTATGACGCAATTCAGTTAAGGATTTCCCCCATCTAAACCAAAGCAGCGGATCCGGAGATACAGAGGGAAGGAGGGAGGGAGGACGTGGTGGCGTGGGGAACTTGATGCTGTATGACATGCTGAGTGACATAAAAGCATCCGGGTGCCTGCACATTTGCTTGCGACTGAAATAGTCACTGCCATCGTAACGGACAAGTTCAATTTTTGGTTGACGCAGTGTAAAATTAGGGAGCAGAGCAAACTCTTCTTGTGATGAGTCACAAATCTAAGCCTCTGATCCCAAGTGTGTCAGTTGAAGGTTTTAAAACCAGTTTCATAAGGCTGTCCATCCATAGTCCGCTTAAAGCTTATCCACTATTTCTCCAGCTCTCTCTCTCCCAGCCAACTCGTCTTTGTGTGGTAATGAATATACAGTATGTCTACATTTGTTTATGCATGGTCATAACTTCTATTTCAAAACCGAAAACACTATTATGATTTGGCAGCTAGTACTGATTTGTAAGACTATGGACAGTTTATACTAGCTTGTTCAAAACAGGATGATGTAGGGAATAATGGACATTATCTTGCAGCTGATCTGAGGTGTTATATCTGGTATAAGTTCACGTGTTTCACCTCCAGTCTGAGTTATTGCATATTAAACATGTTTGGATTTTATGATTGGGATCTGGAAAAACACAATGGTGGACCTGTAGTTTGAGCAGTTTAATGACAAACTGAAATGCTCTTGTCTGCAACTGTAATCTACAATAAGTCAACATTTATCTTTGTTATTTTCATTGACAAGATAACATACATATTCTCCCAGTTTAAGAACTACTATAAACAGATATGAAAAGACAGGCATAGATGGATTGGAGGTTGTTTATTGTTCTTTCTGGACTGATCCAGAGCAAGGCGAATGATATGCAGTAAAAAAGGCATTTTTTAGCCCAACAGTCATAGTGACGCATCAATCCACAGGCACTGGGCATGGAGCATCACAAAGAGTTTGTGTAAATGTACGACCATGTGGAGTGTGGAAACATCTGTATGAGTGTGTGAGCAGATGTACATGAGATAGGTCACTTCTGTTCTAGTTCCTGCAGTTGCTCCTCTGATGCAGAGGGCTCAGTAACTTCAGCTGTTGAACCATCTTGGTTCATGGTGACCAGCGGGACTTCTACATTTTCTGGGGCCAGTGGAGGTTCTATGCCACTCGCACCAGCCGCCGGGCCGTCGTCGTGATTGGAGGATGTGTCCGCTAAGTCAACAGTAGGCTCGGCTCCGCTCTCCACAGTCATGTCCCAGTCCTGGTCTGAAGGCTGAGGTAGACTGTCCAAGAGTTCCTAAACATATGGACAACAGCTTAGAGATGTGAAATTAACTCCCCACACATCAAGTTGATATTTAAATAATCCTTTCTGTGTATAAACATGGCAGTAAACGTACCTGCTGTCTCTCCAGGTCGTTATTCCTCACAGCGCTGAGCAGGCTCTTTGTGAAGCTTGCAAGCTCCAGGTATTTTTGTTTTTGGTGCTCTAGCTCGTTCTCTAAGAACTGAACTTCTTCATGCTGAAATTGAAGAATTTGAAGTGGCACAGTATTATTTCAGAGCTTTTCATCCTTGGCACTTATGAAGAGTGGATAGACTAGTATGAACAATGCTCGGTCAATCTGTCGTAACCTGTCTTCACCTTGAATTCCAGCAGATGTTGCATTTGCTCTAGATCTGAAGCCACAAATTCACCATCATCTTCTTCGTCTTCATCAATCACTTCAATCTTCTGTTAAAACAAACAAAGATTAGGTAAAATTATCATGAATTCATATAAAGTAAATGGAAATTAATTATGATTACACATGTCAGTCTTCTGGTGATTTATCGCTTCTGAATGTTACTCTTTATGTTTTATTTTTCCAAACACGTTGTTTGGCAGTTCTGGATAAATGCAATAATTGAATTTGTTTACTCAAAAACAAACAAAACAAAAAAACTAATGTACTTCATTTGTTTGTAGAAGATAATGGCAACTCAATTGTTTTCTATACAATGATGCTTTAAAGATTATGCTACAATAAATGTTGTAGTGGACTGGATGGAAAACATGTAATAAATATCAGACTCAAAACATCAATACCGCTGCCTCAAAAAAGCCCAGAACATCATTAAGGACACTTCACACCCAGGACGTTCACTCTTTGAACTGCTGCCGTCAGGTAGACGGTTCAGAGTAATCAAATCAAGGACCACTGGATTCAACAATAGTTTTTACCCAACAGCAGTTACCACACTTAGTGCTGCTAAAATATAATATGCCTGCGTGTGTGAGGGGAGTGTGAGAGGTCTGTTATTTATTTCGTTTTTTTTTTAGTGGTTATGTTTTTATTTCATATGTTATGTTTTTTATTGCTGCACTGACTCGTGTTATGACAATAAAGGATTATCTTATCTTATCTTAACAGGCTTGAAAATGTAGCATTTGCTAGATTATGTGTTCAGCCTATAATTATCTTAACACAGGGCTGCAGAATATGCTGGAGGGACTATGTCTCTCGGCTGGCCTGGGAACGCCTCGGGAGGAGCTGGAGGAAGTGTCTGGAGAGAGGGAAGTCTGGGCATCTTTGCTTAGACTGCTGCCCCCGCGACCCGGTCCCAGATAAGCGGAGGAAAACGGATGGATGGATGGAGGGCTGCAGAATAATGAACACAATTCTCTATTCTGAGATCACAGTTATTCACCAAGAGAATTTAGAAAGAATTAATTATCATTCTTCCTGCAAAGAAGATGCATTATACTTTCTGACTGTCTGTGATAAAACCCCTTTTACCACAACCACGTTTGGCTAAACAGTGACCTGTTAATCGCTGCATGCTTGAAACAAAAGCCTGTGATTGGTCAGGAAAAGGTATAGGTATATACTGTAAAAGGTTTTACAGTACGACTGATACAGCACAGCTGCTATAGTTTAGCTGCTACAAGCAAGTGTAGAGATATGTGTGTGTATATACTATTTATATGTTTAAAAGTAGAATGACAAAACTCTGAATGAGCATTGGCATATATACAGTATTATCTCATTTGAGCATGAACACTACCCCAAACAAACACTGTCCATTCCTAACTGGACAAATAGAATAAGGCTCTACTGTAATATAAGAGAAATAATGAAGTACCACATTATTGGCCATTGGAGCAGCAGTGGACACATCTGTTCCATCTTCTCCGTCTCTGTGTTGTGAGTCGATGGTGCCATCTAGCAAAAAAAAGAACAGTGCATGAATACTGAGATACATACAAAATTGGGTGCTGTATGTACTATCTGTGATTTCACCTTCAGACAGGCAGACAGATCCCCCATCATTCAAGTCATCACCGAGTTCAGGCGTTTTCAGCTGCTCCTCGTCAGAGCTGAGGGCCAATGGTGATTCACTCCCTGGGGATGAAACTGTGAATACAGCAGGCCCTCCTTTAGACGGCGGGATGTCAATACCCATCAGACGGTACTTCCTGCGTCTGTTACTGATCCATGTCTGCCGATCAGAAAACACAAAAGGTAACATGGGAAGGTGTCACAGCTGGCAGTTTTTCCAGAATAATGTATCCAGTCTGGTAAATCTGAAGGTAAAAAAAACATGAAATGAGTTTTCTCTTGCCGTATCACCAATGACTATCTAGTATGACAGTAATCATAATTTAAATTTATTTCAAGTTCTTTAAGTAGCAGTGTTTAACAATAATTCAAACACTATCCTCACAGTGGCATAATGAATAGCTCCGAATAGAGATTATTCTTCCTTGTAATAAACGTCCTAGTAAGTGAGATGGCAGTGGGTCATGTGTGTGTCAGGACTGAGAGACTATATTTAGTCTTTCAGCATTC